>NC_062282.1:52589859-52907046 GCF_902655055.1 Lutra lutra
CTTTCTCCCTCTCCCGTTGCCCCTCCCCCCAACTTGTGCTCAAACTTGCTCTCTCTCTCTCAAATAAATTTTTAAAAAATTCCATAGCAAGGAGTTTATGTAAATGCAGAGTACATAATGTATCCACTTATCTCTATCCCACAACTCCTGGGACTATGTTTAGGCAACCACTGTTTCACCTGTTTATTAAAACTAGTCTCTCTTCATCCAATCTCATTCCTTCTTATGTTCTCTACATTTTGCTAGAGAGAGCTTCTGAAAATGCAGTTCTGATCTTGTCCTTACCCTGCTTATAATTTTTCCAGTAGTGATCTGTAGTCCTCAATATAGAATTCAGACTTCTCAGTGTAGCATATAAGGACCTGCCTATTTTTCCAGCCTTATCTCCAGAAACGTCCAAGCTCAGAAGTTATTCTTCAGAACATTGAACTTATTCAATGTCCTGGATCTGCTAAGCTACCTAACAGCCAGATCTTTGCATAAGCTGTTTCTTCTGCCTATATTATGTTTCTTTTTCCCTCCTACCTAGTCATTGCCTCTTCATTTGAGCAATTCCTATGAACTCTTCAGATCCTAAAATATGTACCACTTCTTTTCTAATGATTGATTCTCCATTTCTATTGCAGTCCTCTACCCCTGTACACATAAAACCCTGAACTTGTCACTGTCCTGTTCATTATACTTACCATTATATCCTTAGCGCTACTGATGACTAGCACAGAACAGTGATTCAAAAACATTTGTTGAACACATGGGTGGATGGGTGGATGGATGGATGGATAAAGCACCTCCAAATACAAGTTAAAGGAGATAGTTGAAGATATCTGGGGGGAAGGGTCTAATGTTCACATGGGCTCAGTTGATCATATGATAACAGAGCCATTATCTAGAAGGAAAAGAGACCACTTGTGTATAACTCTGGAGCTAGAAACCATGGCTAATAGGTAGAATTTTAGGGAGAAGTATCTGAGTTAAGAAAAGACATAATTATCTGAAAATTACAGCTACAAAGATGTACATGTCTGCTATGAAACAAAAGGAATATCCTGCCATGCATGAGTACAGTATAGACATAAGATTTTAAAAAATCATTTGTCAGAGGGTCATTGTAGATATTAACAACACAGAGAAGACAGAAATGTCAGATGAAGACTTTAAAAAGATAGCTCATTATAGAAGGAGAGGCAACGTGTGGGTTTGGGAGGTAGGAAAGGAATAAATGAAACAAGATGGGATCGGGAGGAAGACAAACCATAAGAGATTCTTAATCTCACAAAACAAACTGAGGGTTGAAGCGGAGAGGAGGATAAGGAGAGGGTGGTTAGGTTATGGACATTGGGGAGGGTATGTGCTATGGTGAGTGCTGTGAAGTGTAAACCTGGTAATTCACAGACCTGTACCCCTGGGGCTAATAATACATTATATGTCAATTAAAAAAATAGCTCATTATAATTAGAGTGAGGAATCACTGCCACTGTACTACTAGTATTACTACTACTACTACTATTGCTGCCAGCACCACTCAGTATTAAGGGCCTAATATGTACAAAACACACTGTTTTATATAAATTACTTGTAATCTTCACAATAACTTTGAAGTATAATGTTATTCTCATTTTCTCAAGATTAGGAAAGTGAGAATTTGTCACTTATTTAAGGAATATAGTTAAATGACAGAGCAGGATTCAAACTCAGACTACCGATTTCCAGCACCATCATAACTACAACCTAAGGTCCAGAGACTAGAATGCCCAATACTGGGGTTTAGAATGAGAGTAGTTACCATTTGTTGCCTCTGTCTGGCCAAATTCCATTTCTTCAACTTCTGGTTATAGCAACCTAAACCTCTTCTTTGAGGAAGAAATCCTCTCCCCACTGTATCCATGTGATTTGGGTAATATTGACTTTCTGCTCTTGAGATGAGATACACCTGGCTAGATTATTTCATTCTGTTGGTTTACAGATACTCATGTGACTGCAGCCAAATCAGTGACACTCAATCCATGACTTCTGTTTCAGCAGTTTGAAAAAAGAAGCTATTTGCCTTTGTGTCCTGGAATTCTGATGGTCACCATTTGGAAAGCACTTGACTGGGAATAAAGAAAAGTACAACCAGGAGATGGGAAAAGGTTACTTCCTGACCATATTATATGAGCATCTAGACTCAGCCGTGCCTAAACTAAAACAATGCCTCATCATTGTAATTATGGAGATAATGTGTTTTCTCTTTGTTTAAGCCTGTTTGTGCTTTGTCTCTTTTATTGGCCATTTAAGTGATCCATACCTAATACATGGTATACCTGCTTATGGTTAAGGTAATTGTAGACAAATTCAGTCATGCAGAACTTTGAAAAATAGGTAGAATTTTCAAAAGAAAGGAACGATCTTCTTCTTCAGTTACATAAATAACTACTAAATGGCCACCCTGTACCAGAGCACCTGTTAGAGACAGGCATTATAAAAACTAATAAAGCACAGTTCTTGTCCTCAAGTTTCTTAGAGTTTCATCTACCATAACTAAATAATCTCCAGAACTAAATATATTGTCCATTGAATTTAACCCCAGTAAAATGCAGACATGAAGGCACTTTGTCAACAATGATGGATTACATAATAATGTCTTTCACATATCACTGAAAGATTCTGATCCATCTCTGATTTGTTCCAGCCTGGTTTATGTGGGCACACCATGATATCTCAGGCTGAGCACACCACAGGTTAGGCTGGAAGGATGGTGAATCAATTTTAAGTGCATTAATTCATGACATGTTAAGTCAGCTGTGTAACATATAAATTTATATATTAACTTGATGGCTTTCTTTATGCCACCCTGAAAAAGACTGATATGCTTTTTCCTCCCATGTAGTCCTATCTTTCTAAGCCTCCTCCTCTGCAGCTGGAGATAATAAATAGTCATTTCAGAAAGGCATCATGACCATCTATGTCTTCCAGACGCTGGAGAAGTCACTGTGATGGGCTGTCTCATAAAAAATTTTGGACAGCATGGAACGTAACCCATATACCCTAGCTTTTCTATATACTTTGGTTAGCAACAGATAAGGAATCTTTACCAAATTTACTAAGAAGAAAGAATAAATTTAGTTTTTGATTCAACAAAATTGGGTCGTCCCTAAGCAAAATTCAGGATTACAAGTACCTCCTTCTATAGCTGTCCTCATGCTGTCTAAAAGCCAGGGGACTGAAGTTTTTTTCCAGGTCTGCCTGATTCAGTAGCAACACAAATTTGGAAAATATTCCTCCCCCAGTTTTCCTGGTGAAAACCATTACCCTGTGGTTTTCTTCTAAGTAACAAGCTAATCTGAAAAATTAATTCAAGGTTTGTGGTTTTAGCTTATTATAGAAAAATAATGCTGCTTTCCCAGATAAGTAATCACAGAGCTCTCCCATATGTTTTCCCCCCAAAGTGGTAGATAATGATAAAAATTGATCTTAGGCTGGTAATGTGAGAGATGATCTCGGGAGTCTCAGTAAAAAAAAAGCCATGCATGTGAAATTGTAAATGCATTACGATTTGGTTGAAAGCAGTTGGACTTGAATTTGTGAATTTGGACTTAAAGAGGAAAAATTCCAAATACATTTTTGGCTTATAGGGACAAGAGAAAGATTTGGAAAAGATCTTAAACGTAAGAAAAATGCTTCTGTCCGTTGACTATAGACGACTGTTGAAAGCTCTATAGTAAGAGATACAGCACATCTATGTGTTTGAAACTCAGGCCTGGCTCTGCTCCTTCTCAGCTGTGTGAATTTGGCTGGTCATTTATCCTTTTGTCAGTTTCCTTACTTGTAGATGAATGCCCAATTCAGAGTAACCAGAAAGGTTAAACTAACATGTAAAAAACATATAAACTAGTGCCTGCTTTATAGTAAGCACAGAATAAATAGTAGCTAGAGTGACGGGAATTACAAATAAGTAAAGAGAATTTCCTCATGGCTTTACTCCTAATTAGATTCCTATGTTTTGTTGTTTTTATTTTTTTGTTTTGTTTTGTTGTTTTTAATACTTAAAATTTGAAAGGAAAGTTTGACTACACCTAACCTACACCCTGTAAAACTATTGTCTGAAACCAGATGATCTAGTGGTGGGGGATAAAAAATCCTTAAGAACTAGGAGAAAAAAAAATGTAAAAACACAAAGGAAAAAAAAAGAACTAGAAGAGTACAGAGTATGCCCACCTCCATTAAAATGCATATGAATATTTTCCATATACCTTCATGCACAAGAATAATTGAATAGCTATTTCCATGAGTTTTTCTATTAATATAAATAATGGTTCAAGGGTCAATATGGTTTGGATGAAAAATGGAGAGGCTTGAGAGAGTGAAACAGAAAAACCTAGCTAAACACAGATGGTTTAGATTTTTCTTCCAGTTTTGGTATTTTACTTTCTTCTGAAGACTGCAAGACTTTAAGATTCCAGTAGTCTCACGATACCCTTCAAGTCACATGCCAATGTGGATACTGAAGTTCAGTCATTGGTTTCAAGATTTCTGGCCTGGGGAGCTTTGTTTCTCAGCCTCTCTTGGGGAGGATGTACTCCTTCTCTTATTCTGGTCTTTATTCTTTTTTACCTAGGGCTCATTACCTCACTTTATGCAGTTTTGGTGAGAAATGACTGTATAAATATGATTTTATGGCTAGAGAAATACTTATGAAACCCTTAGGGTTGGAAAAAAGTTATTGCCTTTTACTATTTTATGATTATTGGCTTTTGATTACAGAATGTTTCAAGGAAATCTCTGTTGTTAAAATAGTTGATTTTTTTTCACATTATAGTTATCTTTTTATTATCCCCAAGTGATGAAATTAATTCCTCTTCTAAATTCTTGTCTAATCCATTCAGCATGCATAGCACCAAAAAAGCTTTTGTCTGGCCTAAGGCAAAACATGCTTACCTGTTGCTTTGTTGCAAATTTTGTGTGGTATTTCTTCAGAAGAAAATATTTACAAAAGGTATAGATTGATATCATAGCTGTACAGTAAGCCATAGATATTATTCCCAGCTCAGAAACAGCACTTAGCAAACTCATGAATCAGAGTCTGTTCATGGTTGTGTTGCAAAGTATAATTATGTTTTACATTTTGTTAAGTGCCTATACTTCGATTATGTGTCAAGAGGTTAACATATGATTAGAGAGCAGAAATGCCTTGTAAAGAAATGCAAGACATACTGAAATTCAAGCTGATCTTCACTTGGTAGTGGGAACCCTGGACTCTAATGAAACAGCCACCATTCCTCAAATGAACAGATGATTGGTGTTGAAGATAGATGGTGGCTGAGTAGCAAAGCAGTAAACAGACTTTCTAATCTGTTTCTTCCCTGCAGAAATGACCAGCCTAGTTTTGTAGTAAACTATCTCAGAATATTAATATAGTAGAAGATAGAACGACCCTCAAAATTTTGTACAAATATTTTTTGGAAACCCATGAAAAAGACAACATAATTGAGGCAGAATAACAATAGTTAACACTTATCAAGCACATAGTCTGGGTCAGTCAATTTGCATAGTTATCTCAGTAAATTAAACAACAACCCAATGAGGTAGGTATTGCCTGCCCCCCCTTCTTTCTTACATATGAAGAAACCCAAAGAGGGGCAGGGTAAGTAAACGTGTCAAGTTCACAGAGATAGTAAATAAGGGAATCTGAACTCAAATGCAGGCAGTCTGACTACTGAGCTGAAGTTTTCACCAATATAGCGCCTTAGTGAAATCGCTGAAAGAACCTACACTGAGAAAAATATATCAGGCTGTATGATTGGGAAATACTGAAGTTGCCACACAAGTTTTTTTTCTCCATACCAAGTTAGACAAGCTGTACTGAAGGATTTATGTTATCAAGAAACAGTCTTTTGAAAAGTAAATAATAATAATATAATACTATTCCCAAATCTTTCACCTTAAGCTTATTAAAAGCTTTTTACTTGATGACTACAAGACTGCAAGCACGTTTTCTTTATGACATTGAACTGTTTTTATAGATTTAAATTCTAAACTCAATCAAATATTTCCCTAAAGCATTTTATGGGTCTCAATTTATGTATCATGGGGCAGTAGATAAGAACATGTCTTTGTAGGAGGTCAGAAAATCCAGTGTTTGTGCTTTAAGCATGGAACATGATTGCTAGACTTCATGGGGAAAAAAAAAAAAGAGGGTTGATGGGGGGAGGGGGATTGGGAGGGGGGTGGGGTTATGGATATTGGGGAGGGTATGTGCTATGGTGAGTGCTGTGAAGTGTGTAAACCTGGCGATTCACAGACCTGTACCCCTGGGGATAAAAATATATGTTTATAAAAAATAAAATTAAAAAAAAAAAAAAGAAATTCTCCCTACAAATAAAAGCTTTCAGTGGTTTTGGGAGAAGGGATATGATTATCTAAGCTGCCATGTGTTCCCTTGTGTAACCATTTAGGCCACTTACCTATGCTAGTTTCTCTGGCTAGGAGTCTTTTAATTTCACAAATACATTTTCTGAGATTGTCTTGGATTCTACATGGCATGGATGAAAGAAATTTTAAAAAGCATAACAGTAGGTGCATTCAGCACTAAGCTTAGCATTTTGGGAGATAGAATAAACACAGATCTTCAAAATAAGAAGTCTGGAGAAATCATCTGTGGAAACATTTTGGTTGAGAATTCTGGTTTAGAAACAAACGTGGCTCAAAAGTGGCTTACAGTTTATTAATAATGTGAACTAAGGTAAGTTATACAGGTACCTCCTAAACCCTTTCAATGGATTATATAATGGGGATGATTAATTTTACCTGGTAGAACCACTGTGAGACTTAATTAACATATTATTTAATAAGATTTCAAGATACTACTCAGTACACTGTAAGTGTTCAATAAGCACCTAGAATTTATTACTGTCTGCCTAATCCCCAAGCTCTGGGCTGTTAAAAATTATTTTATAGAAGAACCAACACTAGTCTAGAGTTAATGAGTAACCTGATACAGATACTATGGCCTTATACTGAATTTGTCACATAATAAGTTCACAATAAATTTTTATAAATAGATAATAGAACCTAAAAAACACATTTGCCTCCTGTTATATTACTTTTTCTTTAAAGTAGTCTCATATTATGCTTCTAAAGGCAAGAGAAACCATCCTTTCTCACATGTTTATGGTTCCTATTTTTTTTTATTTATTTAATTTAGAGAAAGATTGATAGAGAGCCTGTGGAAGGCGAGGGACAGGAGGAGAGGGAAATCTAGAATCTGCAAGCAGACTCCCTGCTGAGCACAAAGGCCAGATGTGGGACTCAATCTCAGGACCCTGAGATCATGACCTAAGGTGAAATCAACAGTCGGCCACCCAACCGACTAAGCTACCCAGGCATCCTGCTTCCCAGGTTATTTCTAAAAAATCATTTCTTCTAGGTCTGTCTCCAAAGAGCAATCAGAAAAACTGATTTAGAACTTTATTCCCTCCATAAGTTAGAATTCCATTGCAGTTTTGAGAGAGTTTTTAATGGTATCACAAACCAGGAACTCTTTCCTCATTTGTAAATCTCTTTTCAAAAAAGAGAAATCTTTTATTGGGTAAAGCCAGCACTGCAAATTGAAAGTAATATTTACTAAAACTACTCATGAAAACAAAATCAGTTTTAAAAAAGATAAAACTACTGGCCTTGTAATTCACAGAAAAAGGTCAGGAAAATAATCATGTAGTACCGGTAGTAGTAGTAGTTGTAAGGAAAAGGAGGAGAAAAAAATTTTCCCAAGTATGAGTATTCCAGCAAATTATTTACAAGTGGAAAAGTGTTACTATGCATATAAAAATGAAAACTGAATAGCTAGAGGACTAAAATTCTATCCCATGAAATTTAAATCAATGACTCATGACTTGTCATTAATTAATGTTCCTTTAAAAAAATGATTTTAGGGCACCTGGGTGGCTCAGTGGGTTAAGCCGCTGCCTTCGGCTCAGGTCATGATCTCAGGGTCCTGGGATCGAGTCCCACGTCGGGCTCTCTGCTCAGCAGGGAGCCTGCTTCCCTTCCTCTCTCTCTGCCTGCCTCTCTGCCTACTTGTGATCTCTCTCTGTCAAATAAATAAATAAAATCTTAAAAAAAAATGATTTTATTTACAAATCATGTTCTCATTGCAAAACTTCTTGGATGCAAATGTAATTCTCAGGAACTATGTGAATGAGACTACTGAAGTAATTAAATAAAAGCAATTATTCCTATGATCTTCTGATAAGATTAGTTCTGGTTCCAGATCAGAAGAAAGACATCTGAATGTGCCATTTGGAATCTTTCCTAAGGGTCCATCAATACTGCAGTGATTGCCCTATTCACTTGGAAAGATATTTGCCCAAGAGTGTAATGGGCAACATCTGTTTTAGACTCTTCAAAATCAAGGAAAGTGATTTGATTAGTCTTCCAGAAGTTCTTTTTTTAAAGATGAAAGATGTTTGCCTAGAAAATCCTCAACTTGATGAATCTATTCCTTATATTACTGAAGATTAAGTATTTTATTAAATTTATTTTTTATTTAAATTTGTCTTGTTTTATTTTTCCCTCCCTTCCCCTATGATCCTCTATTTTGTTTCTGAAATTCCACATATGAGTCTGAGAGCAAATTAAGTAAATTGACATTCTGATTACATACATACATTCATATACACATTCTTCCTATAATATGAATATGAATATACATGAACATACACATTCATGTATATACATATTAATATTCCTATAATATGAATATTTTATGAATATATATTACACATATGTAATATGTATATGAATGTGCATACACACATTCATATACACATTCTTTCTATAATACATCAGGCATTTTACCTTTTTGTATATGTTCAGCATCATCAACAGAGCCAGGAGTATCAAGAAGCAGCAGCATATCAAGTTTTGATGATGTAGTAACATCATGTAAAAATGCCAATAAAGAAAGCGGTATGTTAAGGAGGGTGACTCCCTATAACTCAGAAGCAAAAATAGATTAAACTAAATTTATGTTCCCAGTAGGATAATGTGTATCTGATTACAGGCCCATATTTCAATCTTGCTTATTAACAACCTATGTCTTCACTCTAAGACCTCAGAAAATACAAGTCACTAGTATTTTAGAAATTTAAAAAAGAGAAACTTGATTATTCTTAATTTTATTATCAGGTAGCTAGACTCAACAAATATCTTTCATCATACCTATAATCCAGACAAAGGATCTTAATTTATTAATTAAAAACATTAGCATCCAGGTGCTATCATTAGATGCTACTGTTAACATTTCTCTGTTTCCTCCTCTCTATAACCTATCATGTTGATCCTATCTTGCAAATGTTTACAGAATCTAGTCCTCTCTCTCCTTTCTAGTCTCTATCCCTAAATGTCCACTCCTTGGATCAACGCAAGGGAGCAACTAATACGTATTCCTGACTCATCCCATTTCCTTGCAATTCATGCATGTTCCACATAGCTACAAGGATATATAATTTTGCACTTATTTCTTTTCTTTTTTCTTTTCTAGAGTTTGTTCATTTTTTTAAATTAAAAAGTAACAAACACTTGTAATACACTCAAACAAAATATAAAATGTGAAAAGTAAATGTTCGTTCTTCGTCACTTTACACCCACATCCTAAAGGTAGCCACTGCAAACAGCTTGGTATCGGTCTAATGAGTTCACACTAGACATGTTCATCTCTAACAGGCATTTGCACTTCATGACACATCCTAGACATTTTTCAAATAAGTATAAATGAACTTACTTGAACATTTTTTTTAAAGATTTTATTTATTTATTTGACAGATAGAGAGCACAAGTAGGTAGAGAAGCAGCAGAGAGAGTGCGGGAGAAGCAGGCTCCCCGCCAAGCAGAGAGCCCGATGTGGGGCTCAATCCCAGGATCCTGAGATCATGACCTGAGCCGAAGGCAGAGGCTTAACCCACTGAGCCACCCAGGCGCCCCTTGAACATTTTTATTTCTACCTGGTGCTTTATTGTAAGGGTTTACAAAAATTGATACATTCATTTCCTCATTCAGATACCTTTATGTTGCTTTCAATGTTGTTTTTTCTATTACAAAAAGTGGTGAAACAAATATGACTATAAACATATATTTTTGAACTAATGAAAACATTTCTCAGTTATAGATTCTTAAAAGAAAGTTAGCTGCACCCAGTAATATATACCAAGTAAAAGAAAGCTGCTTCAAGCTGCATTTTTAATTTTGACAAATATTGTCAAATAGCCAGCAACAATATCTTGAATAGTTGAGAAGACTAATGGTAGTTTAGCATCTTTCAAAAATAAGGTAGTATCTCTTTATTACTTAATCATTTCTTCAGTTATTGCTGAGGCTGAGGAATAGTTTACATAATAATCTGTCATTAGGGGCACCTGGGTGGCTCAGTGGGTTAAAGCCTCTGCCTTCGGCTCAGGTCATGACCCCAGGGTCCTGGGATCGAGCCCCACATCGGGCTTTCTGCTCTGCGGGGAGCCTGCTTCCTCCTCTCTCTCTCTCTACCTGCCTCTCTGCCTACTTGTGATCTCTGTCTGTCAAATAAATAAATAAAATCTTAAAAAAAAATGATCTGTCATTAATGTCTCTTCTCATTTTTCTATTTGTTGTTTCTTATTGATAAAAATGAGATGCTTACATATTATAGATAGTAACACTTTGTTCTAAGTGGTTTTCCCTCTTTTGATTATGGAAAAGAAGTAGACAAAAAATATCTCCATTTTTATTAATGCCATGTTTTATCGCATACCATTAGTAATTTTAGGTATTTCACCCTTTTCCCACTGACTTAAAATGGCACCTTTTCATTGATTTATTTAATCCATCAATTTTCTCTTTGAGATAAAAGACTCCATTCTCTCTTTAAAAAAACTGAGATTTTCATGAAAATTCTATTGTATTTTCATATCAATTTCACAGAATTGAGGTTTTAGTAACACTGAATGTGTGTTTATAAAATTGTTCAAATTCAGATTTATTCTTCATTTTATAAATAACTATGCATATTTCAAGATATATTTCAAACACATTTTAGTGGATGATTGCTGAAAGAAAATAAAATCACCAATTTTTGCATATTTCTATGGTATCTGACCATCTTAGCACCCATGGAGATGATAATATATTAATATAGTATATTGCACCAATATATTTGTTAATGTTGAAGGATTCTTATGTTATAAAATACTACTTGATGTGGTGTATATTTCTCTAAACACACATCTCTTGTCATAATAAGTAATGCTCTCTAATAAGATCTCAAACTCAGATGCCTGTAAAAGCCCAGCAGGTGGTACAAACTAATAAAGAATTAGACCGTTCTAAACTAAAAATAGATACGTGGTGCTTTAAAAAACACACATTTATTATATATCTTTCAAATTTAAGAAATGAATTAGTAAATAAGCGATAACAATATCTCTTGATATGTGTTCTTTTGAGCAAAAGTTATCTGTTCTCTGTTTTCCATTCATTCAGTAATCATATACTGACCACTGGTTTATTATGTATAAAAAACATCATTTTAGGTACGATAGTGGTGACAGAGTTGAATAAAACATGATCTCTGGGCACCTGGGTGGCTCAGTGGGTTAAGCCTCTGACTTCAGCTCAGGTCATGATCCCAGGGTCCTGGGATCAAGCCCTGCATCGGGCTCTCTGCTCAGCAAGAAGCCTGCTTCCCCCTCTCTCTCTGCCTGCCTCTCTGCCTACTTGTGATCTCTCTTCCTCTCTCTGTCAAATAAATAAATGAAATCTTTTAAAAACAAACAAACCATGATCTCTCCCCTCTATGAGCTTATCATCTAATCATAAACACATAATAAAAAATTATATAAATCACTAGACTGTTACAAGCTCTGCTAAGTCTGCACTTGATGATGAAAAAAGAAGACTCAGAATTATCTACTGGATTATGTAATAGATGAGGAGAGATTGTGAGAATTGACTTAATTTCTCCTCTTCTTCCCTAGTTCCAATATGAAATGCAAATTATGGTGTCTAACATATATTATCTAAATTAACTGACCCATCACTAGACATACAAATTCACCTTAACAATTGAAAAACAGTGGGGACATATTTATTCATATGCATGCCTGTTTGTGCCCGTATGTGTTTGTGTGTATGTGTGTCTAAGTGTGTATACAGGGTGACTGAAGACTGAAAGCATTTTCCAGTATCTCCTGAAATATAAAAAGTAAGTTTACTTTTCTATGTGGAGAAGCATTAAGTGTAAAGCCAAATTTGGCACCTCATAATCTGTTTAGTAATTCCCCAGATAATATGTAATGTCCAGAGTGACTGGAATATTGTGCATTTTCAAATCTGAAATGGCCCTTGGTGTTTTGGTTTCTTTTAAAATCCTAAAGAAAAATTCAAATCAGTAAACAAACATCTCACAGGTATTTATCATAATCTTTCCTCAAAGACAGAGTATTTTTCATTACTCAATAACCGTATATATATGAGTAGTAGAAATTAAGACAACTAGTCTATACAAAGTCCTTATCATAGATCTAGCTTCCTAACTCCATAATTCCCAGTACTTTGACCTTTACAAATTTAAATGGCTTACAACATATACTATGTTTAAAGTGGTTGGTGTTGTTATTACTGTTGTTGTTTTTTTATAGTTAAAGCCAAAAATCACATATTAAGTCATTAATTAATATCCAGCTACTCCTAAAGTTATAATACTCATGGTCTGAATTCTTTAAAATTAAATTCACAAGTATTACTCTGCTTTGTTTGATTAAATGTTCGCTTGATTAAATTCTGTTATCATAGGAACATTTTCTTGAATAAACCCTTCCTTATATGTTCTTGAGAGTTATCTATTACAAATGATTTGGATAATGAAACATTTCCATAATAAAATACTATAGGATAAGGGCAAACTGATTTATGTAGAATAATTTAAAGCAAGTAAGTAGTTTAAAGCCATCAGACTTTCTTCCCTTTTGAGTTTCTGTTTCATTCATTTCAAGGAATTTTTTTCAGTTTATCCTGCTGTAGAAAAATCTGTAGATGGTTTCCCTGAATCACCCTGAATTTCCCCTCTATCAAGGTACCCTTGAGAAATTAAGTGTCAACATCTCAAAATAGTGGATTCTGTACTCCAGAGGCTGAATGGTATTCAAGGCTCAATGATTAAAATTGTGGCCATAAATGGAAAATTTCTCTGCTATTATTAGTGGGGTTTCAACCATGCTATTAGTTGAACCAGAAATAAAGTTAGGGATACACTCCACATGGAAATATGCCGCTCTAAAACAGAGGACAGAGTGAGACCTCCGCATGAGTAGGGAGCACACAGGAAAGGGATTTCAGAGTTCTAGCCCCTACGTCTTCTGCAATAAGTTCGAAAAACTAAATTGAAGCAGATAGGTTGTGTGTGTCTTTGGTCCACTACTATAAATCTTCACATTAGACTTTCTGTAACCAAATAGTTCTCTACATTTCCATTCCTAACTGCATACAGTAAAGGTTGCTACAGTCCACACGGGAAAGCAGAGGTAATAAGGAGGACTATTAGCAATAATGACAAACACATGCCCCTCTACCCGTTCCCTTTCCAAGACTGATCGGGCTTTGACAACATGCCACCAAATTGCCCTTAGTAAGGCAATGTGGGCACAACAGAAAGATTCAGAGAAACCAGGTAATGATTCCTGAGTCTATCCCTTACTAGCTATATAATTTGACATTGGACAGGTTATGTAAGCTCTCTAATTCTTTCTTCCAGCCTATAAAATAGTGACTGTAATACCTGTAGTCGAGGATTTATGGAAGGATCAAATAAATTAATCATCCAAAATTCCCAAACAAGTATAAAGTACATAGTTAATTGCTCATTCCATACTAATTTTTCAATTTATTTTATATCCAGAGAAGATTATTTTCCTCAAAATGGAAAGAGACTTCTTTTCTTATAAAAATAATCTATAGATTGTAGAAACACTAAGAGACACAATAAGGAATAAAGGAGAAAATAATCAAGCATGACCCACCACCTAGAAATAGCCACTGTCAAAAGACTCTCATATAAACCTAGAAAACAAATATAAATATAAACTTTATGACCATATTACACATGCTATTTTGTTACTTGCTTTTAAATATATATTTATATATTTATATCACTTATTATTATTGACTTTATATATATATTATATATATATACATATATATATATATATCTTTGATATCTTCTACATCATCAATTCAATGTCTGCAGAGGAGTCTCCTCAATTTTAGATACCACTAATACTCTCTTGTTGATTAATGTAAGATTTTTAATCTGTAAGCTTTTTTCTATTAAAATTGATAAATTGGTAAAAAGTATCCTTAAATATTTCATTTTTATATACTTGGCAAAATATCTTTTCAGGGAATAGTTCATATATATTATTATTATTATTAATTATTATTATTTGATATAACTAGTACATTATAAATGCTGTATTCTCCGTAAGACTCATGCCTCCTCGGGTGCCTTTAGGTCCTTTTTCCCTTAAAAAAGTAAATAACCCAATAATGTCCAACATTTGAGGAGACATACCCCTAAAACAAAAGTTATTAATCTTATATATGGAGTGCTTAGAAACTGAGCTCAAGGTTATTGAAACTCTCAAGATGAGTTCTAATTCAATGAGCCTCTGTATCATGCTTTAGATTAAAAAAATTGCTTCAAGCTCAAAAATGATTTTCAGTATGATTACTTCTTTAAAAACAGAAGGCAGCAGAGAATCTTAGCAATAATTCACTTAGTATCTGGCAAACCTCTCCCAATCCTTGATCTTTGAGTCTTGCTAGAGGATAAGCCTGAAGGACACAGCCCCCGTGAGGTGATGGCCATTAGCATTGCTCAGGTAGAAAGCACCACTGAGTCCTGAGGCATTAAGATTGCTGAAGTGTTATACATAATAGGCAGAATCTAATCTGAACTCAGCAGGGCATAATCATGTGATCTTACAGGAGCTCAAGTTTAAATGTACTGCCTTCTTCTTTTTTGAACAGTAACTAGAGTTTCCCAGTGAGCCTGGGTGGAAGACAGCCAGTCTGTGGTGGGCGGGAGGACCCGCAAAGCTTGCAATATGCAATACCAGAATCACGATAATCACACCAACACGGCGTTTGCCTCAAAACGTCTTCATTCCCTGACAGTTCAATTTCTTCTACACATCACAGAAGCTGACTTCTGTTACTACCTTTCAAGGTACTTTACAAAGATCACGTATTTTATTCACTCTCCAGCTGGGCTGCTAGCCTGTTCTCACACTGATCCTGAGTCAGGAAGCCTCCAATGATTCTGTCTCTGTCTTGGAGTGCAGCTACCCCCTGCCTCTATCACTTTGGGAGAAAATTTCCTTGCTTGGGTCTCTTGGTCAAACTCAAAATTATTTAAAGATTTCTTGACTGCTTGCAATATAAAATACAGGATGTTTATTTTGGGGATGTTTAGACATGTTTCTTAGAGAAACATTTGGAAATAATAATCAACTTTTGGAAATAAAGAGGGTAAACATAGCTTCACCCCTAATTTTCTTTGAAAAGCTACTGCAAAGTAGTGCAGTCATGAAAATACTACTTTATTGCATATGGGAAATACTAATTTAACTATGAAATTTAGAATGCTTTGCATGGATCTTTGAGCATGTTTTCACCATGAGTCAGACCCAAAGGATACAAATATAGAAAAAGTCTGACTGAAATGGATGCCTTAAAATACATCATAATTGATCCTCTTAAGTATTCACATAGCAAAGAATGTGCATTACATAAGTATGTTAAGTTGATTCTCCTTGGTATCAGGGACTCTCCTTGGTATCTTTGAGGAATCACTGTTCTTCCTTTCATAAAGAGTTAGGACAAATTAAAATTATTTAGTTTTATATCATTTCTCTCAACCACACTTAAATAGCACCAATGCCACTAAATTTAAAAAAAGATAAATTGAGAACCCAAAATATCATGTTTCTGTATTTCTATTCCCTCTGATACTCCGGAGCTACAGTTATCTTAAATTTTGGTTAAAAAAAGTATTAAATTCCATTCACCAAATCAAGGACAATAATCGATTAGATTCTTCTTGCAGTTATTCTTTTCCAAAGTTTGTGCATTAATCTTTTTCCAATAATAACTTATCAATCACTATTTCAAAAATAATTCTATTATTCAAAAATTATTCAAATTATTCAGAAATGATATTCAAAAACAATTTCAAAAGAGTTCTCTTATTTGAGAGAGAAAGCATGCACCACTTCCTCAGGCCTGCATTACCAGCAATAAGATATGGCCAAACATGAGGAGAATAGAATTTCATATTAAAATATTTTAAAAAGTAGTTTTTTTTTTCTTACTGAAATTGAATTATGTTAACAGCCTACAAAGCATGCAGCATTTCTTCATTTGTAAAATAGGGGAAATAAACTAATTAGTTAATCTTTTATGGGCCCTTATAAGCTTTGAAGCTTCGTGGCCTTCCTTTCAAATATTTAAGAGTTCATGATTTCACTGGGTAGTTGAAATTCGTATAATATACAGACTGCAACTATCTCTAAATAATGAAATTATCAGTCCCTTTTCAGGCATTGCCAATACCATGTCTTTTAATGACTGTGTAACATTTTAAAAACAATCAACTAGGTAAATATTAAATATAACAAAATATTTTTTTACTAATATGAGACCCATCTGGGGAATATTTTCAATCCATTTATCACAATGACTACTGGATACGTGGGATAAAAAAGAAACATGAACAGGTCAGATATTTTATCTTCCTTCTGGGGTGGGAGAGAGGGAAGGAACACAAACTGCAACGAACATGAAAGCTCATTAATTGCTTTGCTTATCTCTTAAATTTTTTTTAATAAAGTACTATATCCCGTAGCTCTTCATACTCTATGATGAGAAAAATTGATTTCATGGTTCAAATCCTTAGCCTACTAGCTAGAACAGCAGTGAAAAAAAGTCATCCAAACAATATCACAAGGCAAGTGGTGCAAATCCACAAACGCAAATCCATAAGGAAAGCTTTGGGAATCCTGTGGATGCAAAATGGCAGAGCTTTAAAAATATAAATAGAGATTCTCCTAGGGTTCATTTCCTAAGATGCGTTTTATCATTCTGAGGATAATATTGTTGAGTCTGCTGCAGACACAAGCACTGGGGAGATCTGGGACTAAATATCCAGGCTACTACTTGCTATCTGTCTTTAAGTAAACAAAGTATCTTTCTGGGACTCAGTTTCTGTTTCCTGTGTGTTTGGTTGGTTCTTTCTTTTTTTTTTTTTCCTCCTACATATATAAAACAAAGGGGCTGGAATAAATGACCTTGAAGTCAGTGTGAAGTAATGGAAAGAATATGGTTGTAGGGATCTGGTAAATGGGGCTCCATTTGCAAAATGGACATACTAGGATTATTGTGGGGATTAATTGGTAAATGTATATAAAGTTATTATAATTTGGAGTAACCCTTAATTGACAATTGGTGAATGGACTTTTTGCTTTGCTTGTTTTTTGCTGTTATTGTTGTTGTCCTTGATTTTTTCCCCCTTCTTTTCGCTTACCTTATAACCTTTTTTGAACGATATCAAACTATTAGCACAGATCTCCCTGAAGCCTTCGATAATTATAGACTCATATTGTGAAAGTAAAAATCCATTTAATTCAAAGGAAATTACTCATCGGTGATTTCTACTTCAGGCTTTATGTCATTTAAAAATGTTTCCAAACATATCAGGCAATGTAATATAATTTCTCTAAATCTTTTATTCCCAAATTATTATTATTTTTTTAAAGATTTTATTTATTTATTTGTCAGAGAGAGAGAGAGAGAGAGCAAGCACAGGCAGACAGAATGGCAGGCAGAGGCAGAGGGAGAAGCAGGCTCCCTGATGAGCAAGGAGCCCGATGTGGGACTCGATCCCAGGACGCTGGGATCATGACCTGAGCCGAAGGCAGCTGCTTAACCAACTGAGCCACCCAGGTGTCCCCCCAAATTATTATTTTTAATCAAATTTTTCCTGATACATGTGTTTTAAAATGGACATGTATCATCCAGTACATGGAATGTTTTAAATAATAAATGAATTTTCAGTGCTAGTGAAACCCCTTAAGTTCTTGAATAAGTGATTCTGTGAAAAAAAATATACACTGAAAGCTCATTGACAAAATTATAAAACTATCTTAAAATCAAGAAGGAAACACAAAAAACTATCCATGTGTACGAGATTTACTCTCCAAAAGAAATCTAAGCTTCTTTTAAAAAAATCTTTTTTCTGCCAAGTCTTTGTCACAAAAAAAAGGAAAAAAAAGAAAGAAAAAGAAAAAAAGTGCTGTGAATAGTATTCAAAGAATGAGAAAATAATGTGCCTTTAGCAAGGTGGAATTAATTACCTTTCAACCACAGATCTTTAAACAGACAGTTGGGTTTTTCCATTATCCATTTTAAATCACAGTAGCCTTTTGAGTGCTTTATTTCAGAAAATGTTTAACTATTACACTTTCCCTTTTGACTATTTAAAAGATACTGACCTAATGATCCTTTTATTTTTCAATGTTAATAGCTCAGTTTTAGAGATGTACCAACTGAAGCATTCTGTGTTAAATTACTGCTATACTTTTTTAATATTACAGCAATATCTAGTGCACTGTCCAAGAATAATCTAGGATATGTATTTTATATTGATCCTGATTTTCTTGTAGGTGGTCTGTGCACTTATCTATTTTCAAATCTGGATATTTATATATCTCTTCCTCTCTACAACTAAAAAAAAACATTAAAACCACTCAGTGGGTTAAATGTCTGACTCTTGGTTTGGGCTTAGGTCCTGATCTCATCAGTTGTGAGATCTATCCCCACACCTGGCTCTGTGCTCAGCAGGAGTCTCTTTGGATATTCTCTCTCTGCCCCTCCCCTGTTTGTGATCAAGCTTTCTCTCAAATAAATAAATAATTCTTAAAAAAAAAAAGAAAAAGAAAGCTGGAATGACGGTTAAATAATTAATATATATTGAATACCTTAATTAAATATATTATTGTTAAACTTATTTATATATGTGAATAAAATGCATCTATAATATATAAATGATTATATATAAATTATTACATTTATAGTTATTTTATATTTAGACTTTATATTATTGTATTCTTATACACAAACATGTCTGCATACTTACTATAAAATATCTCATATTTTATAAATGTGTAATATTATTTATATTTCCATTATTTTATGGAAACCTCAGTATAGTTTCATTATATTGATGGCAAAAATAGGATCTAAATTAGAATATAAAACAGAATAAAAATATTTTTGATATAATACACTTCACTATATAGATGTACATATATCCCAGTGTAAATAAGGATAATAAGCAAAAATATTCAGATTGTTTAAAATATCAGTATCTTTATTATTTAATAAAGTCACCATGAAAGAGACAAGTTGTTTATTAGAATAGACATGAAATGCATACATGTGTGTCCAAATGAATGAACTGAATGATCTACAAATCAAAAACTATCTTGATAGGCAACATAAGATTAAAACCTATTTCTAACGTTTGGTTCTGACTATGAAGACTGATGGATATTAGACTTACATTTCCATAACTCATGTCTCTCCTCCCTTTAGTGCTTGCTGTAAATAATTGCAAAACCAGATAATATATATAAATCAACTGAGTCAACTGTGTTCAAATACTGAACATAATATACAGAGGGCTGTGACCCTTGGAAGAAAGGAAACAGTTAGTGAGGTTCACAAACAGCACGACCTCCTGCCTGGAAGCACTGTTCAAAGCACAGCAGAAGGAAGTACATCTTAAACAGGGAGCAATAGTCTGGTAAGTAGAAGAAATGTATATCAAGATTTGGGGCTGGTAAAGCAACTGGAATTTGTGGGACAAGGAACTAAGCAGAGTACTGGAAAGAAGACAGTTACATAGAGAAGAAACTCTAGCAATCTCCACAGGAGTTCTCCAGTGAGAGTTGGCCAAATGCTAAGCAATGCAAGAATAGGGCAAAACTCTGTAAGGCCCTGAAGAAAATAATTTATGGGGATATGTGAGTAGGGAATCTGGAAATTTTATAGGTCATACAGTGATAGCAACACTGGACTTCCAACAAGCCAGAGAACAAAGACTTCAGAGGAACACTCCAGTCATTCAGTTGAGACTCAAAAAGGCCATTTCTTAGGAGTCAGGCTACTGCAGCAAGGAAAAAAAAAAGCCTAAAACCAAGTCTTTCATTTTTATTTTTTAATTTATTTTTAAAGATTTTATTTATTTATTTGAGACAGAACAGGAGCAGGGCAGTGGGGGAGGAGGGTAGGAAAAGTCGGGGATGGAGTCAGAGGGAGAGAGAGAAGCAGGCTGTCTGCTGAGAAAAGAGCTGGATGGGTGGCTCCATCCTAGGACTCTGGGATCATGATCTGAGCTGAATGCAGACACAAATGAGTGAGTCGCTCAGGCGCCCTCTAAAAACAAGTCTTAACAAGATCCAGCTAACCTGCTAGTAAAGTAACTACCTATCACAACACTGAACAAATTTTAAATAAAGAAAACAACAAACTATTGGTAATGTGGCATTAAAAAATTCGCCATACATTCAAAAATTACTAGACTAAAAGAAAAAAGAAAATGTGACTAATAAACAAGAGAAAATAGTCAACAAAAGAAGAACAAGGTTTGTTTTTATTTGTTGCTATTTTTTGTTTGTTTGTGGGGGCAGTATTTTGGTTTTCTTAGATAGGGACCTTAAAAAATTTTTTTTATAAATATTTTCATGGACTCAAAGGAAAAGCTGTGTACAATAAGGAAACATAGAAAACCCCGCGGAGATATAGAAACTATTTTTTTTTTTTTAAATAAAAGATCCTAAAATTGAAAAAAAGAAGAAAAAATGTAACTAAAAAATCTTCAATAAATCCAAACTGTGTCAGGAAAGAATGAAAAAATGAACAACAACAACAACAACAAAAAAGCAAATGGGACAAATGGAATGGAAATAGCAATATGGTTTATTTAACCTCCCAAATATTTCAATGGGTACATTAAAGGAAGATATAAATGGAGTAAACACTTAGTCATATGAAACCCAGTCACATGATAACTAGAGTGGAAACATTAAAAACAGAGAAGACTCCTAGACAAGGAACATGACAGATTATCAAGAGGGAATGCCATAATAAAAGCATAAATTCATCAAAAGACATGACATGAATAACATAAATGACATAACATGAAATGCATATACATTTCATTCCAGAACTTTGAAAACATAAAGCAAAACTGACAGACCTAACTGGAGAAACCGATGAAATCCACAATTATGGCTGGAAATTTTAACAACCCTCTTCCCCTAGTTGACGGATAAAGTAGACCAAAAAATCAAGAAGGACATTGAAGATGTGATTGACTCTACATACCAAATAATCAAGTTAATATTTATAGAACACCACATCCAGACAGAAGAATACACATAATTGTCTAGTGTACAGGGAATATTCACTAAGATAAACCATATGCCAGGACACTCAATAGGTCAAAAATTTATAAGGACCGAGGACATATATTAGCACTATATATATATGTATATATATGTTGTATGTATATATATATATGTATATATATGTGTATATATATATATATATATATATAGTACACTAGAATCAATCTAAATTTCAATAAAAATGACAACAAAGAAAACCTTGGAAACCACACAATATTTAGAAATTAAACAAAATTATTTTAAGTAACTCATGAATGACTTACGCAATCATGAGGAATATTTAAATATTTTTAATTAAATAACAAAAGCAAAGCACTTAAAAATTTGTGGGATGCAGCCAAACCAGTGTTTATAAAGAAATCAATAGCTCTTTATATGCCTATATTTAAAAAGAAGAAAAGTTAAATTTAATAATGTAAGGTTTACTGTAAGGAATTATGAAAACAAGTACGAATCAAGCACAAAGTAGAAGGGAGGAATTAATAAATATAAGAGAAAATGTAATTAGAACAAAAGCAGATTCTTCAAAAATATCAATTAAATTGATAAACTTTTAGCCACATTAGTGAGGGGGAGAAAGAGAGAGAGATAAAAGATACAAAGAGAATACAAACTGATATCTAAAATGCAAAAGGAAATATCAGTATAAAGCTTGAAGGCATTAAAAAGAAAAAAATGAAATATGATGAACAACTATGTGCACACATTTTCCAAATTAGATTGCAAATTCATTGACAGAGACAACTCACAAAAATGATACAAGAGGAAATAGTAAATATAAATTGCCTAATAACTATAAAATAAAAATGATTCGTAATGAAATTTTTGCATACAAAGATTTATAAATCCCAGATGGCTTCACTAGTGAGTGCTATCAAATTTAAAGAAGAAATGTTACTTTTACACAAACAACTTAAGTTGTCAGTCTTGTCCTGAAGCCAACATAAACTTGATACATAAAATAAGAAAAGGATATTACAACAAAAGAAAATTATATACCTATTTTCCAGTCCACATGAATATAGATACCAAAATCCTTAAAAAAATTAGCAAATCTAGTAATAAAGTAAAAAGATAATACAGAATGATCAAGTGGAGTTTATCTTAGGCATATCAACATGTGTTCATGTTTTAAAATAAACCAATATATTTCTCCTGCTTATTAACATAATATAAAAGAAAAATAATTTGATCATATTATTAGGTTCAGAAAAAGTATATGGCAAAATTTAATACCCCTTTATGATTTTTTTTAAAAACCCACAGCAATTAGAAATAGAAGAGAAGATCCTTATTCCAATAAAAATATCTCTGAAGAATGTGCAAATAATATCATACTTAACATTAAGAAACTTATTTCCTCTGAGATCAGAAAAAGCTAGATTGTCTGCTATCATCACTTCTACTTCTCTTCAATAATTTGTTAGAAATGAAAGCCCCTATAATAAATAAGTAAATAAAGTAGTAAAGATTAGAAAGGAAGATCTATAGCTGTCTTTATCCACAGATGAGATGATTATGTATTTGGAAAATTTTAAGGAAACTACAAACAAAAGTACCAGGATTACTAAGGAATTTAGGAAGCTCACAGAATGCTAGGTTAATAATAGTGAAACTGGGGCGCCTGGGTGGCTCACTGGGTTAAAGCCTCTGCCTTCGGCTCAGGTCATGATCCTAAGGTCCTAGGATGGAGCCCTGCATGGCTGCTTCTCCCTTTCCCTCTGCCCTTCCCCCACATTGGTGCTCACACTCTCTCTCTCTCAAAAACAAAAAACAAAAAACAAAGATGTAAACTGTCCCCAAATTGATCTATAAATTCAATGTAACCAAAATAAATATTTCAGAAGGTATTGTTTTCAAAAATAATTGCTTACTTCACAATTTACATAAACCTACAAAGGACCAGAATAAACACAACAATTAAGGAAAAGAAAAACCAAGTTGGAAGGACTTACATTACCTGATTTTTGAGTCTTACTCTGAAATAGGGATCAACAAACTACTGTCCACAGGCTGGCTTGTTTTTATAAATAGAATTTTAGTGAAATATAGCCACAGCAATTTATTTGCATATTATCTATGCTACAGAGCAGAGTAATTTTAAGAGAGATCTTATGTCCTGCAAATCTAAAATACTACTTTCCCCTTTAAGGAAAGCTATAAATTGGCATAAGAGACAAATAGAGCAATGAAACAGACTTGAATCCAGCAATAGGCCCATACATGCATATTTTAACTTTTGACAATGGCTTCAAAGCAATACAAAGAAAAAGGGTCAATTTTTTAAACTTTTTATCTCAATCCATAGAGAAAAATTAACTCAGGTTGGATCACAGACCTAAACACAAAAGCAACAACTACAAAACTAAGAAACAAAGAATATCTTTGTAAACTTGGATACTCAGAGATTTTTTGACTAGGATACAAAAGCATAAATTAGGTAAGGAAACATTGGTATATTGAACTCCATAGAAAATTTTAAACATTCTGCTCATCAAAAAACCATTAAACACAAACCGAGACATATTCTAAAAAATAAATGACTGGACTTCTCAATATTTCCAAGGTCATAAAAGACAGGACCTGTCCAGGAAACTGTCACAGATTGGAGGAGAAATGAAAACTAAATGTATATGGTATCCTGGATTGGATTCTGAGCCAGAAAAAGGACATAGTGGAAAAACGGAAAATCTATAGTTTGTAGGTTATTTAATTGTATCTTACCAATGTTAATTTCTTGGTTTTGGTAAATGTTATGTAAGATGTTAACAATAGAGAAAGATAGGGGGAGGGTATTTGGGAACTCTCTGTATATCTTTGCAACTCCTCTGTAAATCTAAAATTATTTTGAAATAAAATTTCTGAGGGGGAAAAAAGGTTGTTATGAAAATGAATAGGCAAACCATAGGCCAGGCAGAAAAACTCTATGTAGAGATAGAGAGAGATATGGATAGAGATAGAGACAAAGACAGAGATAATCTTGTAAGGGACTGTACCCAGAATGTGTACATAAGTGCTACAACTCAATAATAGAATGACAAACAACCCAACTAAAAATGAACAAGACTAAAACAGATATTTTACAAAAGAAGATATGCAAACTGGCCAATAAGTATATGAAAAATTGCTCAACAGCATTAGTCATCAGAGAAAATGCAAATTAAAACCACAATGAGATACCACTACACCCCCACTAGAATGGCTAAATTTATAAGGAACAACACCAACGTCTGGCAAGGATATAGAGCAACCCAAATTTTCATACACTGCTGGTGGAAGTGTAAAATGAAATAACCACTTTGGAAAAGAGTTGGGCAGTTTCCTAATCCTACTAATCCAACTTAGTATTGGGTATTTATACAAGAAAAATGGAAACACATATATACAAAAAGATCTGAACAACAATGTTCAAATACCATTTTAAAATAAGCATTGTTTTAATACTAGTTATTAAGTAAACAAATTATATTACTAAATGACTATTCTGTGAGAGGTACTATGCTAAAAACGTTATAGATTCAGACTTCTTTAACCCTCACAAAAAACCCTTATGTAGCTCACTATGTTGTCTACTAATACATATGTTCCTCAAACATTCATTAAAAACCTATATTGCGCAAAGCAATGTTCTAGGCACTGCACACATACAAGCTAGATGTCAAGATCTTTGTTCTCTCTCTCTTTTTAAAAAGATTTATTTATTTATTTTAGAGAATAGAGAGAGAGAGAGAGAGAGAGAGCGTGTGCCCAAGCATGCAAGCAGGAGGAAGGGCAGAGGAAGAGAGAGAGAGGGAGAGAACTTCAAGCAGACTCCCTGCTGAGTGCAGAGCCCTACACAGGGCTTGATCCCACCACCCTGAGATCATGACCTGAGCCAAAAATCAAGAATCAGTCACTCAACTGACTGAGCCACCCAGGCACCCCAAGTTCTTTGTTCTCTTAAAGCTTAAACTCTACAAGGGGGAGACAGTTGATAAATACAGACTATGTTAAGATGGGTAACAATACTGTCCCCCTTTTATAGATGGGGTTTCAGAGATGGTGGCTGGGATTTGAATCTAATTTCTCTGACCCAAAACACAGACTCCGTGAGTACCCCACGATCATGCCAAAGAGCATAGCATACTCCCTGTTTCTTTAGACATCACCCCACCTTTCAAGTTGTTGTCACTTTACCAAGGAGAGGGACATTAAAACAACTATGATAGGTAAGGTTTAATCAAATTTATAATAAGGAAAATAAACCTCCCAGGTTTCTAAAGAGAAAATAAGACTGGACCTATGGTTTCTACCAGAAGGAGGCAATTATGCAGAAACCTGAGGGATGTACTTAGTAAGTAAAAGGGTAAGTGCACCATATCTTGCCCTGACTCTGATTCGTAATGGTGTAGGCCAAACTATTCTATCTCTTAATCTTAATTGGCTTCACACATCATATTTACGATCATCTTTGTACATGACCACAGAATCATCATTTTTTCTGCTACTATCATAAAGAGAAGGCATGGAAATCTTTAAACCACTATTGTGTAAGTAAGGTAGAATTAATTTGCCAGAACAACCTAATTTTCTCTAAGCTATTCTCCTTGGAGAGGTTTTGTGGTTCCTTTTCGAACTAGCAATACTTTACTCCATTACAGATAGCTATGTAATGAAATGAGGCAACACTACATAAATGAGGTACTAGATCTCTCTTATTTCATTTGCTTTGCATTAGTCTCAAAATAATAGACGTAAAACATGGCATGGACAATTCACTCTTTGATTAAAGTGCCCCGACAACCAGTACAATATCAGATACAAAGCATATATTAAATATGATTTGCTGAGTGAACATCAATGATTTCCATCCATTCCAATGTCTTGCAGGATAAAATAGCTTTCCAGTAATATCTTTGTCATGCTTCTCATTTTGTGTACTACAGTCTAGCAATATCAATCCATGTATATGTCCCTGAATATCACATTCAGTTTTATTACTTTGCAAATTTGACATATGCTGTTGCTTTTACCTGAAAAGCCTTTATCCCATTCTTTTACACAAAGAAATCAGCTCGGGCATCACATTCTCTAAAAAGTCTTCTCTGACATCCTCAGAGAGCGAATCACTCTCTCCTTGGCATGAGCTCCATCTTATTTATACCCATGTCAATTACTATACTCATAGTGTAGTAATGTAATACACTGTATTACATTATTTGTTTACAGACTATCATTTTCTCCCTTACTTCTCTTTCTCAGTCCTCACTTCATATCTCCTCCGCCCATGCATCACAGTTAAGATATTATACCTAGTAGGGTATGTAAACTGAGCAATCAGAACAAACACTGACATTATCCAACTAAAACAGTTCTAGTGAAGGACTATAAGCCCCTCCTCTACACCCTACTACCTCTGTTCTAAAGAAGACTGCCATCACCTCTGCCTAGCCTTCTGCATTCCTTCCTAAAGTCCTTCTAGCCTCTAGTTTCATTCCCTTAAATCCTCTTTTCACATTTTGACCAACATGATCTTTTTTTATAAAACTAACTTATTTTTACTCCTTAAGATCTAGCCTGACTTTCACCTCAGAAAATTCTTTTTAAAATAAAAGAATAAAATTCTCCCATGAACTCTTTAAAAAGTTATTTTGTTACATAGTATTTGTGAATTTTAATTATTTAATTTTAGATGTATACTCTAGTCTAGAGGATAATGTAGTTTTGTTTTTTTTTCTTACATATCTATTAATGTACCAAATAACCCAATGTTAGGTCTACCACTTAGACTTCATTTATGTAAAAAAAAAAAAAAAAAAAAAAAAAAGCTTTATGGAAAGAAGGCAAGGAGGAAGAAAAATTCATTTCTTATGATGATTTGAATAGCTCCAAAGTTTTTAGGGTTTTTGCTTTTTGGTTTTTTTTTTAGCTTCTGTTTTACTTCTTTGGTCTTTTAAGGACATACCCATAATTCCTAGAGGCTCACAACCATATTCTCCCCATATCACAGTAGTCAGGATAAAAACAGTCAGGTTAAGGAAACAATCACAATGCTATCAGTATTTTGACTGTGTTATTTTACCACACCATAGTTAGTTTCATAGTAAAACAAAAGGGCTAGTCCACAATGATTAAGAAAGTAGCAACCTCACATTATACTAAATATGCGATAAGGCTCTTTTTCCTGAATAGATTTGGTCTGATGACACAGGTTCCTGTACTAACCCACATCAAAGCCGAAGGTATATGGAACTTAACAAGACAAATCAATACAATTGGAAAATCTTGCTCTTTTCTTATGCAAAAATAATTATATATTGTATGAAACAATTTTAGTTTACATCGCAAAGTATATCCTTTTCAGACTGCAGAATACACAGTCTTTGGAAAAAAGCTTTAAAAATATGGAGAAGTATACAAAATTGAAACATGCATAATGCTCACCAGCCAGGTACATATTACATAAGTTATTCTTACTAAAGCTACTAATTAAAACAAAACAAATTTGCTGTCATTCAGTTTCAAAGAAAAGTGATAGATTCAAATAAAGCCACAAATGCAAAATAATAATATTTTAACACAAGAAATATACCCAAACACTATTTAACCATTAGTTTTCTACATATTTATTTTGAAAAATTACGATTAATATCACCAAACCAAACAAATTAAATTTCAAACAGGATTTAATAGTAACATACTAAGGTTTAGATAAATCTCCACTATAATCATCTGTAACATGTATCCATAGACCCCAACTAAAACTGACTATCAATGGAAAGAAATTGCTACAAAAAAATCACACTGGAAATGCTAACTACAATGAAGCTGGAAATGACCTATATACATTACCAAATTCTGGCTTCTTCATCATTTGATTGCTTTTTCAAAGACAAATTCATTTTAAAGTCACAGGATTTTGACTCCATTTTATCTGGAGCAAGAAAGCAAATATTTTTCGTATACTTATACTCTTCCCATGCCACAAATATTAGCCAAGTGTGATTTCATTCCAGAACTTTATAATCACAGCCCAGTAATGTGCTCCTCACCTGATACTTTTGCTTAAACAGTTGCAAATGTGTTTGCTGATTATCTAACCAGAGTTTTGGATACTCTTCCCTCATTTCTTCCCAAGGGTGTCTTCCTCTCATCCTTTATCACAAACTTAAATTCAATCTCTTTCAAAATACAACCACTTGTTCTAAAACAGTCATTCCACCCCTAAGCTACTCTCTCATCATGCCCTTCATTTCCATATTCTGTTTATTTCCTGCATAGAATGTGTAATATTCTTATTTGCATGTTCACTTGATTATTGTTGGTCTCTTGTAGAAGAAGTACATAAGATGAAAGATCTGGTCTATTTCATTCATTTTTCTTATCTCCTTAATATGAAACACAGTTTCATAGAGTATCTATCCTAGAATGAATGCTTAATGAATATTTGTTGGATAAATGAAAACAAGAAAGAGAAAATAAATTCTCTTGCCTTCTCTTTATCATTAAAGTGTATGCTTTTTTTTTAGATTTTATTTAAATTTATTTGAGAGAGAGAATGAGTGCATGAGTGGGGGAGAGGGGCAGAGGGAGAGGGAGAAGCAGACTCTTTGCTAAGCATTGAGCCAGAGGGGCTCAATCCCAGGACCCTGAGATCATGACCTGAGCTGAAGGCAGATGACTAATGGATTGAGCCACCCAAGTACCCCATAAAGTATATACATGTTTAATTGAGTCATTCTTATAAGCTATCACTGCCCCAAAATGGTCCTCCATAGGCATGAGAAATGTGCACTGATTATGAATGTCATGCACAGTGGATCCAGTCACACTAGAACAATAGCCTTTTGGACAATCCTACAGTGCTGAGGTATTCCAGATTCACCAGCCAAGGTTGACGTCCACTCTGCATTCTAGTCATCTCAAAACTTAGCTTGAATTTTGAGTTAAACTGGTCTTCTTCATTTATGAGATGTGTGAGTTTAAAAGTTGTTTACTCTTTCAAATCTCTAGTTTCTTCACATTAAATATACTTTAGTCTCATAATCACTAATTACTTTTTATCAAGAAATTGTATGTTAACCCAAAGCCTTACCAGAGCAAGTGCTCATTAAGGAGTAGTTATAATAAGTGTATTAGTCAGGGCCAAGTTGACACATAAAATTAACCATTACAATATTTTTGGTCCTTATTTGTTGATGCTGCTGTATGTAATAATAGTCTATTCATTCAGATCAGTTAATTTCAATAGCTACTGAGTTCACTTGAAATACAGTTTATATAAGGAAAAGGACCATGTTAGGCAAAATAAACTCAGTCTATACAATCAACCTCTTCTTTGAGTGTTATCATTTTTTTTCATTAAAAATATCCCTACAAATTGGAAGGGGAGGTGAACCATGAGAGACTATGGACTCTGAAAAACGATCTGAGAATTTTGAAGGGGTGGGGGGTGGGAGGTTGGGGGCACCAGGTGGTGGGTATTATAGAGGGCACGGATTGCATGGAGCACTGGGTGTGGTGCAAAAATAATGAATACTGTTATGCTGAAAAAAATAAAAAAATTTAAAAAAAAAAAAAAAAAAAAAAAATATCCCTACAATCAGTTCTACACTAAAATCTTCAACAGATTTCTCTGAAACTGAATTTAACATTTTGACTAAATGTGAATGGAAAGGAAATTAAAATGCAAAAAAAAAAAATCAAAAGTAAAAGAATTTTTTGTTTTCAACAATATGAGTCTATTATTGGAAAATATGCACCACTCTACCCAGGAGACAATTTACAAAACAGATCTTTTAATTTGGAAAATGAATGAATTACATACAAGTATAGCTATGAGAAACTCAATTTTACTAGAGATCTTCCTATTTTTATTTTTTCTAAGTGGCTTAATTACCCAAACAAAATATTTAACTTCTGGTATGCTTCACGTATCCCATTAATTCCACACTAGGTTTAAATTCCTTGAAACGTCACTGATTTTTAATTACCATGCAAATGCATTAACTAAGCTTCTTAGACTTAAAGGTTAGAAGCACATGCTAGAGAGCTGATAAAGGAATTTCCCCCTTTCTTATTAATAACAACAACAACAAAATTGTGAATTCCTTCTCTGTAGCTGTAATTCTTTAAGATTATTTCCAATATACTAAAAATGTAATTCTTAATTAACTCCAAACAACCCATCAGCATATTTGTTTTATAGGTAAGGAAACATTTTTAGTTTCAGTGTACGGACTAAACAGTACAACAGTGTCAAAAACAGACATTATAATTTAGGTAGAACAAAAGTACAAACAGCATGCCACACTACAAAGATGCAAGTCAGCTGTCTGACTAAGTTAGTATTGGCCCAATACTATGGTAGCTTTTCTGCCTGCCACTTCACAGAGGTTTGTCATGAGGCAGCTGCTATAGAAAACAAGCACACTTTGGAGAACAGTGTGGAGATTCCTCAAGAAATTAAAAATAGAGCTTCCCTATGACCCTGCAATTTCACTACTGGGTGTTTACCCCAAAGATACAGATGTAGTGAAAAGAAGGGCCATCTGTACCCCAATGTTTATAGCAGCAATGGCCACGGTCGCCAAACTGTGGAAAGAACCAAGATGCCCTTCAACAGACAAATGGATAAGGAAGATGTGGTCCATATACACTATGGAGTATTATGCCTCCATCAGAAAGGATGAATACCCAACTTTTGTAGCAACATGGACGGGACTGGAAGAGATTATGCTGATTGAAATAAATCAAGCAGAGAGAGTCAATTATCATATGGTTTCACTTATTTGTGGAGCATAACAAATAGCATGGAGGACATGGGGAGTTAGAGAGGAGAAGGGAGTTGAGGGAAATTGGAAGGGGAGGTGAACCATGAGAGACTATGGACTCTGAAAAACAGTCTGAGGGGTTTGAAGCAGCGGGGGGTGGGAGGTTGGGGGAACCAGGTGGTGGGTATTGGAGAGGGCACGGATTGCATGGAGCACTGGGTGTGGTGCAAAAACAAGGAATACTGTTATGCTGAAAATAAAATTAAAAAAAAAAAAAGAAAACAAGCACAGACTATGCAGTGTCACTTGCAAGACTTTGACTTTCAACCCTAGCATTTGCTAGTTGAGTGTATTATAGTTTAATCTCTCATTCTTACTTTCCTTATCTGCAAAAAAAAATAAATAAATACTTATTAGCATAACTTGTGTATAATAAGACTTAAATAAATAAAAAATCTTTTATTGTTGTTGACTAATCTTATCTTTTTGCCATTTATATTGCTTAATACTTTAATATTTATTGTTTAGTATATGCCTGAAACTGTACTAAGGGCTTTATACAATCTTTCACTTAATCCTCACAACACTGTGAAGTAAATATTATTGTATCTGCTTTGTATAATTTCCAAGGACCCCTCTTAACCCCTACAGATACCATGGTTTCTGCAAAAGACATATGTGATTTCATCATGGCAACCAGAGGTAATCATTTCTGTGTCCAAATTATGGAAAAGGAAAGTGAAGATAAGAAATACAAGGAAGCCTCCCCACACATACATATAATTAATAAGGGACCAACTAAACTTGAACTCAGCTATTTTATAAATAAAAATATTTATTATATGAATATTTTATATTTAAGGGTAATGCTATTTCTGATATGCCACACTCTATATGTGCTTCAGGGTTTGCAAAATAAGAAAAGACCTGATTCTTGTCCTTGAGGAAGCTTTAAACATAATGGATTTTATATGATGTTTAGCACATTTCATGGAGTATTCTTATGAAGATATTACAAACTTTCAAAAAGTGTTTTTGCTTAATCTATGCTTAAATAACCAAAACAAAAAGACACAAAGCATTGCTACGAGTAGCCCAGGTAACAAAAACAAAAATGAAGCTCTGACCGAAAGAGTTGAAAAATATTTCACTCGGCTCCTAGTTCCCAGTCTTTGACATGTCTCTTCTTTTTTTCTAGCAATAATGAATACTTGACTTAAGGGAACATTTCACCTCATCTCACTTCGACTTTTGTCTCACCTTTTTTGTGTATAAAGCAGCACCATTTTTTCCCCAGATATTTTGCTAGGCTCTTTTCTGCTCTGTGACTGAATTTGATGGGTTAGAAAATTCCTGATGTGAATATATAAATTAATAGGACAGAAACTGGCATGTTGGGGGATATGATATGAGGATATTTGTGTCCAAACTTTTCACAAAGACAGCTGGGATGTAAGTGGAATTTGGACAAGATAAACTGTATCAGGTATACACAGTTACCATATAAGTATACCATACCAAGTATGGTATACCAAGTATGCCATAATGATGGTAAACTTGAGAGGAATGAACATTTCCTTCTTCCATCATCCATGAGGTTAGATTATTGACCCTGATGAAAGATCTCACATCATTCTGGGAGAAGTAATATGGCCATGCCAAAGGCAACATAAAGACCTCAGTCTGATAAGATATATAACACTGGATCTTATGACTGGGATTAACTCAGATTTGAGTTTCTGAGAATAAATTTGTGCAGCAAAGGGTGAAGCCATTAAAGAAAGAATATGAGTTAGATTTAGAAGGGTTAACTTCTATCTCGACTCTTATAAGTATGGTGGATAATCACTGTTTTTCCCAGTGACTTTGGTTGAACTCAGTTGGGGTAATATATGGCTGCCCATAGACATTTTTATGTCAGTAATACTCATCATCCTCATAGGGCCTGGAAGAAAACCTAGAGAGCAAACTGATATAAATTGCTTCTCCAGGTACCTGGTGTTATTTGGTGGGACATTAAAACAGCTGCAGTGACCACTAACTACATCACTCTCTATATTTAGGCTACACAAAATGGGTCATAATAAGTTATAGAATGGTGTGTTAGTGCCACAAGAACTGTTTATAGGGCTGACTCTAATGAACACAGCTTACCTAAATTTTGGTGAGAGGGAAGTGTGACTGACACAACCCACAGATGACAAAATACAACTGAAAGTTTCTGATTTGTTCATGAGAGAACACTGAGGTACATCTGAAGGAAAGCGCTTCGCCAGCCCTCCCTTCTGCACCACATGGGAAAAGCTTATTATTTTCTAATTATGCCATATGAAATAAAAAGTATGAACAGAAAGAATACCTTTGAAAAGTCAAGTTCTTGATCTAGAAAAATTTCAATGATGTAAACAATGAGCTTAAAGGAAAATGAAGACCAAGTTTTAATCCATTTTAGAAAGGGGGCCTCATATAGATATCATCAGCTATAGACATTACCATCCCATTGCTGTAACTTAACTGAAGGACAGATAGTGGGGATAGACTTCAAAAATCTTTAGCAGTCAGTTAAAGTCCAAATGGAGTTCCCTAACTTTTGCAATAGTTTATAGTAAAAAGTACAACTGATTGTAAAAAGTGAAAATATATTAAATATTATCTATGATCCCACCATGAAACAGTCTTTTATAAGTGATGTTACTTGACTACAAAATTTTTCTTCACTATTGAGAGCACAACATTCATAAACACTGCATCCCACAGAAGCCAAAGATTTCGACAGCTTGCTCAAAATACATCCACATAACAGAGAGATACTCTGATTAATGCATGATATTGATAAAAAAGGACACTGATAAAGTCACTGGTATCTTTTTCTTTCTTTTTTTTTTTTTAAGGAAACTGTAAGTTACACTGTGGTTAAGACTTGTATCTTCACCCTTGAAAAAGCCCACATTCTATCACAGTGATGTATGGTCAGACTTAACAGCCCCAATTGTTAAACACTTGGATCAAGTCATAACCAGTTTTATTGCAAAAGGACCCTGTACACATTTATCAATTCTAGTACCTTAATAGCTACCCAACAAGTCATTAACATACAGAAACATGCATCATGAGAAGCAAGAAGTATCACCCATCCCTTCTGCATATTAGCAACTTGTCACTCCTGAGCAACAGTGCTCACATCAGTGAGGTCTGTGAACAGTCACTTTTCGCATTCATCCTGAGTGAAAGATGGAATGACTTAAGTACAAATGCAACATATTATAAACAATTTCTTACAAAAAAAGTCACAAATTAAACCAAAGTATTTTACAGAATTTACTACAAAACACCATAAAATAAAAAACCATTTTAAAGCTTACACATTATTTTCAAATGTAAAAAAAAAAAGCCATATTACACACTACAACTTATAAATGAAATCAGAATTCTTTGTGCCATACCTATAACACAAGCTCTTGACCTAAATGCCACCATCAAATTTTAGTTTGTAAAGGAATTTACTAACTCTTGAAACAAATCACTGTGGAAAGCAGTAGTGGCAGTTTAGGCACCAACCTAAAGACAACTACCTTTGAATTTTATAAGGTTAACAAAGAATCATATGTAGCTTCAGGGCAGAATTTATGAAGTGGTAATGAGCATGTTCAGATGGCCATTCAGAGTATCTAAAGAAAGGTTAAGTTTGGATGTTAAGTTATTTTGAAAACCACTACAGCCTTTAACACACACCAGAAAAGAGATGAAGAGGCAGGTCAAGGGTTCCCTTCTGGAGACCATGAGCCACAGCAGAACTGGAAACACTTTGAAAAGAGACTAGAAATTGATCCATGCACACAAATAGACTCCGAGTGGGCTCACCATATGTTCAATTATCTTGCAATTCAAGTCTGCTTTGCTTCAGATACAGTGATTATATTTGGCCTACACTAAGGCATCACCCTTTGTTTGAGCAGGAGTAGTTTTTCCAGAAACACACGCATTAATTTACACAGGAGGCTTATGGAGCTCTCCTCTAGGTACCTACTCTTCTGAGAATCATTCTACCACTAATGGTAGCCACTCAGGCTCTACTGTGGACAGGAAAAATCAATGAAGCATCACAATGAAACCTTTAGGATTCAACAAAGGTAGTTACAGTAAAAACATTTTCATGTTAGAAAAATTGACTTTTTAAGAATCTTCTACATGTAAGGCTCATCAAAGATTGAGGCATTAATGAAATAAAGCAAAAGACTATCAAGAGATAGTTTGAAATTACTAAAGAAAATGCAGAACGAAACTAAAATAAAAAATAATATCCCAATTTAATGAGACAAAAAATAATAATAATAAAAGTGAACAAAGGTGAAAAAAGATGGAATTTTGCAAGTCATTCTGAAGTTTTTGTTTTTAAAACTATGAACCTTGTGATATAAAAGTTATGTCTAAGAAATCTTTTCAATAAGCAAAGAAAGGTCAAGGTATAATAAAAAATACATTTAATTATTTATTTATTTATTTATTTATTTTTAAAGATTTTACTTATTTATTTGACAGACGGAGATCACAAGTAGGCAGAGAGGGAAGCAGAAAGAGGGAGGGGGAAGCAGGCTCCCTGCTGAACAGAGAGCTCGATGAGGAGCTCAATTCTAGGACCCTGAGATCATGACCTGAGCCAAAGGCAGAGGCTTAACCTACTGAGCGACCCAGGTGCCCCTACATTTGATTATTTAAATGGCATCTAACACCATGATCATATTTTCTTTTATAGTTCTCTTTTCCAATATTGTTTTCCCCTCTTTAGCCAAAGTTGATATCAGATTTTGCATTAAAATGGAACGTAAAATGAACCATAGCAGCTTGCTTTTAGGATAATTTACCACCAAGTGAATTATAAGAGCATCAAAGGTAAAAGAAGTTCTTAGCAACTTTAAAAAAATAACCACACTTTCCACCTGGCCATGAGGTTATACTAGTCGTTTAATTAGGAAATATTTCTATGGCTCCACTAGTATGTAGGAGTGGCTTATAATAGCTAGATGGCGGGTGCCTGGGTGGCTCAGTCGGTTAAGTGACTGCCTTCGGCTGCGGTCCTGATCCTGGAGTCTGGTGGCTGAGTCCTGAGTCCAGCTTCCCACTCAGCAGAGAGTCTGCTTCTCCCTCTGACCCTGCCCCCTCATGCTCTCTCTCTCTCTCGCTCTTTCTCCCTCTTTCAAATAAATAAAATCCTTAAAAAAAAATAAAAATAAAAGCTAGATGTCAAGAGTAGTCATTTTAAGTCACCTACAACCTTGAACACTTACCAGATACTCAGCTCTTTTGTCATAAAATAAAGAGATTTGAATTTAAAAGATTGGATTTGAAAATAGAGATTGGAATTATAAAATGCCTTTCTGCTTTGCTAATTTTTACTTTTAGATTTTAATTTATGGAAGAACAAATCTTCATGAATCTATATGGTTACAAAATTTAAAAAAAAAATCTTTTATTATTTTAACCTATTCAAATTCTTAATATTCAGTTCCCAGCTGTACAGTGTTTCATCTCTTTTACATAGGTTCGTTGGGGATAGTATCCCTTCAGACATAATGTGATAGCCAACATCCATATGTAACAAAGATAATATTTTTTAAGAGATTTATTTATTTGAGAGTGAGCATTAGTGGGAAGGGCAGAGGTAGGGAGAGAGAATCTCAAGTGTACTCCATGCGAGCTTGGAGCCTGATGTGGGGCTTGATCTTATGATACTGAGATCAGGACCTAAGCCAAAAATCAAGAGTTGGACACTTAACCAGCTACACTACCCAGGCACCCCTCAAAGCTAATTTCTAATGAATGCTTTCTTTGTACCAGAAGTATCCTAAAAACATTAAAGAAATTATCGTATTTAATCTCCAATAAACTCCAAGTGATTTATTTCATTGGACAGGTGAAGAAATTGAGGCTCCAAAATTAAGTAACCCACCTAATTCACACGTGCATGAGATGTTAATGAAGTCTATCTGTGTCCAGACTGTGTACTATGAAATCATTCACAAGAAATCTGTCCTATGACAGTTGGCTCCTGGCCATCCCAGAGGAGAAGCTCTGTTGTTTTGGTATGGGCCATAGACCCTCAGAAAAGCATATTTGCCTTTCTGAAATGAACAAAAAAGAAGCACGGGTAAATTTCTCATCACAGCTTGCCACGTTAGATCTCAACGATCAGTAAAACTTTCCAAATAATCAATTGCTGCTATAATACACTGCCTCAGAAAACAGGTATTGCAAATCATATTTATGGATTTGGGGAGGTTTTCTGCAAGAGGTCTACTTTGTTGCTGTGACTTGAAACATGTATAATTTATGACGCTTGATTAAGTGTGCCAATCCTTTAAATGTAGACAAATCTCATGGGGACAGGCAAACTGAAGGAACATTGGTTTTAGTGGTTTCCTGAGATTACCCAAGGCATTAAAATGAAATGATGCTTAGCAAATCCAAGCTGCTCCTTTTGGATTAAGTATTACGTTTATTGACTCTTTAAAGGAATGTATTTGATGTTTGCTCCAAGTACTTTATCTATGGTCACTAAAACCTCTATCACACTTTAAGATTTTTAAAAATCTTTTCCTCAATCATACTTCTAATATCTTGCTTCCTGAATTAGTAAATAGAACCAGATATGAGTTTGTAAAATCAGGATTCTAGTTCAAATTCTACTATGTAGTTAGTTAGTAATATGACCAAGTATTAATAAGTCACTTAATGTTGCTGGATTTTATTTTTGAAAAAGACAAAGAGAGAAGAGGAGGCAGGGAAGAAGAGAGGAAGACAAGAAGAGAGGAAAAAAATAAAAACAACTTATATTTATCTCCCAGGAATGGTGGGAAGATCAAATGAAGTAGATTATACTAAAGCACTTTTAAAATCCTAAAATGTAATAAAAATTTCAGTATTGGTATTATCATTGTTGTAAGTATTTACACTCAATTAATAGCCTTGGTAGCACATAATAAAATTTAAAAAAAATAATGGGCCATGATGTGTTGATGGGCCGTATCTAAACCAAACTATGGAGGTAGCAATCTGAGCAACTATGTGATGACAAATCACGGTTTTCGGTCTCCTCTCGGGCAAAGCAGGTAAACCAAACTTTGAAGGTAGGAAGGGACTTATATTCTGAACATTTGCATTTTATTTTAAGAGTCTTCACTCTCTGGAAATGACTTTGGCAATGACTTCCAAATGAATCAGAGAAGACAGAGTTGCCTTTCTAGCATTACTAAGCTATACAATCAGTTCTTTTCTTTTCTTCTATCACAGAAGGCAAATAGTAGCTATAAAGCCATGTTGTAGGGCACCTGCATTTCCCAAGGTGAAATCCCATGCTGTGTTCAATAAGAAGGGTGTCATTTTCCACATAAGAACCTTGGATCTTTATCCATTGAATATAAAGCTCTCGTTACATTCATACAATTAATAGCCCCCTAGTTGTTTTCACACATTTAAGATTAGACACACGTGATTCAGAAAGAAAACTACCTTGGGAAAGAGAGTAGAGTTGTGTCTTACTTGCATTTTGGCTTCTCAATAAAATTCTTTTCAGAAATATGAACAGATATCAGCATCCAGAAGTATTAGCATCTGACTTCATAGCAGACTGCTGCAGACAGAACACCTTGAGAGGATTATACCCCTAAGCTCTAAAGAATTAGCAAAGTGCTTATTCTGCAAAACAACTGCAAAATATTCCATTGCAAAGAAGCACACTTTCTGATAAACAACACAACTAACCATTTGTCAGCTTTTTTTCTGGCCTAATAAGCAATGTTGTCTTTTTATGTCCTCCTAGTTCTTTCCAACTTTGATTGCAAATTTAACAATTAAAAAATAAATTTTTTAAAAAACTGCTTTTTTTAACTCAAAGATGTTTCTGTATCAATCCAGTCATTACCTTCATCCCCACCCTGCACCCATACCACCACCATATCACACACAGAAATGTAACTATGGTCCAGAGAGGGGGAAAAAATAACATACTTGAGATCACACACTAGTGTGTAGGTGAATTGGAGTTAGAACTTAGGTCTTCTGAAGTTAGAACTCGCCTAATGTCCTAGAATTTCTTTCTAGCACAAAGCTTTTTTGACCACCACATGATCATGTTCTTTTCAAGATATCATTACCCTTGATCTGGTGTCCATTCTGCATAAACTGAAATCATGAGTGTGTCAGAGGTCTTATAACACCATACAAAGTTAATTTTGTATGTGTGTAATTTTATTAATAGATATTATTTATTGAGATTTATGATGTGCAAAGAACTTTACTAAGCCCTTTATGTAAAATTAAATCATTTAATTTTTATTTTACTTATTTATTTATTTTAAATACTTTATCTATTTGACAGAGACACAGTGAGAGAGCGAAACAGTTTCAAAGGGAGAGTGGGAGAGAGAGAAGTGGGCTTCACACCTAGGAGGGAGCCCAATGCAGGGCTCAATCCCAGGCCCCTGGGATCATGACCTGAGCCTAATGCAGATACTAAATGACTGAGCCACCGAGGTGCCCCTAAATCACTTAATTTGGAATTATCTTCTGAGGCTGGATATCATTATTCCTATTCTATAGATGAGAAAAGTGATGCTTTATGACATTAGGTTACTTGGACCTATTACACAGCTAGTAAGAAGAGCCAAGATTCCACAAACCAGATCTTCAACTACTATGAAATTCTACCAACATTTATAAAACCATCAAAGAAAAAACATACAACTCAGAAATTTTCATAAACAAAACTACCTTTATCAGTCTTAAGAAAGAAAACAATTTCTTCTTGTAGTTGGAGACATAACGAACAAATGTATTTAGTTCTAATCAAGCAATAAAAAGCAGATTGTTTAATTCTGTTCTTTAAATACATTTTAGCCAATTTCAAAGACTTTCAACATTAATAAACAGTTTCAAGGACTGAGCTTAAAGCTTTCTTTGTCTGGTAGGCTAAATTAGTTCATTGCTGAAATCCCTGCTCTTCTTACATCTGAAATATGATGGCATATTTATTAGCTGTTAAGTCACAACAATTATACCTCTTTTTAGGTACAATCTGGTACTCCTATTTAGCTCTGCTCTTGGGTTTAGTTTTAATTCCATCCATAATTCTAGCGCACAAACTTCAGAAAGGAAGAACTGCCTAAAGATGTCTGGTTGGGAACCATTTGAGTTCTGTGGATTCTATTGTCACCACCATTGATATGCAGATCCTTACATAACTGCAGGACTATTGTGACAGCTCTGTACAATGACTTCCTGAACAAATTCTGAAAATCAACCAAAACATTCTTGAATAAAATCTGCAGATTGAAAGTGAGCTATGATAAAAATTTCGGAACAAAACTATGATTTTGCTGTGCTATAACCTCTTAGGAGCAAAAAGCACTAATAAAGGGATTATAGATTATTCTACCACTAATTTAAATCACTTCTTAGGTAATTTCCATGAGTCAGACCATTTTGAGCTGGATCTGGCAGTAGTTAAAATAGTCAAAAAAACAGAAATGGTCCTGACTTTATGAAGCATAGTTTAATGGGCTATGGGATTATTTCTCAGTAGAGAGAAACTGTTAAGGACTATGAGTAGAAAAGATCCTCTTGATTTTAGTTCTTATATTAATATGTTAATCTTCTAAGAAACATCCATACATTTTTTAGGTCACACAAATTCACAATTGCTACAGAGCAAACCTCAACGTAAGTTACTATCATTCTTTTTTTTAAAACTATCTCTGATATTAAGGAACAAATCTAAGAATAAGTAGTATGAGACAAAGAGCTTCACATCATTTTCTATAATTCTCCTAATTTTAATACTAAAGAGGTTTTCCTTTTTACGCTTTCCATATCTCAATTAACAAAAGTGTACTTCTGTGTGAAATCACATTTTTCAGTACATTCTTATTTAATTTGAAACTTCTCTCATTCAAGTGAAGTCCAAGCAGATATATAAGCAAGAACAATGATATGCAATTTCACATGCTTCCTCTTCTGGTTTATATATCCAGAGTATTTTATATTCATTCTATACTAATTGCTCTATAACACAAGTCAGAAACCTTTCTTCTATAATGACCACAGAGTAAATATTTTGAAGACTTTGTAGGCTCTATGGTCTCTGTTGGAACTACTCAATTCTGCCTTTAAAGTGCAAAAGCTGATATGGATAATATGTAACCTAATGGGCTTGAGTGCATTCCAATAAAAGTTTACTTATGAAAATAGGCAAATTTTGGCCATATTTGGTTGACCCTTGCTCAAAAATATCAACAATCTTTTGGCCAACACTAGCTGAATAAAGATGAGCATGATTATCAAAAGCACATCTCACTAAAATCCAGGTTAAAAAATAAAATATTCTATAAAATATCTTTGAAGATAAATTTTATAATTATCTTTTAGAAGGGAAAATAAATCTATAGAGTTTAAAAATCAAATTCCCTTTTTTTTGAAATTCCCTTTCAATTGTGTGAACATTCTATTTATGATAATACTGTAACTATATTTTTTATGAAAATAAACAGAACCAAAACAACAGCTGTCAAAAGATCAAGCCTTCCTTGATAGATCAGTCAGAAGTCTAAATTCATTAATGTGTACACACCAATACTTTAATATTAAAAAACTTTCATCCAGTATAGATATTGTGCAAGGAAAAACATATATTTGAACTCATGGAAATAGCATGGAATTTCTTTCTCAGTTTGCTATTTAATTACAAGCAACACATTTTCCTGTACAAAGGTATACCATCTTTTCCAACTTGTGCATGTGGCATTATTATTTCATATTATATCTTCATCTACTCATGCATCTAATTTAAGTTTCCCAATATTAAATAACTCACCCAGAAACTGGTAATTTTTTATTAAACAGAAAAAAACTTATACTCGATTTTATATATGTATGTGTGTGTTTGTGTGTGTGTGTGTGTATGAGGGCCAAATACTATATGATACTGACGATGCTGGCCTAGTTCATAGAAAGCCTTTTCTCCTCCATCTGAGCTTTTGCTTTTCCTTAAAGGAGCTTCTGATTTAACCAATACAAAAGTTACAATTCAACTAAGGAGTCACTAAAATCCCCTAAAATGTATATAGTATTCTAACGCTTTCCCTAAACTTCTGTAACATCTATTGGGATATTTTCTAGAGATCTCAAACTTCATGCACATTCTCAGCTGAAGGATGAAAACTAAAACTCTTCAGTCAATGTATTTAAAATGATCAAATTATTTATGAATGTAGACTACCATAATGGGGGAGCCTTTATTGTCCTTAATCTTTGGTGATCAAGTCTGTGGATAAAGGTCATGATTAGGTTTAGTATTAAATCCAGAGAAGTCTTTACTCTGAAACAGGTATTTGTAGCAGTATTCACATATTGTGTCAATTACATTGTTTTTTTCCTCTGGTTGTAACTGCTCTAGATATAAAATATACCCTTTTCAACTATTTGTAATTAAATCATCCATACTTCAAGTAATGGATACCAGAGCTTAAATGTAGCCTGTGATGATGATTTGGCCTACTACATCAAAAAAGCTTTCTTATTTCATATGGTTCATAACGTGCAAGATAAAAATGCGATACATGAAGCAGAGAATTCTGCTTTAAATCTAAATTTTAGATTTAACCTCAATAAGGTTAAAGGAAGAGAAGGAATCTTTAAGACTATACCTTCAGTGGTAATTCATCTTTGTTTTATGGGGACAAGTAAGTGAATCCTATGTTGGAGATTGAAATTGAAATAAAACAATCATTTTAAATGTTTATGTTGGTTATGAATAATAAAGTGCAAAAAAAGTACATAATGTTTCTCTCTCCCTCTCTCTCCCCACATATATATATACAACCAAAATATATACATATACATATATTTCCTCTCTCTCTCTCTATATATATATATATCCACACACACATATATTTCAAACAGGTTAGTGACACTTAAGATACCTCACGCATAAACTGAAATAGAAATGGTACTCTGAGTTGTAAAGATAAAAACACCTTTCTCAGATGGCTAAACGGCATTTATTCTTTGGCCAAGGATCAAAAATAATCATTGGATATAAAAATCCTATTCACAATAACCATAAAAACTATAAAGTGTTGAAGAATAAATTTAATAAGAATTATAGAAGGCCTATGAGAATAAATTTAACAAGAAATGTAGAAAACTATAAAACTTTACTGATGGACATAATAGAATATACACAAATGGTGAGACACAGTATGTTTTTCATTAGAAAGAAATCAGTATTGTTGAGAAGTAAATTTTCTTCCAAATTTCAAAGCAAGTACAACCAAAATATTGGTTGCATTTTTCTAACTTGCCAAAATATAAAGATTGTATGAAAGTATAACTACCTCAGTGTCCAAAAAAAAAAAAAAAAACTACTTCAGTGTTTAAGTATAAATAGAAACATAATGAGGGGAGATTTGCCTTGATATTTAAGGTCAGAATAATTAAAACCACATGATGCCAGCACAAAAAGAGAAAAAAAAATTAATAATGCAAATTACCAAGTAAAAACATAGACCTAAGGACATATGAGATTTCCTATATGATAAAAACAACATTTCGAATTCTAAGGCAAGAACAGATTATTTCATTAAATTTTACTGTCACAACTATGTATCCAGCTATGGATAGTCCCATTTCAGAACTTATCTGAAAACACATTTTAAGTGGAGTCAATATTTACATAAAATATTGAAATGAAAAATCACATAAGATACTGAAAGATCATTTGAACATTCCTTTCAAATCTTGGGGTAAACAAGACTCTTCAAAGTCTGAAAACGAAGACCAAAAACCTTAATATATCTTAGTAAATATGAATATAAATCTTCTGGATACTAAAATATATTATTCACAGAGTGATTACAGAAGGAGGTATGTTTATAATGTGTAAGAAAGTGTTAATACCCTTAATATATAAGAAGTTCCAAAAAGTCAATAAGAAAAAATGAATTCTCTAATAGAAAAAAAGATATCAATAAATGACAGGAAAAATCAATTCAGAGAAGAAATACAACCTATTAAAAAAAAGTAGAGATAGTTATTTTGCAAAAAAAAAATTAATTAGTCAAGGAAATTACCAGTGTCACCTATTAGGTTGGCAAAGGTAGAAAGAATGAACACACTGAGGGAGATACTCAGGAATGGGCTAAGTATGTGCACATGGAATTCTCATACACTGGTGGTGTGAACCTAAATTAGCACTTAAAGGAAGCACAGTTTTGTTATATGTAGCAGTACCTAAAATCTACAAGCTCTGGCTTCCAGTAATCTCATTTCTAAGAATTTACCAGAGGAGATACTTTTACAATGGCTTCAAATATGACCACATATGATGGTTTAATATAGTTTCATTTACAACAGTAAAAATCCCCCAAATAATCATAATGTCTATCAATAGGATTGATTTAATAAAATCAATGAAATTCAGCAACCCGTGAGTACTATGTTGTACAAAAATTTTAGATGTTATCAAAAGATGATCACAAACTATTAGGGGCAGAAACAATATAACATGATGTCTGATACTATCTGATTCTATTTTATGTACATATCAAGAAGTCTGGAGTTTCAGTGACCATTTTGCTAGCAGTATTTATATCTGGGTGATGACACTAATAGGCATCTTCACTTTTAATTATAGTTTACTAATGTTTCTATAATGGACAGAAACAAGTAATAAAACAATTCAAGTTAAAAAGGGAAAATATTTTTTTTAAATGGGAGAATATTAAGAAAATTATATAACAAATTTGTCCACTTTGCAAAATGAACATAACAGCTGGAAGTTACTTTATACCTTTTATTTGGTTTCCTTGATTTCCAAATACAGAAACTGAACAAGAATTCTATAGGAGGTTTTTGTTTGTTTGTTTGTTTGTTTGTTTTTTAAACATTTTATTTATTTGACAGAGAGAGAGATCACAAGTAGGCAGAGGCAGGCAGAGAGAGAGGAGGAAGCAGGCTCCCTGCTGAGCAGAGAGCCTGATGCGGGGCTCGATCCCAGGACTCCGGGATCACGACCTGAGCCGAAGGCAGAGGCTTTAACCCACTGAGCCACCCAGGCGCCCCAGGAGGTTTTATCATCAGTGACAAATTCAGGACAAATCCAGAGCTTCCTTGTCACTGCTTTTGATATAAGTACTGAGTTTTTCATAATAACTATAGAAATAATCTCTTAAAAAATGCAATAGCATATTTTAGCCCAAGGATTGCTTACTTTCAAAAGAAATCTAGAACTTAATAATTTTATATATATATGTATATACATACACACACACAACACACACATATATATGTGTGTGTTGTGTGTGTGTATAAAATTAGATATATAAAATATATGCAACCTAATTTTATTCTTAATTTTTATCAACCCCATTGTATATTTGATAAAGTAGGAAAAAAAGAAATTAGAAACATTTTAAGCCACATGTTTTTCTCAACCTTGAAGAACACAAATGTATTCAAACTGAAGTCTTTTAGATTGACTTTGAAATACAACACAATTATTATTTCACAGAAATGCGAATCATCATTTTACTAAATATTCTGAGATGCTCAGATCCTGAGATAGGTACTAACTCATTAAAATAATAAGATATCAAAGACTGATAATTTCTTGGTTCTAAAAGTCATAAAATTTAATCAAAATCTAATTTTGTTCTTAATTCTCAAGATTACCATATCCTTTTTTCAAGTAGATTTTTGTTTCAAGCAAGAATTGAATTCATTCTCCAGTGATGAATGATGATTTATAATATCCAAGAAGAAGGTAAATAATAATCTTTAATTTACCCACAAACTCTAATGATGCTGACATAGTGAAAATTACTAATTTAGTTGATCTCTCAATGAATTAGACTGCCTACTTTGTGTATTATGGATTTTATTCCTTAAGTTCTATTTATTTCATTTTTGTAGGTTTCCCAAAAGTCATCTGGGAATCTGGAATAGGGACTATTAATGATCGTCCAGGGAGATTATGATAGAAGCAGGCCCATTCAATTTTTCAACTTCCTTTTTCTTTAACTTCAGAATAAATAAATAAATAAATAAATAAATAAATAAATAAATAAATGGGATAGGGAACAAATCAGGCTCAAATTCCAGTTCCAGCACATTTCCAGCTATAACATAAGGAAGGCTGTATTGTCTTGGTCCTAATAGGCTCTAACTCACAAAAATCTACTAAAACACAGTTTATCCATCTGTAAAATATGATAATCCTTCTTATTTCATAGAATTTTTGAGAATTAATTGTGAAAACATTTAAAAATTAAGGTTTCTCAAAAAATGGTAGTGACTTTTAGTAGGGTCATTAATCAAAATAAATATATCCCAGTTACATGTCGAAGATATTCTGCAATTTTCAACTCCTGTTTTTTACTGACCTTTTAAATTAAAATATTTATTAACTACCAACTGCTTAAAAGAACAGAGAATCCACATGCACTTTGATATCACTGATTTCATATCATGAAAATTCAGAAAGACGGTCCTTAATTATATATACATTCTTACATGCTACATCTTTGTTGCATACTTTACATACGTAAATATTCATTTATACTAAACAGGACCCAGCAACTGTGTAAGAAAGGCCTTCTGCTATTTCTCAACTATATATTTTTTAAAGATTTTATTTATTTGACAGAGAGAGAGAGACACAGAGAGAGAGGGAACACAAGCAGGGGGAGTGGAAGAGGGAGAAGCAGACTTCCACTGAGCAGGGAGCATGATGCAGGGCTGGATCCCAGGACCTTGGGATGATGACCTGACCTGAGCCAGCACCCACTTAAGGATTGAACCACCCAGGGGCTATTTCTCAACTATTGAAAACACACTACACACTCCTCAAGAAGAGGAGCACATATGTCTAGCCCTCTTTTCATCTCCTTCTCTGGGTCTCTCTTTGTCTCTCTCTCTCCCTCTTTAAAGCTCAAAGACTTAAGTAGCATTTGATTTAATCAGGTTTTATTCCTGCCATGATTACAATAGGCACAACAACAGCAACAACAAAATAGAAAACCCAGAACTCCAGGATTGTTGCTATTTTTAATTAAGAGACATTTTGTCCAAATCTGGCAATTTTAAAACTAGAACACATCTATAGCATTGCCACTTAGAGACTCAAGTAACCTAAGAAAGTTCCATTAAAAACAAATTTCCACCTAAGTGGTGGTGATGATGATCAGAGTCAGTTTGGTAAACTAATAAATAAAGCCATTTTAAAATGTGGCTCTCAAAGCTGATTCATTAAACAGAGAGGAAGAATTCTCTCGTCTGTTAGAAAATGTGCAATTAAGATATGAAAATGAGAGTAGATCTTTCTGTGTAACCAGAAAATAATATATTTGTCAGGAAATATTACTTCGTAGTGTTAAAAAAAAAGCAATTGGCAAAATGCTCTTATTCAAATTTCTTATGGAACAGAACTTGGCCTCCAACACCTAAAGTTTAAAATAAAGCATCCAAAAAATCTGAAGGAAATGAGATAAGTTGTGTTTTTCATATGCTCTGTAATTCTACAGATCTTTCACCTGTAAATTTGGCAAGTACTTAAAATATTATGACTTTCAGAGTAACAAAGGTATCATTCCCTAATGAATTCAGTTAGAAAAATGGTTTGCCATACAGTCATGCTAATGTGATTCAAGTAAACACTTAAACGCATTCTTCCAACACAAAAGCCAGATGCAAATTTACACAGCCTAACAATCACCCCACAAGGGTCAAAAGAGAGTGTTGGTTTAACAGTGCTTGAAAGAGGAATGGTTTACACAACTGATTGATGGGAAAATGCTTCAAGAGATCTTCAGTCTATTAACTCAAGCATTGATTTGGAAAAAGAAATAGAAATATGTATTTACAAAATAAGTCTTGGAAGTTTCTCTGTAGGTCAAAGAAAGCAAACAGACAAAGTACTTAAATTTCATTTTTTTGGAGCACAATATATTCAAACAGTGGTAAAATTAACAGAATGGTGATTAGATTTTTACAACCCAGTAATTGGCACCTACTCACTTGTATTTAAAACTCTTTACATCTTTGCTTGTTTTATGACATTCCTTAAAATGACCTATAAGTCATTTCTTTAAAGATTAATGTTAAAAAATGTTTCTTGAGAAATCTACAGTTGAAGAAATATTAACATCCTTAAAAAATGGACAATTTTTAAAGATTATCTATGCAGAATTGTTTAAAAAGTTGACTGTGTGACTATACTGTCCTTTGCGAAATCCAGTTAACTTATAGTCCTAAATAGCAGGAAGATTCAGTAATTATTTTAAAACAAAGGCTTTGGGTGGCTCAGTGGATTAAGCCTCTGCCTTCAGCTCAGGACATAATCTCAGGGATGTGGGATGGAGCCCCACATCGGGCTCTCTGCTCAGCAAGGAGCCTGCTTCCTCTTCTCTCTCTGCCTGCTCTCTGCCTACTTGTGATCTCTGTCAAATAAATAAATAAAATATTTTTGTGGAGGCCGAGAAAAATCAAGGCCATCCCACCTCAGGTTTAGCCTTAGGCTAAGTATAGCCATCTTAGCTCCCTGTGCCCGAGGGCTGAACTTTCCCCCACCCTGCTTTAGTAACAGGAAGCCCCACCCTGCTTTTGTTCCAGAAACCCCCACCCTGCTTTAGTAACAGGAACCCATAAATACCCCTGCCCTAACTAAGCTCGGAGTCCAAGTCCCTACTCCTCTGTGTCGGGTACACTTGCGCCCAAGCTTAAGCTTGTTGAATAAACCCTCCTGTGATTGCATTCGTGTCAGCTCCTTGGTGGTCTCTCGGACGTGAAAACTCAGGTACATCAATTTTTTAAAAATACAATAAAATAAAACAAAGGCTTCATTCTGGGAGAGATAAACAGCACACTCTCTAAAACCCTACTTGCCTGATGTTGATGCTTTAGAAATTAGAAGGTAGGAATAAATGGGACGGTTTCCACAAAAAGGTCACCTTTGAATTACGTATATTACAAGCCATACTATCCAATATTTCCTCTTTGCAGAATAATAATTCAGAATAAAACAGCCTTTAATTTCCATTATCATTGACTCTATTTCTATTTTCATGGAAAATGAAAAACCTAACCCAGAGAGCATGAGACAAAAATATAACTTCGTATGTATTTTATTAAATCCTCTTTAAATCTCTATTTTGAGGGGCATTTGGGTGGCCCAGTGGGTTAAGCGTCCAACTCTTGGTTTTGGCTCAGGTCATGACCTCTCAGGTGGTGGGGTGGAGCTCAGCTTCAGGCTTTTCTGTGCTCAGCATGGAGTCTGCCTGAGATTCTTTTCCTCTTCCCTCTTCCTTCCTCTTTGTGCTCTCTCTCGCAAATTAATTAATTAATTAATTAAAATCTTAAAAATAAGTGCCTACTTCTAGTATGTTTGGTAGTGTACATTATATATTAGTGGATAGATAAATAAATACACATTTATTGAGCAAGTCAAGTAGAAAGATTAAATTCTCATGAGGAATCATCATTTCTATTTAAAATAAAAAATAGAATAACTGAGTGAATCATGGCTTTTAAAAACTACCTATTTAATTTAAAAAACTTCATGGAAAAGTCTATAGACAAACATTTTTAAAAATGGTTTTGATTCGATGGTCTTGTCCCAATTAGGCACTGAATTATTGATCTTCAGAGGAGCAATCTCAAGATGCTTAATCACTGAGGTTTTAGGATTAAGCATACTTCCAGATTAATAACGAGGCATCCATAAATAATTTACAGGAAGCTATTCAGTGGGATTGTCTCTATATGTAAATGTGCAATACTAGTATTACTAGCCTCCAACTAAATAGCTACCTTTCGAACCAAGGAATAGCTAAATCGTATTACCCTGAAATGTATATTAAAATATAAGTATTTCTGATTTTTTTCAGGCATCTTAAAACTAAATAATTGATGTAGCTATTATTAATTTATTCATAGTATCAAATATTGTGGTAGGTGTTTATCCCTCCCCCATTTCAAAATCTTTGCTTCAACTTTTGTTCTTTCTAAATATTTTCATCATCTGGTTCAATAAAACTGGTGTGGCAGCTCCAAAGGACATTTCATAAAAATAAAAGCCAGAGTTAGAAAATGTTTTTCAACATCTTCATACTTCCTTTAGCGTCACCAGTCTTCTACTCCTCTCTTTGTGAAAATGCTTCAGATTCTCTCATCATGTCAGAGCACCCACTCAAGAATTTCCAATCTCTTCTGCATAGCTGCCAAGGTCCTGTGCAATTAAAGCTCACCTTATGTGTTCATACCCTGCATATTCATACCCTACACTGCACCCTACTTTTCCAATCCACTCACATTTACTGTAAAATCTGTCTAGTTCTTAGTTTCTGCATCTGTAAAAGAAAGTGATAATACAATTACCTAGCTCATAGCATTTTTGTGAACATTAAATGAGATAGTCATATACACCCTAAATTTATATTTTTTTAATATTATTATTGCTAACATACAATAACTTTCTTCATGTTGTCTGTACCCTATTACCCCTTCCCACAGAACTGTTCTTATTTTCCATCTATTCAAATCGCACTGATCCTGTTTGTTTAGTTCAACTGCCTCCTTCATGACGTCTTCTTCTAAAAATCCTACCCACTCTGACCACTTAGCTCTTTATTGTTGCAAAACCCACATTATAACTAGAGGCCAGTCAGTTGTTGTAAATTCCTTTAATTAGTGATTATATTAGCTTCCAACTTCACTATAAAATTAGTGTTCCTCAAACAGTGCCCTTCAGATAGTACCTGTGTCAGTCACATAGAAAGCTTTTAAACATGCCGATTCCTAAACCTCATCCCAGCCCTACTGAGTCAGACTCTGGATATGGACCTAAAAATAGAATATGAATACTAGACTCAGATGATTCTACTGCATAGGAAAGTCTGAGAATCACTGTAAAAATTTGGTTCTCAAATTTTTATTTTGATTCTTCTCCCTGGAAGACATACCACTCTCTTCTCCCACCATCTGAAATATTCTTTTTTCTATCTATCCTCACCTTCCTCTTCAGGCAATAAGATTAAGGTTTCTTGACTATAGACTTACTTAGCCCCTGTGTAAGCACCATTTTACGTCCTTCCACGATCCAGCTGAATTAACAGAGTGCTACTTAAGTTAGCACTCAATAAATATTTCCTTGTAGCTTGATGTCCTGTAGTCCTTTAATTCCGCTTCAACAAATTCATCCAATCCATATCTGTTGAGCACCTATTGTCAGTCATTGTTGTAGGTACTGTCCATGCATCTCTGATCTTCTACGGCTTACTTTTGTGTATCACTTTTCTAAAATATATGTAGATTCACCTTTAAAATTCATTAATTGTTGCTATTGTGTTAGGAGAGAAGTTATTTTATCTTCAGTTGCCAATTACTTCTAAGTTAAGACCTCTTGGCAAGTAAGTGGGTGGGAAGTGCCAAATTATAGAGCAAGGAAAAATGAGACTTGGCAATAAAAATGCCGATAGAATGTTAAAATGAGCACCAGCAAGAGCAATGGGCTGAAGACATTCCTATATCTTTCCGTATAAATAGGAACAGGATAATATAAACCCATTTCTCTCCTTGTTTAATAAAATGTGTATTTTGTAAATAAAATGCACAACTAGAAGCAACATATAAATCTTGTGTTTGTGGGCACCTGGGTCGCAAAGCCAGTTAAGTGTTTGCCTTCAGCTTAGGTCACGATCCTGGGGTTTTGGGATTCCATCCCACACCAGGCTCTCTGCTCATCAGGGAGACTGCTTCTCCCTCTCCCTCTGCTGCTTCCCCCTGCTCATGCTCCTTCTCTCTCTTTCTCTGTCTCTCTCTCTCTCACACACACAAAAATAAATAAATAAGTAAATACTTAAAAAAAAAAATCTTATGTTTGTGTCTTTTAAAAACTCACAACCATCCTTCCTCTTATTCCTCTTTTAGCTGTTTCTAAGTGTTTTTGTCATCTGAAAAATGTAAGTTGATTTTGGAAAAACTAAGCAATATCAGAATAGAAACAGAGTAAAGAATAGCTATGTAAACATGAGTCAAGTTGATTTAAATTTTTTTTAAATTTTCCATTTATATGCTATTTAAATCCAGTTCTCTATTTTATATATGATTTGTATATTATTGTTAATGGTGCATAAGGAAAAGAAAATATGTTTATTTTCAGATAATCAATAGCTAGAATTATGACTAATAATCTATTAAATGTATTTTTAAATTGCTTTTTGAAAAAATACAGGATGAACAAAAAATAAAATGTCAGTATATTCATATGTATGTTTGTAAGATCATGGAAAAATACACATCAGTTCACTTAGGTGGTAGTAGAGATGTGTATTTTTTTGTGAAGCATAAGTCTGTAAAAAATATTCATTATGTATTAAGTGAAAATGTAGATTATAAAATTTTCTCTACAAAATAACTGGAATGTGTCAAATATGAATAAGTAAAGAGATGAGAACTAGAAGGTAATATAGACCAATTAAAATACAGTTTTAATGAAGTAATGGGGATGTGGATAATTTTTGCTTTCAATGTTTGCTGGCATTTTTAAAATTGGTTTTGTCACAATGTACCTCCAAACATAAATGTACATAGTGATTAAACAAAAGATTATTGAGAAAAATCTCAACCACAAATCTTCTCTTTTCTCTTTGGTTGGAGATAAAACCACAATACCATTCTTTACACCAATGGTTCTCAACCGGGACAATCCCCTCACCCTACATGACACATTTAACAATTTCTGGAGACATTTTTGGTTTTCACAACAGCAGAAGTACTTCTGGCAGCTAGGAGGTAGAGGCGAGGATGCTGTTCAACATCTTACAAGGCACGTGACAGCCCCCTAACAATAAAGAAGTTTCTGGTCCAAAGTGACAATAATGCTGAGGGTAAGAAATCTTGTTATAGAATGATCACAAAACAAATCAGTGCCGTTCCCCAAAATTAATATACACACACGCCCCTCCCTTGTAGCTAGGAAAAACACTTTGTCTGACTTCCATTTTTGAAGGAATTCCCACAACCATTTAATTATTTGAGTGGGGGTTGAGAGGAGTGCATAGAAGTACCCATGATGCACTATAATATGAAACCTGAGATACTTCCTTAGCCTGCTGTCTCTTGTAGAGTAAGCCCATAATCCTATCTTTATTTCATGTCATAGTTAAGCAAGAGCATTATTCAGGGTATCCATAAAGTAACAGCAGAAAAAATTTGTCCTAAGAGTCAACCAAGAAAAAAATGGATTTATCAGCTGTAATATAAAGTGGCATAGATGTTTAAAAATAGGCAAGTCTTCTAGAGATATAATCTTTATAATGAGTCTCATTGATACTATGTGGGATGGAGGAAGGAAAGATCTGGGAAAAAAAGAAAAAAAAAGTTCAACCGCCTTTAAGAGAATTATTTGCTGGAGCAACTTATCAGAAATCAGAAAAATGTATTCTCAATGGAAAAAAGTTCAATTGAAAATGAGGTCTTTATAATAAAAAAATAAGGGAAAGGATGTGGTCTTTTCACATAGTGTCCACCCACAGGCATAGCCACTGAGTTTATGTTTCTTAAACATACCAGTCAGTATTTTCTGGCATTTATTGGCCTTAATGGTTATCTGACAGATTCTTTTGGAGCAACAAGAAAATTATTAGGTAAGTTAAAAACAGTACCCATTCATAATGAAAGAAATTATGAATCAAGAAATATTCTAGATTTTTCAAGATCTTATGTAAATCTTCCTTTATTGCATGGTTTAAATTATGTACAATAGATGTAATTTAATGTATTAGTTTCTCAAGGATGGGGACCATTTCTTTTATTTAATATACCCTGAATAAAACACCTACTTGAAATCACTTAAACAAAAATTAAGATTTTTTTTAAGGTGGATAGAGTGAGGAATATCATCTTATGAAGGATTAGTTTATCTGGCCTATCCACTGTTATTAAAAAAAAAAAAAAAAAAAAGAATGAAAACAAATCCTGAAACAAAACAGTGTCCTCAAAGGATGAAAATGATTTTTTTTTTTTTTTTTAACGAGGCCTTGTTACGCTTAAAACTGCAGTAGAATCATATGGCTAAGATTAAGGAATGTGAAATCAGTCATTTACTAGCTGTATGACCTTGAACAAGTCACTTAACCTCTCTGGGCCTCAGGTTCCTTCTTTGCAAGTAGGTTGATAGTAGCCATCTCACTGTTTTTATAGATAGATTGGATGAGATAATGTAAATCAACAGGATAGTTACATGAGTTAAGAACTCAATAAACATTAACTATATTTATTATATTGTGTTATGATGACAATGAAAAATGTTGGCTACTGTACAAAAGAGGGAGAGTGGCAGGAGAGTGGGAAGGAGAAGGAGAAAAAGGAGAGAACGTAACGTGCTTGCCAAAAGTTGGGTAGGAGGGTTTCTAAGGATAATGTGTTAAGAATTAAGTATGCCATAACCTTTGCCATGCTTCATGCTTCATAGCCATCCTTCTGTGTGTCCCAGCTAACCTCACCTACTTACCCATTCTCCAGAGTTGTTTTAACCTCCTCTATTCTCAACAGAAACTGTCTCCCATGTCAGAGAGAAGAGAGAGGTCTTCCATCAAGCAAGCCTCTAGCTTCCTGTCCTACCACTCTACTATCCCTTGCATTCTATCTGCAACCTACTCCCTTCTAAAGGAAACTTCTCCAAATTATATATCATTCCTTTAGCTCTTTCCCTACTTCAGCTCAGATCCAAATTTTTCAAAAGTATGGTTTCCAACTACTAAAGCTCCTCTATGTTTACCAGAGAGCTCTTGTTACTACTTTAGTTGGGAGCTAAGTCTCAGAACTTATTTCAAAAGATCATTGTGGCATGTGACACTGCTAACCACTTTCTTCTTCTTTTGTTAAGATTGATTTATTTATCTGAGAGAGACAAAGACAGGCTGAGAACATGGGCGGGGGAGGGGCAGAAGGAGAAGAAAGAGAATCTCAAGCAAAATCCCTGCCAAATAAACAAACAAGGAGTCTGAGGCAGCCTTATCCCACAACCCTGAGATCATGACCTGAGCCAAAACTAAGAGTCAGAGGCTTAACCAACTGAGCCACCCAGGTGCCCCACTTTCTTCTTTTTGAACCTCTCTTGCGCCTCAGTTTCCAAAACACACTTACCTGCAGGTTCTCTTCCTAACTCTGTGATTACTGCTTAGATACTTATTAATCTTTGTGGACTCCTTTTCAGTATTCCTCCATGTAAATTACAGTTCTCGCCAGATCTCCATTTGTCGCTGTCTTGTCACTTTCCCTATTTAATTATACCCATTCATACTGTTATAAGTACTACTTATATGCTGACAATGTCCAAGTTCATTTCTCTAGTCATGACTCCTTACGTGGCTCTAGACCTGTATTTTTCAATCTCCCATGGGAAATTTCGCATCTGTAGAAAAGTCAACATATCCCAAGCTAAGCTCGCTGTTTGGCCATATACCTAATTCCCCACCCCATCTCCAACGTGGCTGCCCTTTTCGTGTCCTCCATATCAATAAATAGTGCCATCAGAAATTGGGATTCACCAAGTCCTTTTCTTCTACCTTGTAAATGCCCCAGTTTTTTTTAATCTTTTCTTTTATATCCCTGCCTCAATTCATCAATTCTTCCCAGATTTTTGCAATGAGGTTTCATCTTCTCTCCCAACTTTACATTTTGCTTAACTGTATTTCAGAAGCATCTTCCTGAAGTGTGAATCTGTTCATGCAATTCTCCTATTCACATCTTTTCACGGGTCCCTGCAGTCCTCAAAACAAAATTTAAACTTTTCAGCAAGCTGCATAAATGGTCTTTATAGGCTGATCACTGCCTATGATCTCCATACCAGCTTTTATCATCTCTTCACTTTCACTCCCAACTCCAGCCATTTAAGGCTACTTGCAAATCCCTAACCCCATTTATCTCTCCCGTGCTTTTTTTTTTTTTTTTTTTTTCCTTCTATGTGCCATTATTTTTGCTTGGGACATCTATCCACAGCCCTCTAATCCCATCCTCACCTAGTAATTTCGATGTAATACCTGATTCTGCATTCCCAATATACCCTGTATATTTCCTTCTTCAAAGCATTTACAATCCTGAACTGTGATTCTTTCTACATTGGTTAAACAGTGAATGCCTTGAGTTTGAGGCCTATGAGTCTATGTTCTGTTTCTCCACATATATGGTATGGTGTTCTAGTGAATAATAACAAATTGCTGTTATGAAAACAAATAGTTCACCCAATATCTGTGGCATTCACCAGGAGTCAAACATCCAGCCAACCATTGTGTACAGAGCAAGATCTATACACTGTAATTCTGTGTATAGATACACAGGGGAGATACACTGTAATTCTGTCTATATGCATTTTATAAACATGAATCAGGAAGCTAGAATGAATATGTAGCCTATATAGCAATTTGAAATGGCAAATATCAAACAAAAATGGTGAAACCAACAAGTGACAAAGGAACACATGGGAGATACAGACCACTAGGTCCTCAATTGACTGCTCATAAAAAAAAAAAAAAGTTTTAGAAAAAAGATAGATATAAGTACAGTAAGAGTCTGCAGAAGAATTAAGAATAGTGAACACCTAGATGCTAAGTTTCATGAGGTCAGGGGACAAATCGATCTTGTTCACTGATCTGTTTCTAAGGCCTAACATGGTTGGATCATAGTAGCTGCTAACTAAGCATTTGTGTTGAATTGAATTTTAAACTGTGCATCTGGTGATGCAAGAAAACATCTGTTTAAAAAAAAAAGGCAACACTTTTTCTCTTTCGCCATTCCATAAAAAGGTAATTTGTGTGTGTGTTTACTAGAACTATTTCCTCAAAAGTGAAATATTGCTTCACTCTTTGGTTGGCAAATGTGTTGTTTCAAAATGGAGAAGTATCTGCTTTAAATGAAGAGAAAGCTATTTCGGTCCTTAATTCTCAGAGCCAATTTTGGATCTTAAAATGCACTTTTCATCAAAGAGTCTTAACAAAAAGATTCCTGCCAATGTAACCAAGACATCTAAAAATATTTCATTCTAAAGCCAAGCTTTCTTCTCAGGAGCATTCTAATTGAAATCACATTCTTCCAAAGACCTAGCATTGGGCCAATAGTCACCTGAGTAAGCTACCATCCTCACCTTCACGAGTAGGAACTCACAACTGCATGATATTTAGGAATTCTGCATTTTCCTTACATTTATGCTGGATTTCCAAATTTTCCAGGAACTTCTTTGTACTCAACAGAGCTATTATACTAAATCAAACCAGCAACACATATAACTGTGGTTTGGAAGTCAATTTAACATGTCCCCTTTAATTTCAAACACAAAGAAAACTGAGACCTGGTAATATAAATTATTGACCCAAGTACATTTAAGGCACAATTGGAGTAGACAGAGTTTCTTGAGTGTTAGCCTGTTATTCCATCTTCCACATAAGCTATGTTCATAGAACATCAATACCTTCACATATGTTGTTTTATTAATTCTAATTGTCACTAAGTAAAACAGGACTATTCCTCCCCTCTAACAGGTGAGGATATTGAGCTTCGTCTGTCTTTGAATTCCCTCAGGATGACTGAGCAGCAGAAGCAGAACAAGTATTCAAAACTCCTGACTTGGTTCAGATATTACTATTATTGTGATTTACTAGGGGCATCAAATTGACATGGGTCTTTTCCTTCAGTACAAATGAGTCTTTGACAATCTATATGGCATAGTGTCTACCATCCCTCAAAGGAAGATTTGCTATAGTAAAAGGAAGTTACAATTACCAGAGGTTGCATGTCACAAAACATAACAATGTATGTTAATTAATTTTGAGGTTTCATTTAAATAATCAGTCATTTTTTCAGAACTAAAAATGATCAAAAGATACTAATACTTTTAAATCTGTATACAGGGGACAATATGCCATGAACATCTTCCTTTTTTTTTTTTTTTTACACACCAGTGATGAAATTTCCCATCTGTTGCTTCAAATCAAATAAGCATATCTAAGAATAAAATATCCTGCAAAATTTTTCTTTGAAGGATTAATTTAAAGTCACTCTGACTGTTAGCTGAAATGTGTTAATTTTTCAACAAGTAAAAATACGTCTGGACAAGTCTACATGTGTTAGCAGTAGGCTAAGATAGGAATCTGGTATGGGATTTTTGACACTTGGTTCTAATCATTTAATGCTGCAGTACTGGCCTATTTACAACCTGACATTTGTTTTTGCACTTTCAACATCCCATGATTTTTCAGCAACAGTAAATAGCTTTAAGAGATGACACCTTGCCTTAGCTGGTGTCTACATTTTGACTAGCAGGTCTTGGCATTGTGTCCAGCTCAGATGCCTTTCCAAAATGCTGCATGCAGGTAAAAGGTGAACAAAACTTAAGGAAAAAAAAAAACAAAACACTACTCTAAACATTCGGGTGATATAACACATCTAAGTTCCTAGCTGACCTATCACAGCAACTTCTAATCTTCTCATCATTGTCTGTTTGGACTCTGTTTCCTAATTTTTCCATAGAATACCATTTTGTGATGTTGTTAAGTAAATCAATCAATCAATCAATCAATCAAAAGGCAAAAGAAAGGAGTCTAATTTGACTATATGTAGGATACAGAACAATACCAGATTTCTAATCACTCTGTTTCTAGCAACACAATTTAGATTCAAATGTTTGGGACTTGAGAGGTACACACTTTAGGACATTTTTTTGCTTTACTCTTTTTTTTTTTTTTGCTTCACTCTTGTTGGAAAATGGTAATAGTTATGGAAAACTCCAAATTTAAACCAATAAAAGACCTCCATAATCCCACAAAATGAGTATTTGTGTATCTGAGAGATTAGTTTCCCAAGGAGGACATATTCTCTAGACAACAGGGGATTTTCATAATGTGTGGGAAATCTGTTCTGAATCACCCAATATTGTCTCAGTCTGTGTTTGTATCTTATATATCAAAAACCTTACCAATAAGTAGAATATAAGAAGACAAACATGACATTAAAACATGGCTGAAACTGTTGAATATTCCCTGGAGTAGTTGTGAGATGTTTTATAACCTTGTGATACCTCAGGATTATCAATTGTCTTTAGAGAGTGTATAGGGATAAGGCTGGTGATTTGACTTGCTCTCTATTTGAATTCTGAGAATATGGAAATTTGCATAATGTTGAGAACCTATCCACTACCTAGCACTTTGGCTCTCTTGAGTTAATTAATAAGTGTCCTAACTTTCAAGTCCTGATGGCTGGCTTAGAAGTGTTTTTGCAGAAAACTTTACACACGACATCCTCTTATTTAAATAGTGCATTTCATTTCTAGGAAGAACCATGCCACAACACGATCTTCTGAAATGTGCTATGTGCTTTCAGGATTGAAAGTAACACTCGCATCTTACATTCAAATGTGGCCTTTCTAGAGAGACTTTTCCAAAGGAGAAAACTTCAAAGACACAGAGTAGAAAAGTCACTGGAAAGACAAGTAGCAGCCCAAATAATCTGGGGTATCTGGGACACTTGTCATTGTTTTGTATGGCTGTAGTGACCCAAGGTAGGCAGCAGGGGGCGCTCCTGCATGAAGCAAACCCCCCACAAGTGTCCCTGGTTGGGAACACGGAGGCTTTTTCTCTTAGCATTTGCCCCAAGTCCAACGAGGTAGCCAATAAAAAGTGCAGTTGTCCATAAAATGTGCGACCTTAGGACATGCAGTGAATAACATTGCAGAAGTGACTAGCTAGGGCACATGGGTCTGAGCTTGCCTTTAGAAAACAGGGTGACCAATTTTTGTAATTTATTTTGGTGGGCAGCAGACTTTAAAAGAGCTGGTGAACAATTGTGGGAGGAGGAGATTGCCATCAGCTGTAAAGAAACCATCTCTGAAAGCAACAAGTGGACATCAATATCCCAGGGTCATTTATTCAGCCTCTTTGTGAGAGTTTATAGTTATATTCCCTGTGAAATATCAAATCAAAACCCTTCCCTCTTTTCCTGACCCCACCCCAAACTCAGAAAATCCTCGATGAATCTCGTTTCCCACTAAACCTTAAGAAATGTGTCTTCTGCCAAGGGATCTTCTGCATGTGGCTGTGTTTTGCACGTGAATTATGATGCATTTTACTTGCTCTGTAACAATTCCCAGGTATCCAAACCAGGTTGGAAAAATCCTTAGGGACCAAAAACGATGGCTTTGAAACCTCAAACACAGTGGGCTTCAAAGCAAAGTCCCCAGCCCTCAGCCCCACTTCATACACATACTCATGCATATGCCATCCCCACCAACCGGCTCCTTTCCACTTCCTGTCCCCAAATAAAGGTCTGCGGAGATACAACCATAAACCTCAGTACTCACCATATTAACTTCGGAAACCATATCAATGCTGGCGATGTCAATGTTCATTCCCACAGCCACAGGGGGACCTGTGAACCAAGATAGCCAGCCACGTGATTTCTGAGAACTTCATTCATTCTCAGCAAGAGCTTTCCCTGGGCATGGGATATTCCGCCCCAAATGCCTCCCCTACTGCTCCCTCCAAATGCTTCCCCCACCCTTATATTCTTCACTTCTCTGCTCCTTTTTAAAAGGAGTGCCAGGCACTCCTCTAGGAAATGCTCTATGGAACGTGTACACACGTGCCCTCCTGTAAGAGGGATTCCAATTCTATCTACATATGTAGATGTCTCAGTAAGAGAAAACAACTCGCAGAAGTCAGAGGAACCGGTCTAGCCTGAGGGAATTTTTATATATTGCACTAAAACCCCCTCCTCCTCATTCTTTCCCGCCCCCCTTCGGTGCGCAGGTTTTAACTCTTTGAGTTTCGGAAGAATCTAAGCAAAATTAAATGGGCATATCAGTGTATCTAAGGCTGCAGCAAGAGGTCCCTAGCCCTTCTCCACTTACCCTCCCTGCCTTTTAGCCCTCCCCAACCCCTTTCCTCCCCACCTCCCCACCCCCGCCCCAAACAGTGGGGCTTCCAGGTCTGGATAATATCCAGATACCAGCCACTTTAAACCATTGCCAGAACTCTTCCAAAGGAGGCGGGCACAGGGGATTAATGTCACTTTTCAACCAATTGCCTGCACATTTTGTGCTCAAAAATGTTCACGATGGCCTCCATAAGCCAGGTTCTCCGGGCACACAATTAGATAAACTTAAGAGGTTTTTGTCTCAATGAAGCAAAGACAGTGAAGCAAAAGATTTCAGCAGTGAAGCCTTAGAACAGCAGTCACCTATACACTCTAAGAGGGTCTCACTGAAAGACCATCTAAGTGCTGGATAGCAACAAATCGGCTTAAGTTTGGATCACTTTCTCAATATGGTAACAGAGAGACACATTCGCTATACCACATGCAGCCAACAATGAGGGAGAGGAAAGACACAGCGCGCACAAAGCTCACAAGACAGCTTAGGCTATAGCTGGGCTGTTTCTTATTTCCAAGGCAACCCCATTACCTCCAAAATCTGGTCTCAGACGAATGTCATAGCCTTTCAGGAGTCTATCCACTGTCTCTTTAACCAGCGACATATTACTAGGGTCATTGACACTAAGGAAAGAAAAGACAATAAACAGGCATCAATAAGGCAGCAGGCACATCGTCTTCAGCATTTATCTGATCCTCACTACAGATCCCTGCTCACAGAGGTATGCAGACAGAGCCCTTCAAAGTGAAATGAAAAAGAGAAATGCTGGGCACACTTACCTCTGCGCACAGACAGCGGCGATTATTAAGGGGAATGACCAAATCCCAAAGTAGCCCTTTTTCCGGACTCTCCACATCCCTTTAGTTTTTGATGGGATTGAGGGTTTCACTGAAGAGAGGAGATCCAACTTAGTCTGCCCAGTGCAGTAATTCTAATGTGAGGCGCATGCGCACGGTGTACCAAAACATCAAAGGGGCAGCGGCGGCTGCCTGGGACCGAGCAGATTTTCTTGCTAAGGGAAAAAAAAAAAAAAATTAAAGGGGAAAAAGGAAAAACATATATATATATAACATATACATATTTGAATAATATAAGAAAGTCACCCCAAGGAGGACCCAGAGTAAAATCTTTGTTTTCCTTTCGTTAAGACAAAACAACTAGAGCCTCTGGTAAGTTTTGGTAGTTCCTGGAGGCAGTTTTGTACCTCACGGGTTTTTGGGGCGTGTTTGTGTGTTTCCTCTTAAATATGCAAAACCAGACAGGGAATTTAAAAGACAGAAGGTGTGGACTGCTAGTGGAAATGGGTTGCCTGGGAGCCCACTTCTGGTATCAGCAAGCCTAAGAGGAGAGTAGTTTGAACTTTATTTCCTGGCGAATAGCATCCCCTGCGTGGGGCGAGATTTGTGCTGGAGATGGGGGTTGTGCGGTGGGGACGGGGGGGGGGGACGGTGGGTGCAGCAGTCCAAGGGGGAGGGAAGAAAGAAACCAATGGGAGAAGTGCTGAGCAATCCGTCGGATTTGGGGCGGGGGGGGGGGGGGGCGGGTAGGGGAGTAGAGAATAAGAAAGAAACGGGAAAATAGAAAAAGAAAGAAAAAGAAAGGAAGAATAGAATGATGTCTGGTCTCTTCTAGGAGTCAAGGAGCAAGCTTTTCTTCACTACTCACGAGCGGTTTCTTTCTCCTCCTCCTCACCCTTTGCCCCCTATTCCCAGAGAAGAAAACCTCGGGGTCCCGGTTTCTTGCCGTGTGACGTGCCTGACCCGCTAGTCCGGATTATTTATAGAAGGAGGGGGGGGGGGCGAGGGGAGCAGAAAGGCAACGCTGTCTCTCCAGGTTTCGGTCTGATTCTGCATTGGGAAATTATTAGTGGGGAGGGTGGGGTTTGGATGAGGGGGTGATGGGACTTGTGAGCGTGGGGAACGCGGATGGCTAGAGCCAGACCCTGGGTGCCGGGGGCGAGAGGGCTGGAGCGGCGAAACGGTGCTGCAAGGGCAGGTGGCCCTGGGGGGGCACCCCAGGCCGACCCCCCCCCCCACGCCCCCTCCTAGCACGCGCACAGGCGCGCGCACGTGCAGGCACTCTCCCAACCCGCCTCCCGTGCCTACTTACCTCCCGGGCCTGCGCTGACCGCCTACTCCTGCCGCGGGCGGAGCCGGTGCCCCCCGGAGCTCTGTCCCAGCTGGAGAGGGCGAGTGGCGGCTAAGGGACACCTGGCTGTTCTGGGGCTGAGTGTGGCTCGGGATGGCAAAAGCCAGGGCGGCCCCTAGAAGGCAGCAAAATAAGGAAGGGGCCTAGGGACGCCTGGGGGCCCGGCGTTCTCACTCTGTCTCCGCTCCACCTCGTCCTCGCTCGCCTTCCCAGTGCCGGGAGACACTCTGAGACCCCGATGCTGCCTCTTCCCTCCCGCCCGAGCCTTTGCCCGGCTCCCCAATGCCACCGGAACCCGGAGGAGGCAGCGAGTGAGCTCGGCGGTTGGAGAGGGAGGGAGATACTCAATTCACGGCCAAAATGTTTCCTCAGCTCGAGGGAGAGAGACGTGCCGCGGGTGCCAGCAGCGGCTACAAGGCTGGGGGTTCTGGGTGTGTGGGGGACCCCGAGGCCAGGACGCCTTCCTCTCCCGGTACTCCCGAGTTATCTTGGAACGAGGGAGGAGGGAGAAGGGGATGTAGGGCAGGTGATGCCGCTGCCCCTTCCCCCACTCCTCGGTGAGGAACTGGAAAAGCCAGAGCCCAAACCTACGTTCGGGACCCAGAGCAGTTTTCGCTTCTAACTCCTATTGCTGACCATTGCTACCCATTAACTGAGCGCCTACTACTTGCCAGGAGTGCTTTATTAATTCTTACAACTGTCCCAGGATTTAGCTATCACCTCAGTTCCCTCATATGGATTTAGAAGCTGGTGCACTGAAGCGAAGCGACTTGGCCAAGGTCACCTAGTAGGCTAGAGGTGGAACCCGAATTGAACTCCAAAGCCAGTGTCCCTAATCTAGACTAGACAGCCTTGGCCCCTAAGTCCGAGACCATGCCGGCTGCCGGCTCTCGGCTGCCGCCGAGCTCCGGGGGCCCGCGGAGCCGTCGGCGGCTGCGGGAGGAGCGGGAGCGCGAGGTTTCAGGCTTGCCTGGACCAAGTCTGAACCGAGGGGAGGCTCCAGCCGCCCGTACCCGCTGTAGTGGGCCGGCGGCGCTCCGAAGGCTAGCAGTCCTCGCAGCACCCGGGACTCCTCGGGGTCCTGGTCCCAGCCAAGCTCCTGACCCATTTACCTCTTGACCGCCTCCCTCCCTGGCCCGCACCCCGCCTAGGTCAGAGGGTCTTCCTGGGGCGGCTCGGGAGAATGACTCCTAGGCGAGGGTGGAGGCGGGAGGGCTTCGAGGCGGGAATCCGACAGCTCCCCTGTGAGGGAACGCGAGCAGGGAGAGCTCTGTGCCTTCACTAAGGGAGTTTCTGAATTTGAGACAGGTAAAACAACGCCATAAACCTTGCGGTTCTACAGCCTGGCGTTCTGCGGGGCTCCAGGCTCAAGGAGTCCGCTGAGGGGCAGACTGGGAGACAGAAGGAGAGAGAGGAGAGATGAAATCCTTAACTCTCCCATCTGTAATTATTCCGATTGAGAGTTTCAAGGACAAAATATAGTCCCATGACAAAGGAAAATATCCAGTTTTCCTCCTTTTACACTAATATACAATGGGAATCTTTTACACAAGCTAACATATTGAAGAGAAAAAAAGTTTAGTCTACCAGCATTATATCCAGAGGAGTCCTAAATCAGTTTGAACCCCAGGTAATTACCTGGTGAAAACCTAGGAAACTTGTCTTTTTCTGGAAAGCACTCCAAAACAGGATTTTCCTTCTGACCATTAGTTATCCATGTTTCACTTTCTGCACAGCCAGCCTCCCTTCAGTTTGGGCTGAAAGAAGAATATTTAGTTAACAGAACAATACCAAAAATATTGTCATCCACTGGTAATAAAAATAGCCCAGTGAACAATTAAACAAATACTTGTGGAAGACTTGTCTTATACAGAAAAATAAGGGAGAGGAGGGCAAAGAGTTAAAATCAAAGTAATTGCATCTCAGCAAGTAAAACAATAGCACAATGCAAACTGTGAGTTTCAAAGGAACTGGAGGCAGAACTTCATTTGGGTTCAAATCCCAGTTTGAATACTTAGTATCTTTGTAACTTAGATAGGTCAGTAAACCTAAGCCATATTTCATTCTTCTGTAAAAATGGGAATGATAATTGCACCTTCTTCATTTGATTATAGAATGATGTAAATATATTTGTGGCATTTAGCATGAAGTTAACAAATATTAACAAATTTTAATGAATAAAGCATAATGAGTGGACAGGACAACAAACAAGGTTTAATAACATTAGGGTATAAAGACTGAGTGGATGTAAATTTAATGTGATGATGATAGACTGGCTTGAGAAGAGAGGAGCTGACATTTCAAGGGAACTAAGATAGGGTTAAGAAGGCAATATATTAAAGGCAATCTAAAAGAGAAACAATAAAAGAATATTTTCTTTATGTGGTAACATCTCAGGGGTATCTCTTACCAATAGATACTACTAATATAATCAAAAAGATATTCCCACTACTTATAATATCTGAGATCAACTTATATCTAAAAATGAGTCTTATTGTACAGCAGAATCAACACCAGAATTTCTCTCTGGAACTGATAACACAGCCTAAGAATGTGAAAATTGGAACAATAATGTGCAAGGAGGGCACTGGAGAGCATCCTCCATGATCCCAGAAGCATAGCAAGAAGGCAAAAATGTAAGTATTATTAAGAGATCATGATTCAAAATCATCTCTGAGTATGAAGCACACAAATTCCAGATAAAACCAGTCACCATCTGTCCTTCCTTAGTCTTTACTATAATATTTATTCATTTATTCGGTAAATATGTATTAGGCACCTACTCTATGTTAAACATTATTTGACAAACATTGGGGATGATGTGTTGAAAAGGCAAACACAGTCCTTATCTTCTTGGAGCTTACACTCCAGTATGGGTAGAGCCATTATAGAAGTAATAATGTATAGTGTGTGTCATAAAGCCAGAAAGATAGGATATTATGGAATTCATAATTGGTAAAAATAAATCAGCTTGAGGTATTAGATAAAATTTGCTGGTTAAATTAATGCATCAATTGAGATTTGAAAGATGGGTTAGCCTAATGAAGAGTTGGGAGAAGAGCGTTCCAGGAAGAAGGAATAGTATGTGCAAATATTCTGGACCAAGAGAGGATGGCATAAATGAAGAATGAAGGAAGAACTATAAGACTAGAGGAAAAGAAGGACATCTGGGTATCTCAGTTGGTTAAGCTACTGCCTTCAGCTCAAGTCATGATCTCAGAGTCCTGGGATCAAGACCTGAGAGTTGGGCTCCCCCCTCGGTGGAAAGTCTGCTTCTCCCTCTTATCCTCCCCCTTCTCATACTCTCTCTCTCTCTCTTTCACTCTCTCTCTCTCAAGTAAATAAATAAAATCTTTAAAAAAAAATAAGACTAGAGGAGAAGAGTAAGAGTGGCCCCCAGATTAATGCCATTGGAGAGCTTCGCAGTAGCGATTTGGGACCATTGATCTGTGGAGATAGAGGACTGACAAGATGAGTTTTAATGACATTGGAGGTAAGATGGTAGTAGCTGTAGGGAGATCTATTATTGCAGGAATCCAGATGAGAGTTGATGTCGACCTGCATTAGGATAGTGACAATGAAGATGGAGAGAAGTGACTAGAATTATGTGATAACTGACTGAACTTTGTGACGGGTAGAATATGGGGAATGAGAGAGAAGTATCCAAAGATAATTCATACATATCTTCTTTGAGCAATTCAGTAGTGGTGGTAGAAGTTGCTGGTGATAATACACTCAGTTTGGGTCATGATAAGTTTAAGGTACCTGCTAGCCATCCAAGGTGCACCACATGTTTTGATCCATGCGCTTCTGAACTTCCGCTTCAGCTCAGAAGTGAGGGGGGAGGCGGGACCAACACAAAATTTCTGTGTTCCATTCTAACAATTTTACTTCTCTTTTCTGCTTTGATTTGTCTCTTTAGAACATATTACAATCATCTTATATTTTACCCATTTTATTTCTGTCTTACTGCATTGAATAAAAGTTAAAAATAGAGATTTTTGTCTGCTTTACTCACCACTGTATTGCAGTACCTCGTGTCCATAGTAGACACTTAATACATATGTTTTAATGAATGAGTGTATTTGTGAAGATCCTGGCGGTGTAAATAACTTAAATCATAGGAGCACATGAGACTTTTCTCAGAAGGATGAACAGAATGAGAAGACTAGAGGATCTAGAAGAGAATCTTCTGGTAAAGGACAATTAACAGCCATCCGAAGAGCCAAATTAGGACTGTTGCAAAAGGTAAGAGGAAAACTACTGTGATGATGAAAGCTAAGGAAAGAGAATATCCTGATAAAGAAGGACTTCTCAACTGTATTAATTTCCTCATTAATTTTGGAATAGACCTTATATGCCTATGGTATAAAATTCAAAAGGTAATTCACTCTGTCTCTCTGCCACCCTCATTCCTTCCCCATGAACTAACACGATTAGTTGGTTGGAGGTAATGTGACATTCTATATCATAGCCTTTTATCTGATGATGAACAAGCATAGAATATGACCACAGATGCTAGGTCATTTTCACTAACCTGCTGCTGGTGGCAAATCATCAGCGACGATGATTTTGGGGAAAATCTTATGGAACGTGGGTTATGTGTTTTGCAAAGTCATTTAAATATGTGTACCTGTTTTATTTGTTTTAATGAATAAAGGATCTCTTAGCTTTAAATATTGATTGAGTTCTTTTAAATTAATGTTTAGAAATTGCAGTAATACTGAAGAGTAGGGAAAAAGTCAGAAATATTATGTGGGAAGAAAATATACATTTATTACTTTCAGTACATACAACAACACAAATTTATCCAATTACTAATAACATGTTTTCAAGCATATGGCTTCCCGGACCTACTGTAATATACAAATAAGAACCATTTTAAAATAACCTCTCTATGCATCTTACTCATTAATGCACCTTAACTTATTTTTCTATGCTAAAAGATCATAGAGTAGTTTAAATTTTATCAAATATTTTTCTCTTATGCTAGTCAAAAATACCCTTTATTTATTTGTCTGGCAAACTTTGCTTTCACAGTGTCTGAGAAATAACATTTCTCCTAAATTACCACAAATTCCAAATCATGAGCTTATGGCTCATTGTTATCTTATTCTGCAGAGTTTGAAATGTAAATTCTATGTTCACTGAGTCCTGCCTTTTTCTCTTCCAGCAGTTTAACACTAACATGAAACCTGGGTTTCTATATAATTCTTGGCCATAGTAAGTTTGATGACACAAAAGTCAATTTAAATTATTTCACTAAAAATTAACATATAATAATAATAATGAAATACTAATGTGTCAGATACGGTTTCATGTTTTACATGTAATAACATTAAATCCTTATAATGTGTCTATGAAATGTTATTATTATAATCTTTTCTTATATGAGGAAATAGAAGCAAAAATTAAGTGCCATAAGATTATACAGATTATAAGAAAAATTTGAAGGACTCAGACCTTCTTAATAACTATGTGACTTTATAAATAAAACTTCTGTGGACTTGTTTACTTTGCAGTTAGTTCTCAGCTTGTTTCATTTAGTGAGTGAATACAACAGAAATAAAATCGTAACCAAAACAAAGGATCTCTGCCTCTAATGGAGATTTGATTTAACAAGCAAATGACCAACAGGAAATTTTAAGAGTATGAGTAATAGAAGCTTTTTGAAAGTTCTTTTCCCTTTAATATTCTTTAGTCCTTTATACCTTTTAGCACCACCTCAAATTAATCGATCTTCAAGAACACAGAAAAAGTGTGCCTTAAAGTACAAATTGAAATTACCAATGCTCCAAATGGAGGTAAAATTGTTAGATGAGGAAATTACCTTAGCTTTAATGCCACACAAGGAGACAAATTACATTCACAGGCTCAGTAGTAACAAAATACCACATCCCTTATCTTTTTACCAACTACTGCTCAAAACCTGAAGGAGGAGGGAAGCTGAGCTTCATCAATATAAGTAAAGGAGCAAAACTGATGTAAGCAGTGACACCGCAGGTCCCAAGGAGTAACTTTTCAAAATCGCTCTCAAGTTGGTTGGTTACTTAGGAATAACTTTGAGAGATGGCCAGAGAGAGGTAGTCTGACTTGTGAAATGAAGCTTTCCAGAATGTGGGTCGCATACTCCAAGGTTTCTCCTGATGCTCCTCTGCCAGGACTATCTATCCAGTAGATGCCTGAGAGAACTTAGGGTTTACAAGCTTTTTGAGGGCCTATAAAGAATGTCGAAATCTTGAAAAAAGAAGTACATATTGGTTCCAAATTAGCAAACTATAATGCTGAAATTAATTAATGTTTAATTAAATATCTAGAAAATGTAATATTGTGTCTGTAATTATAAAATTTAAATTTCATATGGGAAATGTGCATTTTGATATGTTTTATATAATATATCAAGGGGCCTCCAAAAATTAGAGGACTTGGGCATATGAAAGTCTTAAAAGGTTAGTCTCTTCCTACTGCTGTGCTTAGATCTAAAGCCAATTGTAGAGCCTTGCTTTTTTGTTTTGTTTTTCTTTAAATTCACTCTGAAAACATCTCCATTTGTTAATTCCATGAGGGACTTGTATTCTTATTTTATTATTCTCTACGCTCACTGCATTTACTTACCTTGTATGAGACATTCAGTAATTGATAAATTAAAATTCCAATTATTATTCATGGTGAATACCTATTATTATTACTTGTTTACTAGCTTGCTTATTCTGTGACAAACATCAACAATTACTCATTTAATTCTATGAAGTAATTATTCAATGCTCTTGGGCTTGAAAGGGACAGAAACCAAACTCAGACTAGTAAATGTAAGTTAATATTAGGTTATGTAACTGAATTAAATCAAGGGTGTTCAACTCAGTACAGGTAGATTCAGAAGGCTTAAAGTTTCTCATTTCATCTGTTTGTTGAAAGTTGGCTTCAGTCTCGGGCTGTCTTCCAAAGATAACCATCAGTTACTCCAGTTCAACAACATTGAGAGGATTAGCAATTTTGCTACTACACCAAACTACATGATAGGACACTGGGGGGGGCTGGGATCCCACTCCTATTTTCAACCTATCACTTATGCTAATTGCTGGGCCTGTGATCACTCCTGGTCCTGAAGTTGGGATGACCCAAATCCAAACTATGTGGACTATGAATGGTTGAGAAACAATGACCCAAAGTCAGATTATTAATGTGCTATTACCAGAAAGAGGAAGAACGGATGCTGAATAGATAAAGTCACAAATGTGGACTATAGGTGGAATAGGTGTTATGACTAACCATATGTTTTTGACATAGAAATTATAACATGGGGACTTGAATATGACTAGAAGAAGCACCTAAATTTACCATATCTATTTTACATGAATGACCCTGCAACTGGCCAATAAGGATGAATGAGTCAGTCTAGGACATCTGATCTCTCAGATTCATGTCAAGGGTGAAGGATTGCTACTTACATTTTAGTAGCTCCCATAGTCATGTGTGAAACAATCACCTTGAAAACTGTTTAAAAACAATCATGCTGGGGGCACCTGGGTGGCTCAGTAGGTTAAGCCTCTGCCATCGGCTCAGGTCATGGTCTCAGGGTCCTGGGATAGAGCCCCACATCGGGCTCTCTGCTCAGCAGGGAGCCTGCTTCCCTCTCTCTCTCTCTGCCTGTCTCTCTGCCTACTTGTGATCTCTCTCTCTCTGTCAAATAAATAAATAAAATCTTAAAATAAATCATGCTGTGATTGAATACAGGAACTGACATAAAAATTTAATAATATTATGAACAAGAATGACTAGAAATAAAGGTCCTCAATAAGTTAATATTTGAGTAACTGGGACCTATTGTTACAAATATTGTAGTATTAATGTCAAACAATTGAATTAGCTCCACTTATACATGGTAAGACCTTACCAATATATGTTGAATGAATTCCACAACAGTTTTGCTGTCTAACCATTTAGTTAGAAGACCTCCTGGGAGCCTGGGTGGCTTAGTTGGTTAAGCAACTGCATTCAGCTCAGGTCATGATCCTGGAGTCCTAGGATGGAATCCTGCATAGAGCTCCCAGCTCCACAGGGAGTCTGCTTCTCCCTCTGACCTTCTCCCCTCTCTTGCTCTCTTTCACTGTCTCTCTCTCAAATAAAGTCTTTAAAAAAAAAGAAACTGTATCGCCTGAAAAGTTATAAAATATATATTATCTTAAAAAAAAATAGACCTCCTGGGGCACCTGGGTGGCTCCCTCCATGAAGCCTCTGCCTTTGGCTGAGGTCATGATCCCAGGGTCCCCATATCAAGCTCCTTGCTGAGCAGGGAGTCTGCTTCTCCCTATATCCCTCCCCTCACTCACTTTCTCTCTTTCTCATTTGAATAAATAAATAAAATCTTTTTAAAAATACCTCATATTAATAATCATAGAATAGTTTAATTAGTGTTAATATGCAATCTTTCTTAATAATAAAATATATCTTTGTTTGGTATTTAAGTATGACACATAAGTCCTTGTGGATACCAAATGACCTTTCCTGATACTTATATTCTCACCTCTCTACACCTTACTAATTTTCACAAAATACTATGAAGTAAGTTCTAATATTATCTCCACTTCACAATATTATGGAAGTGTCAAAGGTTTTGTGATTAAGAAATTTTTTCTGCAGAAAAGGAAGGATGGAGAACTAGTCAAAGTCTGTTGGAGTGAAGATTTTCTTTAATTGGAAACCTTAAGAGCAGGTGATAACAACCACTGTTTTCTTCCATGTTTTAATGTAATTCTCTCATATTACAACTGCCATGAAAACATGTTTTGTTCCTAGTTCCTGAGAAAATGAATTTGCTTTTGGTTTCAAATAAATTATTAAGAGCCGTGAAAGAAGTGTTTCCACTGAGGGATGTGTTATGTGGTGGCCTAGAGCACACAAAATTGCTCTAAAAAATAAAGACAATTCTTTTCAGGCTAGAAAGCCCAACAGACAATTTTTACCAATGTCATTCTCTTGACTGTAATTTATCTTTTTTAAAAAAATTTCCAGTTTTCTTGAGATGTAATTGATATAGGACATATATGTTTAAGGTTTATAGCTTAATTATTTGACTTACATGTATTATGAAATGATTACCACAATAAGTTTAGTTACATCAATTATCTCATACAGATACAAAAAAACAAAAAAAAAGGGGGGAAAAAGCATTTTTCTTGTGATGACAACTCAGCACCTACTTTTTTTTTTAAGATTTTATTTATTTATTTGAGAGAGCATGAGAGAGCAAGCACGAACAGAGTGAAAGGGCAGAGGGAGAGGGAGAAGCCATCCCCAAACTGAGCAGGAAGCCCAAATCAGGGCTCATTCTCAGGACCCAGGGATCATGAACTGAGCTGAAGGCAGAGGCTTAATGGACCGAGCCACTCAGGTGCCCCAGAATTTACTTTGTAACAATCTTCAAATATGCCATATAGGAGTATTAACTACAGTCATCCTGTTGTACCTCTCTAGCACTTCATCTTGCAGCTGGATGATTGTACCTTGGGACCACCTCCCTCAAATTCTCCCCCCATTCACCTCCCACCTCTGGTACCCACAACTCTGATATATTTTCTCTCTGAGTTTATTTATTTTTTATATTTCACATGTAAGTGAGATCATGCAGTATTAGTCTTTGTCTGACTTATTTCACTCAGCACTGAAGTCTCTCAGTTTCCATCATGTGTTCACAAAAGGCAGGATTGCCTTGTTTGTTTGTTTTTTTTATTCCACTGGGTATATGCACCACAACTTCTTCATCCATTCATCTATCAGTGTACACTCAGTTTGTTTCCGTATCTTGGCTACTGCAAATAATGCTGTGATGAACATGGGGGTGCAGAGATCTCTTTGATAGAGGATTTTTGCTTCCTTTGCATTTATTCCTAGAAGTAGAGTTGTTGTATGATATGATAATCCTATTTTTAGTTTTTTGAGGAAAATGCATACTGTTTTACAAAGTAGGTGTACCAGTTTACAATCCCATCAGCAGTACAAAAGGATATCCTTTTCTCTACATCCTTACCAGCATTTGTTCTCTTTTGTGTTTTTGTTGATGTATGAAATGTTTGGTTTTGTTGATGCTGTTGTAACAGGTATGAGTTGTTGCCTCATTGTGGTCTTTCTTGATTTGCACTTTGCTAATGATGAGGGGTGTCAAGGACTTTTTCCTGTCAAGGACTTTCCTGTACTTTTTCCTGTTGGCCATTCATATGTCTTCCTTTGAAAAATGTTTCTTTCAGGTCCTTTGTCTATTTTTAAATCAGATTATTTTATTTTTTATTAAACAAACTATCTTAATGAGAGTTTAGGATTGAGTGATTTAGCTGTCAGAGCCAATGATGATTCAACAAGAAGCAATGAGTACTTTGGGAGTGGTGTACGCTTCGAACAAGCACTTTATCCAGAAGTTTGCATGTAGATACTGGATGGTTCGGGAGATGGTTTTACATAGTATATGGACAGAGATTTAAATAGATTGTATCACGACATAGCTCAATTCTCTTTCCATCCTGATAAAGCTGCCAAAAAAGTCTCAGTTGACACCAGCATGCCATTAAACTTCCCTTACCATTTTAAATAAAAGGTCAGTCTTCAGATGCAAATTATTGATCTATCTCATTACGCTGACATTCCATTTATGGCCAAAAGTACTGAAATTCCACAAAAGGTAGTGATATCACCTTTCTTTAAAATACATTTATGTAAGTTAAAGGTGATTAAATTCAAGGAAATACCAATAAAAATAACAGAGCAGGTGGTACATGTATTTGGCAAAAATAGTGTTGGTGGTATGAAAAGATTCTGACATGCAAACATTTGGGAAACGCTGACTAAACTATTTGGGCAGTAACAATCTGCCAAAGTTCTATAAGAGAAACTCTCATAGTTTAGGCTACAGTGAGGGCCTTCTAACTCTTTAGTACCTATAATTACCAGAAGTCACGAGTATGAATGATCATTCAGGAGATGTGAGGTGAACCTGAACATCATCAGATGAGGTCTTCTCTGTACGTAGGGTATCAAAATAATTCACCAATTCAATGAATATACTGAGCATATCTATGCATGTGGAAATGTGCTTGGTTCTGGGGTGAACAAAAAGATGAATTAGACAGTACTCCTCCCCTCAAGGAGCTAAATTATAGCAGCCTGAGGAGAATAGCAAAAATGATTACTTTAAGTGGTAGAATATTAATGTCACAAAAAAGGCATAGACCAAGAAGGACCTAATCCAAGGGGATGGAAGGAAAAAGAGAACACAACTGGTTGGAATCAAATAGGAAAGCCTGTACGGAAAAGATGCTATTTAAAATGGCCCTGGAAGGATGGGGAATGGGAAAGTTCGAGGTAAGTTTCTTTACTGGGAAATCAGCATCTGACTAGAGAGATAAATGGCTGGCAAAGTCAGCCATGAAGCAGAGAATGTTAATATCAGGACAAGGATTTCAAATTATGGACATAGATGTAGGGTAGCCTGGATTCCAGTCACCCTTTGATCATTTATTAGCTATGTTATAGTTGCCACATCATTTTGATCAAAGATGAGCAAAACTTTTTCTGATATTAAACTTTTTAGGTTTTGCAAGCTACTTAACTATGGGCTAGTGGCATGAAGGCAGTCATAGACAAATTTAAACAATACAGATCAGTCATGGATTAAGGAGAATTAGAGAAGGAAAAAAAAACCAAAACTGAAACCAAAATACTTCTGGGACAATGTGGCAAGATTTAACCAAGAAAGAAAGCAAACAAAGCAAACAAAACACTTCTCATATTATATAAATGGCACAAGTGATTCGAGAGGATCTTTTATGCCATTTCCATATACAAAGGGGCATGAAAGTATTTGAAAGAAATGGCATGGCGTCATAGATCAATTTAATCTTAGTGCAAAGCTGAACTGAGTTAGGGAAGAAAACTTCTATCTCAGATTCTTTTAAAATTATGTTTAAAAAGCACTTAAGAGGGGCGCCTGGGTGGCTCAGTGGGTTAAGCCGCTGCCTTGGGCTCAGGTCATGATCTCAGGGTCCTGGGATCGAGTCCCGCATCGGGCTCTCTGCTCAGCAAGAAGCCTGCTTCCCTCTCTCTCTCTCTCTCTGCCTGCCTCTCTGTCTACTTGTGATCTCTCTCTCTGTCAAATAAATAAATAAAAAATCTTTAAAAAAAAAAAAAAGCACTTAAGAATTTACTGCAGGAGACCCGACTAATAAAATGAATGCTTACTATTTTTTTTTCATCATTTTTCTTTTCATGTGGTATATAAGGAGATAGCTGCCCCCTTCCATCCTTCTATATGGAGAGGGAAGTATAAATGGAGATGAAAAAAGAAAGCCATTAAGTTGTTATTTTGACTAAAACTGATGTTTTACCAGGAAAGAAAGAAAGCAGAGTGGGAAATGGTGGTTAAAAAACAAACAAACAAGCAAACACTAAAATTTAAAGTTAAAAAAGTTAGGTACCAGATCAAACAACTTTTTTTTAAAAAAAGATTTTATTTATTTGACGGGGAGAGAGAGATGGTAAGTAGGCAGGGGGTGAGAAACTGGCTCCCTGCTGAGCAGAAAGCCTGCAGCAGGGATTGATCCCTGGACCCTGAAACCATGACCTGAGTGAAGGCAGAGGCTTAACCCACTGAGCCATCCAAGAGCCCCATAAAATAACTTTTGAAGAGAGCAAACCAAACTCATAATTTTGGAAAGACCTTCAAGTAATCATCGAGACGTTAAGGTAAAATACAAAGTTCATATGAATTTTTCTAGATAAAACAAGAACTTCAAACAGATATCTAGCTTGCAGGAGACATTTCTGGTCTATACCTTCAGACGAGCTTATTTATTTATTTTCCTCTATTATTAAGGTTATGCAGAACAGAATGCTAGGGCTTTACCTAAATTTTTTATCCTCCCGACCCCATATCCCTCCTGCCCCCCCACACACTATTTTGAGTGATGTCTACTGCCAGTACCTGCATTCATCCTCTTCAGTATACGACCCTTGGGGCTACTGGAGCAGCTCTGTACCACTGAGATCGCTGGAGAGTTTGCAGCCTTGCCGGTGCCCATTAACTGATGATTATGTGATGGAGAATAGAGCAATCCTTAAGCAACTTACACTCCAGCATTTCCTAATAGAATCCAGACAACTTATCCTCCTTGGCTTTTCCTTGAAATCTCACCCTTATTTGGTTTGCCCTCCTTCCCTTTCTTATTTCCTCTATGTGTTTATCACTTGCCAAAAAGTTTCTTTTTTTTCTTGGTCTGCTTCTGGGGAGTGGACCTAAGACCACTGGGAAGTATGAAATCCATTCTAGGGAAAACCTTTGTTTCTGGAAAATATGACATCTTTTTGGAATGCTGCAGATGAAAATTATATCATGAGTTATGTAAGAAAAACAATCAGTTTTGTTGTTTTCACACTAGCCACGTAATATTTTGGGGGGATGGGAGAGGAGGTGGACAAGGTACAGCCTCTTCCTGTCTTTTAGTTGTCTCATACGTAATATAAGGCTGTCAGACAAAGTGATCTTTCATGTGCCTTCCAAATCTAAAATTCTGTGAACTAAACCAGGAGGTTGACAAACTGTGGATCACTAACCAAATATAGCCTTGCCCCCTGTTTTATTGGAACATGGTCATGCTCATTGTTTTAGATACTATCTATGGTTGCTTTTATGCCACAATTATAGAATTGAGTAGCCTATGAGGGAGGTCTATCATCACCCTCAACATCTTTTTAAGTGAGGAAATTAAGAAAAATTAAGGTTAAACAACTTGCCCAAGTTCACAGGGCAAGTAATGGCAGAGCTAAAATCCACATTCAGCCCAATCTGCCTCCCGAGTTGGTGTTTTTAACCACAATGCTAACTTCACTAATTTAGGATGGACATAATGAAAATGAATGTTACATCCCTGACTCATAGTAACTACATCGTGGTTTTTTGTTTGTTTGTTTGTTTTTAGTAGCAGGGTTAACAGTAACAGGAACACATGTGGAAGCATGAATGGAGGAGAGGAAGGGGGGGTGGGTGTCTGCAGGTTCAACAAAGTTGTTAGGAAATAACAAGAATAAAATAAAGCCTACTTATTCCTTTCACCATCACATGCTGTTCTAAAATGTGGTTTCAAGTTCTCTTCACTTTCTTTCATGGTGCAAATCACAGACAAGTTCACAAACAAATTCATAACTCAGATGCTTGACTTGGTCCTTAACACGGCAGCTCCTGCGTCTGTGGAGCGGAACTAATCATTTTAAGTCACTTCTCACTTCTCATCCCCTTCCCACTTCTTCTGAGATTGCAATTTTGCTTAAGCAACATGATGGATGACAATGTGAAGATAGACAATTTTACTTCTGACAATCCACAGTGTTATACTGCGTCAGCACCATCTGTTTTATATTTTTTGTTTGTTTTAAAGCCCATTGACATAAATTCCCTCAACATACGTTTGTGTATACTTTTCCACTGAGTTAAAGATTCATTTGGATAGAACAAGTTCACATACTGATATAAGTTGGTGAAGAAGGAAATATCCCAAAGAGGGGAGGATGGAGAGGGATTTTTCAATTTATTTTCCTTAAGTGAATGATAAATAGGATTTGAATCATGGAGGAATAGGGGTAGCCAATATGAATTTCAGTTTGTTTTTGTTTTAAGAAAATTATTTTTCCTGGTAAATATTTTGTCACTCACAATTTGACAATCACATCATGTGAACTTGGCTAAAATAATCTGGTTTTGGACATTGTAGCTATAACTTAATACCATTCTTCAAGTAGGAAAAGTGGGTGATACATTCCTTATTCTACACAGCTCAGAATTTCCTTGCATGATAATTTTTAGTAGTGCCTAAGTCTGCAATAAAATTAAATGAACTTCCTTCTCTCCTTGTGTGTATGTGTGGGTTTGTGTGTGTGTTTAACTTTAACGTTATTAAATGATTACCTGAGTATATAATTGTACTAGCTACTGTGTTAAGTACTTACCATGCTTTACATTTTCACATTAATCTGTGAGGCTGGGTTTGCTGTCTATAATTTTCAGATGAGGAAACTAAGATTGTTTAAGTGAAGGGACTGGCCCAAGCTCACAAAACTGGTAAATAAGGCACTCTAGATTCTAACTCAGGTCAATCTGGCTCTAGGTTGTTACCTTAAATCCTGTACAAGAACCCAAACAGATAAAGTGTAAAAATTCTCAAATAGTAGTGTGAATCAAGAAAGATACAGGTTGCCAAATGGGGATCAGATGGTAATGAAGATCGACAGGGCAAGTGTTAAGAAATTGTATTACCAAAGTCAAGAACAGATCAGTATATCATTCACCAAGGTAGTTAGAGAAAGAAACATTTGTCCTGGTCTGCAACTTGACAGAGATTAGGGTTTGGGGTACAGGTTGGTGACTGAGGTTCAGAACAGCACCTGGACTCAGAATCAGCACAGGAAGACCTACTGACACGAGAACCTTTCATTAACATAAAAGATGTAAAGGGACCTGGTTCTTCAGCAGTAGTTTTCCAAACTAAGGAGATGAATCAGCATTTATGGGACACCTACTTTGTGTTGAATATTTCACACAGACTGTATCTGTTAGCTTATTTATTCTTCATAAAAATATGGAGAGACTAGAGAAGTTAATTGTCTTTTCTAAAACTACACAGGTAACAAGGCAGAATATGGATGTGGGGTACCATTGGAAAGAATGTTGGCATTTCACCTATAAACTAAAAAAATGTTTTTCATTATAACGTGGTGCTACTATAAGCTTATAGAAGAAAAAGTCCTGATAATTTAGGGATGTTCCAAAGTTTTGTTTTCTTCTTCTTTTTGATGAAGTTTATTTTTTTTTAAGTTTTTATTCAAATTCCAGTTAACATATGATGTAGTTAACATATGATGTAACATTCCATATTATATTATATATACATACATATGATATAATATTCCAGTATGATATAATATTCCAGTATATTCCAGTTAACATATGATGTAATATTAATTACACACTATAGTACACTATAGTGCACACTATAGTGTTTCAATATTTCCATACAACTCATCACAAGAAGTGTTCATCAAAAGTGCACTTCTTAATCCCATCACCTATTTAATCCGTTTCCCCACCCACTTCCTCTCTAGTAGCCAGCTGTTTCTTCTCTATAGTTAAGAGTCTGTTTCTTGGTTTGCCAATCTCTCTCTTTTTTCCCTTTTACTCATTTGTTTTGTTAAATTCCATATGTGAGTGAAGTCATATGGCATTTGTCTTTCTCTGACTGATTTACTCCATATAAGAAATATTTTCTAGCTCCATCCATGTTGTTGCAAGTGGCAAGATTTCACTCTTTTTTTTTTTATGAGAAACAAAAGCAAAAATAAACTATTGAGACTACATCAAAATAAAAAGCTTCTGCACAGCAAAGGAAACATTCAATAAAACTAAAAGGCAATTATGGAATGGAAGAGGGCATTTGCAAATGGCATATCTGATAAAGGGTTAGTATCCAAAACGTATCAAGAACTTATAAAACTCAACACCCCAAAAATGGATAATCTTTTTTTTTTTAAAGATTTTATTTATTTATTTGACAGACAGAGATCACAAGTAGGCAGAGAGGCAGGCAGAGAGAGAGGAAGAAGCAGGCTCCCCGCTGAGCAGAGAGCCCGATGCGGGGTTCGATCCCAGGACCCTGGGATCATGACCTGAGCCGAAAGCAGAGGCTTTAACCCACTGAGCCACCCAGGCGCCCCCAAAAATGGATAATCTGACTGAACAATGGGCTGAAGAAATGAACAGACATTTCTCTAAAGAAAACATTCTCTAAAAACACACGAAAAGGTGCTCAAAATCGCTGATCGTGAGGGAAATACAAATCAAAACTACAATGAGATATCACCTCACACCTATCAGAATGGCTAAAATCAGAAACATAAGAAACAGTAGGTATTGTTGAGTATGTATAGAAAAGGGAACTCTTGCACTGCCCAGTGGGAATGTAAAGTTTTGGGTTTTTTTTTTTGAAAATTGATTTAAAGAAAGCAGAGGCACAGAGTTTTATGATTTTGAAAATATCCATTATATAAATAATATCTACTTGCTTTGAAAGAAATATACATCATTCTTCACCTATATTTTAATGCTATGCATGTTGCATTCAGACATGTAATCTGCTGAATCTGCCTCTGAGACTGAAAAAGTATAGGAAAATAAGAGAAGAAGCTATAGGGTCTCTTGAGAAGCTCAAACAGACAGGCTGTTTAAAAATACAAGTTGTGCTTCCCTAATACTTTTAATTTTTAGCAGGGTTTTCTATGAAGGCTATAATGCACTTAGCATTTAACAACTTCTTTTGTCCAAAATTTCTCACTAACATTTGACCCAGAGGAAGTGGAATCCAAAGTAAAGAACCGAGCCCTAGAAGGCATTAGAATTCTTGATGAATTTTGTTTTGCAATTCATATATACCTTTTAAGAAAAAGAAGTAACTATGACATCAAATTTCCTTTACTTAAATCTGAAGTACGCTTCTAAGAACTCACACAAAGCATGATTTTATATTCCAGCTAGGCTCCTTTTTCCTTGCCTCATTCCTTAGGCTCCCAATTCTTTCTGAAGTGGTTTACTTCCACTGTTTTTCTGCACAACTTTAAGGGGTGCAGCAGGTCCATCAGATCCTTTTGCTCCATGGTCTTCCAGGCACTCTGTGTTAGAGCCCAGAATTACTTCTGGACCCTCACCTCACTCACCCCTCCTTCACTATACTCCATATGCACTACCCATCCATACCAAGCAGGGTCCTGCCTCTGAGCTTTCCCCTTGTGGCCCTTTGCCTAGGATACTCTTTCCCCAGATTTTCACATCTAGTTCCATGTTCAGGTCTCATCATCTCACATGTAATTGGCTCGGACTGGCCACTCCTCTGCTTTGACAACTCCAGTCAAGCCTTTCTCTGTCATATTACAACTCTTCACTATCTTCTCTTGTGAACTGTAATTTTTTAAAAACGTGTTCACTGTGTGACTTCTCCCATTAAACATAGACTTCAAGAAATTATGTCTATCTTCTTTAACACAGTAACCAAAAGATCTGACATATGATAGGTCTAAAATAAAATTTGCATTGAACGAATGACTGAATTTTGAATCTTTCCTTCTCCATGGATTTTTCCTCTTTGACTTAATATTGCTATTTTCTTCCTCTCATCAGGTATAAGAGTTGCATATTTTCAAGAATATTATGTATGACACTTTGCATATTTTAATCCTTGTAACAACTTAGTGAGGTAACCAGAAATATGCTCCTGGAAATTGACAAAGCTAATAAATATCCGAACCAGAATTCAAACAAAGGTCAGATGATTTCATTTTCTAAAAGAATTATTTATTTATTTATTTGAGAGAGAGAGAGCGAGCGAAAGAGAACATGAGTGGAGGGGAGAGGAGGTCAGATGATTTCAAAGTGATAGTCTTATTAAACTGTGCAAGTATCTGCTATCTCATGTGGATCCTTTTTTTCCCCCCCTAATTGCTGTGGCTAGGACTTCTAGTACTATGTCGTGCAGGAGTGATAAGAGTGGGCACCCTTGTTTTGTTTCTGATCTTAGAGAAAAAGCTTTCAGTCATTCACCACTAAATATGATATGGGCTTCTCATATATGGCAATATTGAAGTGAGGTTCTTGGTTGTGCTCAATATCTCATTTTAGTAAATTCTGTCTCCTATGCTTTTCTATTCCAACCTTCCCCCTACCCCACGTCATGGATTTTATCTTGTAACCTCAATATGGTTGATAGTTCTTTGAATACCTTGTTTAGGTTCCTTTTGCATTCTAACAGCAAGGAGCATGGGGTAAGGCACATTGTAGACATGCCATCAATGCTTGTTGAAGTAAATTTACCAGATGGACAGATAGATGATAAAAATATGGAAAATCTCCTAGAAGGTTTTTAGAGTACACCCTGGTTCTGCCCTGAATGAAATTTACTGTTCAAACAAATACAGATTCAGAGTCATCACTGTATGTGTGTAAGAGAATGGCATAGTTATATGTGAAAATTAACCAGTCCTTTCAAATTTATTGAGAAATTCCAGGATATTGATTTGAAGTAAAATATTCTGTCTCCCCTCTACCCCCACTGCCCAGGATTAGCAGGTCATATCACAAAACTCCTCTTGAATTAGACAGACTCATCTTCTGGTTACTTTCTGTCTCTGAGGAATTTGCTTGAATTTACATTGATTCTCTGATTTCCTACAAATAAAGATCTTTCCAAAAAACGAGTGGGTTACTAAATGGAAATATTACATATTGAGCTGGTTATTTATTTATTTTTTAAGCATCAATTGAAATTGCTGAAGTGAAGAAAAACAACCATATGAATGTAGATCACCTAGTAAGACTGGGAATTAAGAAAAACCAATGTTTTTTTTAAGGGATTAAACCAGCTAATACTTAGAAACACTTAACATTCAATGTTTTTACTGAACATCTACTGTGTGGTAGGTACTTTCTAGGCACTAGAAACACTGTGGTAAACAAGACAGTATTCCTTTGCTCCAGGAAGGCACATTTTAGTAGGGAATCTGTTATTGAATAAATAAACCTAAGAGTAGATACATAATAATTAATTGTGATAAAGTAATTTTAAGAAAAGAATGGGGAAATAGGGAAAATTATGGGAGGAGAGGGTGTTGCGAAGTCACTATATGCTATGTGACAAAATTACATTTAGATTATAATCTGAATGCATTACCCAGGCATAGATTGGTAGTGGTGGTGTTGGGATGAACAAGAGAAGAGGTATAGAGGGGATGAATCTAGTGGAGAGAACAGTGAGTGTGAGGTTCTCCCCATTCTGAGATAGGAAAAAGACTGAATGGACTGAGGAACTCCAGTGTGACTGGAGTAAAGTGACCAAAGGAGCCCCCAAATATAGAGAATAGACCATATTTGGTAAGTAAACCAAGTAAGATGGAACTACTAACAATGACTGTTAAAAATGCATTGTCCTGTTTGTGTTTTTGTTTTTGTTTTGGTGGTATGATTGAGTCAATCAGATACCTTTGTTTTCTCTTATAAAGTCCCTACAAATTCACGCATTTCTTCATTTAAAAAGCAGCTATCAAATATCTGCAAAATGCAGGGGACCACCCTATGCACTGATGGCATTTAGAAATGACCCAGCATGCTAAAACAAATCTGAGCGTATACAAACTGAATCACAGCATACATTATTTTCATAATATTAGAAATATATATTTTGTATTCAGTAGCCTTGGGTTAGGGTAAAAAAGGATGAATGAATTCACAAATAATTCTCAGAATTGTTGATTTTGAGCAAAGATCAGGCTCCAAATATTACTCCTTTAAGTTGAATCCTAGCTCGACCACTTCCTGAGCGTAGGCAAGTGTGTTCTTTTCTTTGAGCCTCAGTTTACTGTCTTGTAAACTGGAGATTGTGGTAAAAATCTTAACTTGACAAACAAATTATCAAGGGAGAACCTAAACAGATAATGCATGTGAAATACAGATCTCAGTGTTTGTCAGGTGTAACAGACTTAATAAATGATAACCATTATATTTTACTTCACACACTGAACCAGAAGAATATTTTCTTTTTATTGTGATTTTCAGTTTGAGGGCATTATTTGACTCTAGTCATACCTGGCTGTTTGTTAGAACAACCAGAAATAATCATTTGATTGGTCTGTGGACATGGCTGGGCAGCTGTAGTGTTTAAAGCTCCCCAGGTGATTGTAATGTGCAGCAGTGGTTGCAAACCACTGACCCTAAGGTTGTTTCAGTAGGATGACAACAGCTAACTTCATGCTGTATTCTGACCTCCCTCAGGTAAGAATTCTAATAAGTGGTGGAATTGCCAAAGGGCAGGTACATACTTCAGCATTAAGGAACCTGAAAGATCCATGTACTATGTTCCCAGGGCCCTGTTCGCCCTACATTTTCTGTTTGGCATTAGTTTCTAACTCGCTGTGAACATTCAGTCTCTCTTCTCTGGAGCCCTAGCTCCCACTGCCTCTTTGTAGAACACAGTGACACGAAGAGTTAAAATTACTCCTTCAAGTTATTAGTAGGAACATCTTTGCATCATAAAATGTTCATACATTTAATAGTCTCCCAGCAGCCTGAAGGAGCCCATGTATTTCTGAAAGTGTCTGATGGACTTGAAGTAGTATCTTACAGAAAAGATTTGAGACTACTGATCATCATGTTCTTTCACAATTAGTCCCCTTCCTCCAGTTTTCGTAAGTCATGTCTTTGATTATGTCATTTCTCAGGGCAAAAAATCCCGATGTCTTCGCATGACTACAGAAAACTTTTAATTTCTTGAACATGGCTTTCAAATCTCTTGACTGTCTGGACCAACCATCTTTTCTAGACACCTTAAACTTTTTCTTTTGCAGAAACTCTGTGCTTTAGCCAAATGATCTATTTACTATACCCTGAATATACTTTATGCTTTTTGCCTTCTATACCAGTGGTTCTCAATCCACTCTAATATGTATATAAACCACTTGGGAATCTTGTTAAGGTATGTGTTTACTAGTATATGTTATTGAACACATTTAACAGTGTTCATTATAGGGTGCACAATGAGGCTCTACATTTCTAACAAATTCCCATGTGATACAATTGCTGTTGGTGCTAGAACCACATCTGAATAGCGAACCAATAGTGAACCAGAATGTTCTATCTTGTCTTCTTTGCTCATTTCATTTCTAGTTGTCTTCAATGTTTATGTGACAGAGTGATTATCTGAGATATTAATTTGCTTTTTTTCTCTTATGTCCCATTCTCATTCTTCATCCATTCCACAAGGTATCATGATCTTGTGTATCTCCTTATGCCAGGAGAGGTACCTGTTTCTGGGCCAGAAGAAAGGTGACTTACAAGATACATCCTACTCTGGTTTTTGTTTTCCTAAAGCCTAAGTGATTGAGAGGAATTGTGTTGGCTTTCTTTTGGAGAAGAAGAGAGTCTGGCTCTTTGAGAAGTGGCATCAGTGAGGAGAATCCCATGCTAGGGAAAGGGATGGAGGTCTGAGGAGGCCAAAATGCCTAAGGGGATGTTTGCCTGCTGTATCTATGGTGCAGGATCCCTAGTAATAGAGCTCCCAACCTTGCCAGAAAGACAACACATCAAGGTAAGTTCAGCACATAAAAAAGAGAATTTTGGTCACTGTTAGAAGGAAGCTCCTTCCTCTCCATACTTAAACTCAGAACCTCTGTACAAATGGTTGGAGGTGGAATTAAAAAAAAAAACAAACCCTGATATGATGTTCTACATGTTGGGGAACTAAAAAAAGGTTTTAGGTAGATTTATAGAAAATAAATGGATACTTCCTTTAGGACTGAATGTCTGTAACAAGTTTCATATGTGCTAAACTTATTTCTGATCTAGTCTCCTCCTCAAAACCTGATTTGATGTGTTTAAGGACATCATGACTGAGACAATAAATCTTGACTGGAATTCTGATTGAATTCCTAATTTGGGTATATGTGAGCCTGAGTTCTCATCTGTAAAAATGTGGCACATAGCACTTACTTCATAGAATTGTTGAGAAGTCTAGAAATAATAAATGCAAAGCATGTCTTATACAGTGTCTGATTAGTAAATATTTGCTGTTCTTATACCTACTAACTTTACCACTACTATTATGACTGCCATAAACAAGTTTCTTATAATCAGGGTAGCATTTTATTCTCACAGTTTGACATCCTCAAAATTCCTAGAGCAATATTGTGAAATAATTTATTTGAGTATTACTCAGAATCTTCCTGCATAGCAACCAGGCACTAAATAATAAACTTCTGATTATGATGATACCTATGAATTTATTGCCTACTTTCATAGTTATTTTTCCATATATCTTAGTGCCATACCTGTAGCATAAACTCTAAAGACAGAAATTGTGTTTTATACTTCCTTGTAATCTATAAGTGATTCCTGTTTTATAAATAGTAGACACTTAGCAAATACTTGGTAACTGGTGGTTATAAAACAATGAGTTTTGATAACTTAGGAGAAGATAAGGAGACAGAAATTTTAGACATAATTTGGTAATCTGGGATTAGACAAATATTAAATTTTACTCTATATTATCTCCATATTGCTTCAAGCTTAATTATATCCAAAACTAGCTTATGGGGTCGCCTGGGTGGCTCAGTGGGTTGAACCTCTGCCTTCGGCAGGGGTCGTGATCCCAGAGTCCTGGGATCGAGCCCCGGTGTTGGGCTCTCGCTCAGCAGGGACCCTGCTTCCCCCTCCCTCTCTCTGCCTGCCTCTCTGCCTACTTGTGATCTCTGTCAAACAAATAAATAAAATATTTTTTTAAAAAGTAGCTTACGTTTTGTTGTTTACCAAGTGGGCTGAATGTTAGTCTACATGCAACTATGGAAACCACAACAGGGATAAGCTGACCAGTGAGGAGAATCTCACTTTCATCTGTTTTATAAATATTTTTGCAAAGCTTTTGAACCTAAGGTATTAAGAAAGAAATCATTGCTGTTAATCCAATTAAATAGCTCATATTTTTAAAAGTAATATCCTGATGCGTATGTCAGGAGTTATAACAATAACTTCTTTAGAATTCAGTTAGTTGGGGGTTAAACTCCACCCTAGCAACAGAAACTTTACAGCTGCTATCAGAAAAACAGTAATTACTTTGGTCAACATTTTCCAAGAAACTCCAGCTGTCTTATCAAGCTTTCTTTGTCAAAAAGACTCTTTTCCTTTTAGGGGGCATGAGTTGTAGAAGAACCACAATAGTGCTAGTAAAAGAGTTGGAAAAAATATATTTTGGAAGCCATATTGTAGGTTTTGTTTTTGTTTTTATTTTGTTTGTTTGTTTGTTATGCTAGAATTTGAGATTCTAATAATATCTACTGTGCTTTTAGACAAAGTTTTAATGAATTTTAAGGACTTCAGAAAATTAGAAGCTATAATTTTTTTCTCTGAAATTAAACTCACATGGAATCAATACTGACAGTGGCCATCAGTGCAAATCTCCACTCACCTAACATAAAGAAAAGTGAAGATATCAGTAACGTATATCGCGTATGCTCTAAGACTTCATCACCTCCGTCTGACTTCATCTGAATAGAAGCCTTGCGCTAGATCTAGCTGAAGGTCACGAATGATTCATTTTTTTCAGTGCAGGTATTCAGGGAGATTCTCATCATTCATGGAATTAGGGTCATTCAGAAATGACTTCTAGTTCATATGATTATTCATCATTTTTTTCCCTCATTTTCTCCTCTGAGGGAGCTTTAATGAGAAGGAAATTATAGTCAGGTGATGAGGAAGGGATAGGTGAGGATAGAAGAGTGAAGGATTGGTGTAAATGGAACTGATTAAAGCACAATTAAAGGTCCAAACCCTGTATTATTAACACTTAGTAGTGGAATGTTAACAGTAGAAGACTGGCACTGATTATCATTATCCCCATTTTCTTATGCTGACTTTCCTTCTGACTTTCCCTGTCATCGATGCCTGACAACTTTTCTAATTTCATCTCATACCATTCCCTACTTTCCATACTGTGCTTGAGACACTCAGACATTTTTGATTCCCAGACTTATCAAGCTTATTCCTAATTAGAAATTTTGCACTGGCTGTTCCTTCTGCCTGTGTCACCACCCCTTGATCTTCGTATGACTGTCTTCTGCTTATCATTACAATTTCAGCTTAAATGCCCCGTCTTCCCAGAGACCTCCTTTGATCATCATGCATAAGGTAGTTACTCACTAGCTTTTTATTTTAATTATCTGAGTGACACTTCACATTACCTTTCTCAATTTCTTAAGCATTTTATTATCATTTTCCTCCACTTGAAGATAAACTCCACAGAAGCAAGTTTCTGACTGGTTTGTCCACTCCAATATTCTTAGGAATTATAACAATGACAGGTATAAGTAAACACTCAATAAACATTTTTGAGGGAGTGAATGAATTTGAGAAGACATTACCTTAGAGATTTTTAGTCAAGTGATTCTTAAATTGAAATTCATAGATCATATAAATATCTTTGTGTAGGTAGTGTGTGTGTGTGTGTGTGTGTGTGTGTTTTCCTGAGGTAAGTCATGGTTTTCAGCAGACTATCAAAAAGGTCGCTGAACCACTGTCTCATATATCAAGTTGGATACCCCCAGAAACAGCTCTAAGATGAGGATTCATGTGAAAGTGATATATTAGGAAGTGTTTCCATAAAAGGCACATTGCCAAGTGAGGAAGTTAGACTAGGAATGGAAGCAAGCCAAGCAAGGGTGAGATAGCAAACTAAATTCTTCTGAGGGTACCATTGGGTTTGTTTTGCAAGAGGGGCTCTGGAAACTGAGTATGCCTCACTCAGAGTAATGGATATCAAGGGCCTAAGAAGTTGGGACATTTATAACCTACATGTTTAGTCACTGGCTCATGGTTTCCCAGGGGTAAGGATGGGGATAGGGGTTGTAATTCTGACTCTCTCAGTTTTCAGATAAAGCTTTCTCAGGAAGCTTGAAGGTGGTCTTCCAATAAAGGGAGACAGGTTCTAGCTATTGAAAATAAAAGCATACTGGAATCTGATGTTCATGAAAATGTTAAGAGATCCCAGAGGATATGGGTAGAGCACTGACAGGGTCTGCTATACCTTCCTGAATAGAAACAAAAAATATAAGAATTACCAGTTTAGTTTAATTTTCTTATTTTAAAATAAGACCTAATAAGATGAGGTGGTTCTCAAATAGTTATACAGTCAACTGGTGAAATGTGTTTGGATCAGATGTAAGATCTTCTCATAACTAGTCCATTTGCTATCTATTCATTTTTAAAAATTCAAATGAAAGATACTCTCTTTGAAGTTATGGAGAATACAAAGATGAATAAATTACTGTCCCTATTCACAGTGATTATAGGAGACAAAAGATGCATATGAACAAAGAGGACCATAAATAATTGCTTTAAAAAAAGAATACATTTTAAGAGAGAATCAGAGCAGAGAATAATCACCTCCAGTTTAGGGACTGAAGGAAGATTTTGTTGAAGTTGAGATATTTGACTTTGGTGTATTAAAAGAAAATACATTCATTCATTCAAAAATATTTAAATGAGAATCTACTATATTTTAGACATGGTGATATGCACTGGGAATAAGGTAGTGAATGAAAAAGGCCAAGTCCCTACTCTTGTTTACTTTATATTCTATTTGGCTAAAGGCCAATATTAATAAAGAAGAATAACAAACAAACAATATAATGCCAAATAATGGTAAGTATTATTCAGGCTATAAGGATAAATGAAAAGAAGTAAAGGAAGAAAAGTTGGCTACTTTAGATGTAGTGATTAGAGAGGATCGCTTTCACATATGATTGAGACCCAAAGGATGAAAAGTGTTAGAAGCAAGGAGGGAAACACTTAGGAGAAGAGAAATCAAGGCAAAATAAAGGGTGAATGCAAGAGCCCTGAGATATGAAGAAACCTTGGAATAAGTCAAGAAATAAAAAAGAGAGGGAGTTTGAAACTTTAGGAATTAAAGCTTATCCCGGCGTAGAAAGATCTGCAGGGTCTTGTAGGCCAGAATGAAGGAATTTGCACTTTTTTAAAAAGGTATTTTTTTAATTTAATTTTATTTTTTCAGTCTTCAAAGATTCATTGTTTATACACCACAAGTGCAATGATTGAACATGACATGGCTTATGTTTCAAAATTTACTATGTGTACTAGCTGTAAACATTAGAATGTGAGATTTAAAAAAAATATTATTCATTTATCAGCCACCCTCCAAAGAGTAAATAGTTAGGTATAAATCTAAGATAATATACACAAGATCAGTAGGAGAAAAACTAAAAGAACACTGTTGAGAGAAGATCTAAATAAGTGCAGAATCATTATGTGTTTGTAGAATGATAAATTCAGTGTCAGTAAGATGTCAGTTCCTTCCAACTTGATCTAGAGATTCAACTCTATCCCAATCAAAATTCTAGCAAGCTATTTTATAGATATCAACACAATGGTTTTAACATTCATATGCAAATGGAAGGACATAGAATACCCAACACAGTCCTAAAGAAGTAAAATAAAATTCGTGGAATCTACTTCAAGATTTACTCTAAAGTTCTAGAAATCACAGCACTTGCCTTTGGTAAAAGAATAGACACATAGATGAATGTAACAATATAGAGAACAGAAATAGACCCACACACATTTAGTTAACTTATTTTTAACAAAGGCACAAGGCAATGTTATATAGAAAGGATAGTCTTTTAAATCAATGATGCTATAAAGGATAGTCTTTTTATATAGTGGTGTTAAAAAAAGTAATTGTAAATCTATATAAAAATTTGAACTTAATCAGATATTATACCTCACACAAAAATTAATTTAAAATTGATTATATACCTAAATGTAAAATGAAAAACTATAAACATTCTAGAAGAAAACGCAGGAGAAAATCTATATGACCCTGGGTTTGTTGATAACATTTTGTATACAACACCAAAAACAAAATTCATGAAATTAAGAAAAAGATGATAAATTTGACTTTATTAAAATTAATATCTTTCATGCTGTGAAAGATACCGACAGGCTTATAGAAGCTCTTGGTTTCTAATATTGTTCTCCAAATGAAAGGGGCCAAGTGTCTTTGAAGAAAAGCCTTATTCTGGGACTGGGGCAAGTATATTCATGATGAACCTGGAGCATATTTTAATGTCAGAAAGAAAGGAAGAACAGACAACAAAACAAAATGCCACACACAACTGTGGGAGTATGCCAAAAGGCACAGAAACTGCAAAACGCCCAATGGCCAAAGACAGAATTACTTGAGAGGAAAAATAAGTAACATAGCATTAGATTATAATATAAAGTATAAAATAAATATTCATGGCCTCCTACTTATACAAATAAGTAATTTAGTAAATAAATATGGGAAGAAGAATAGCCGAGTTTCCTCTGAAGAATTTTGAATAATTTATGTAAATACTCCTCCAGCAAGATGTGTGGAGTGGGCATAACTCCTTAAGTGTGTGCATGGTAACTTCTATCCCAAGAGTACTCTGTGGAAAGGAGGAAAAAGGGAAGCTCATAGTGGAGAAACCTGACAAACATTATCTCAGCCAGGTGATCATGGTTTCTTCCACAGCAATGTCATGTTGACAACACGATCTCTTGCTATGATATGACAAAAATGACACATTACTTCTGTGGCCTTTTCCCCCCAAACCCATAACTCCAGTCTAATCATAAGAAAAAAAGAAACCCCAATTCAGGGATACAAAAAGCCTCTACAGAACGCCTCTTTAGTACCTCCAAAATTCTCAAAGTCATCAGAAATAGGGAAAGTTTACGAACTCCCACAGTCTGGAGAAGCTTAAAGAAAACATGCCAGCTAAATGTAATGTGGTATCCTGGATGGAATTCTGGAACAGAGAAATAACATAAGGTAAAATCCCAAGGAAATTTGAGAGAGTGATGTCACCAAGTTGGTAACATAGTTTGTTCCTGACTTCACTCCCCCTCACAAAAACAACTAACAACTATTTAAGCACACCACAAACACTGAAAGAATACTAAAACCTAACAGTGAGGCTGAAGCCTCCTGTACCACAGAGACCAAGACAGACTGTATTATAAGGGTGAGAGAAATGGCTGTGTGTTGACTGTATTGCCCCAGCATAGCACCATGCAGAGAGGTCTCCCTTGAGCCTCTGGTTCCTCTAGTGGAAAAAGAGAAACTTTGGGGACAACCAGTCCCCAGCATTGTAGGTCACTTTGCAGAAGCCCTTACTCTGATCTTGAAACCATGAGTTCGTAGGGGAATCTACAGGGCCCAAGCACTGGGAATCTGACTGTGGCAGAGAAGGGAGGAGGGGCTTCTAACAACCAACACACATATCTTGGGAGACTGATTTCATAACTGCAGTATCTAGGTAGTAATCCCAACCAGCAGGTTTGCTCATCAACAGAATCATATTTGGGGCACACTCTGACCAGGGAACTTGGTATTATACACATCTGTCTAATTTGCATCTTCAAATGAGGAATTTGGGGCCATAAAGCCTAGTTTGCCAATTTCCACTATGGAAAGTGCCTTCCAGTACCATCTGACCAGATAGGCTGGTGAGAACTCCTAGAAGTTCGGTGTTGCTTGAGCTGAGAGGTAGCCAGGCAGAGTTGATCATCCCCAGAGCCAAGCCACTGTTCTGGTGCTATGCATAGGCAGGGTTATTAATTCATAGCTAAGGCTGTGGGTAGTTCCTGGCTCCATTCGACTTGAGATCCTGTTTGGAATTTGAGAGTAGTCTGGACAGGCCCCTCCTCTTGCCCAGGCAAGGAAACTGAGATGTAGCCCCATCAACTGTGGAGAATGTTTTTCAACCCCATCTGACCAGAAGTGTTGGCAAAAATTCCTGGAAGGAGTGTAGCCCAGCAGCCCTCAAGCTGAAAGGGGAACAGGCAGAAGCAACCATTTTTTTTTTTTTAAGATTTTATTTATTTATTTGTCATAGAGAGAGAAGCGAGAGTGAGCACAGGCAGACAGAGTGGCAGGCAGAGGCAGAGGGAGAAGCAGGCTCCCTGCCAAGCAAGGAGCCCGATGTGGGACTCGATCCCAGGACGCCGGGATCATGACCTGAGCCGAAGGCAGCTGCTTAACCAACTGAGCCACTCAGGCGTCCCCAGAAGCAACCATTTGAAGAACAAAGCCAGTGGCCCTGTTTGATCAGGAAAGTTAGGGTGTGGGTTCACTTGAGTTAAGACAACATTACCAGACTTAGAGCTACTTCTCCCAGTGTGACAGGGTGGGAACCTAATTTGTAACCCTGCTCATTGCTGAATAAATCTTGTCCAACTATGGAACATTCTAGATCACAGGAAGCTGCATAGCCCACTCAAAGTCCTATGTACAGTAGCACTTGAACAGAGAGCACAACCCATGGCTTCTCCCACCTGCAGAGCATAACTGGTGGCCTCAGCTGATCAGGGAATTCACTGTACACTCTGGTCTGATTTGGGTCCCCAACCAATGATCTGTATAGGCCCTGGATCCCATCCTTCTCCCTTGCCAAAGAATGGAAACTAATTCATCTCCAATCTACTATAGAGTAGAGTACCTGTCCTGACCACTTAATAAACCTGACCAGAGAATCCAGGAAAATAGAGAACCTATCCTATAGCCTCATTTGTGTAGGAAACCAAGCCAGCAGTCTTATCCAACTGTTCACAGCCAGTGTCACACTTCCCATCCCTGTCTTCAGAGCTCGAACAGTTGTCTCACCCCAAAATAGACCATAATAGCAGGCTCCACCTGCCCAAGAACATTACCAGCAGAAGAACCCAGAAACCTAAACTAAGCTGACTGATGAAAAACTGTTTCTGCCAAAGAAAACATGTTAATTCTGGAAGAGGAGCCCAATTAATCAAATACACAGATGTCAATGTAAGTAGTCAAGAATTGCAAAAAAGTGTCAGGTAAATACGACACCTCCAGAGGAAACTAATAAATCTCCAATATACTGGCCCTAAAGAAATAGAGATCTATGAATTGTCAGATAAAAAATTAGAATAATCTTGGGGCGCCTGGGTGGCTCAGTGGGTTGAGCCGCTGCCTTTGGCTCGGGTCATGATCTCAGAGTCCTGGGATCGAGCCCCGCATCGGGCTCTCTGCTCAGCGGGGAGCCTGCTTCCTCCTCTCTCTCTGCCTGCCTCTCTGCCTGCTTGTGATCTCTCTGTCAAATAAATAAAAATAAAATCTTTAAAAAAAATTAGAATAATCTTTTTAACAAAATTTAGTGAACTATAAGAAAACACAGATGACTAAACAAAATTAGGAAAGAAATGCATGAACAAAACAAGAAGTTTGACAGAGAAATAACAATCATCAAAACACACACAGACACAGAGAGAAATCCTAGAGTTGGAAAATGCAAGAACTAAATTGAAGAATTCAATAGAAAGTTTCAAAAATAGACTCAACCATACAGAAGAAATAATCAACCATCTGGAGGATAGGACATTGGAAATTACTCTGACAGAGGAGATAAAAGAAAAGTAACGAAAAAGAGTAAAGAAATTTCCTTTAGGAATTATAAGACACAAAGAAAAAAATAATATTTGCTTTATGGAATTCCAGAAAAAGAGAGAAAGGGAGAATAAGTACATGTAAAACAATAATGACTGAAAAATTCTCAAACCTAGGAAGACACATGGACATCCAGATTCATGTGTCCCAAGGGACTCAAATAATTGAACTCTGTTAGGACTACACCAAAATACATTATAACTAAACTGACAAAAGTCAAAGACGAAGAGACAAATTTGAGTGACAATAGAAAAGAAAGAAGTTATGTATAAGGGAACAAACCCCTGTAAGATTATTGGCAGATTTCTCAACAGAAACTTCAAGGTGACAATAAGAAGATATATTCAAAATATGGAAGAAAATAACAGTCAAGAATTCTATACCTGGCCAACCTGTTCTTCAGAAACAATTGAAGAATAATGACTTTTCTGAATAGACAAAAGCTGAGGGACACCATTATCACCATACTTGCTCTATAAGAAATGCTGAAGGGAGTTCTTTGAGTGAAAATAAAAGAATGTGAATTAACATCACAAAAACATAAAAAGGTAGTATAAGTCACACTGGTAATAGCTGGTAATTGTAAGTATATAGTCAAAGGTGGATTCCACAATATGGTAATAGCAATAAGACTAGCGATATAGTGATGCATAATTCACTTAAAATGGGGAGCCTCCTTCTCCCTCTCCTCCCCACTCATGTTCTCTCTCTCACCATCTCTGTCTCTCTCTCTCTCAAATAAATAAATAAAATCTTTTAAAAAATAATAGAACAGTGGATTTCAACAACACTATAGACCAAATGGACCTATGAGACATACACAGAACATTCTATCAAACAGCAGAATACACATTCTTCTCAAGTATACATGGAACATGTTTTTAGGATAGAGCACATGTAAGCCATTGAACAAGTCTTAGCAAATTCAATATTAAAATTATACCCAGTATCTTCTCTGACCATAATGGCATGAAACTAGAAATCAATAGCAAGAGGAAAGCTGGAAAATTCATGAACACATGGAAATTAAGCAACATTCTCCTGAATGACCAATGAACCAAAGACTAAATTAAAGGATAAATAAAGTTTCTTGAGACTAATTAAAATGGAAATACAGCATATCAGAACATATGAGATGTAGCAAAAGCAGTCCTAAGGGGGAAGTTCTTAACAATAAACACCTACATTAGGAAAAAAGAAGATCCCAAATAAACACCTAACTCTACACTTTAAGAAACTAGTAAAAGGACAAACTGAGCCCAAATTTCACATGAAAAAGGAAATCATACAAATTAGAGTTGAAATAAATGAAATAAAGAACAGAAAACAGTAGAAAATATTAAACAAAGGTTTTTCTTTGAAAAGATAAATAAGTGACAGACTCTTATCTAAACTAACCAAGGACAAAAGAGAAAGGACTCAAATCAAAATTATAAATGAAAAAGAACATGCCAAAACAGATATCACAGAATTCAAAAAATCCATAAGAGGCTAGTAAAAAGAACTATATGCCAACAGACTAAACAACCTAGAAGAAAGGGAAAAAATTCTTAGAAAGATACAACTTACCAGGACTAAATCAGAATAAACCAATTATTACTAAAGAGACCGAATCAGTAATCAAAAACTCCCTATGAAGAAAAGTTAAGAATTAGATGGCTTCACAAATCAATAAGAGAAGAGAGAAGAACCACAAGGTTCTCTCAATTGATGCAAAAAAAGCATTTGACAAAATCCAGCATCCGTTCCTGATTAAAATGCTTCAAAGTATAGGGATAGAGGGAACATTCCTGAACTTCATAAAATCTATCTATGAAAGACCCACAGCAAATATCATCCTCAATGGGAAAAAGCTCACAGCCTTCCTGCTGAGATCAGGAACACGACAAGGATGCCCACTCTCACCACTCTTGTTCAATATAGTATTAGAAGTCCTAGCAACAGCAATCAGACAACAAAGAGAAATAAAAGGTATTCAAATTGGCAATGAAGAAGTCAAACTCTCTCTCTTCGCAGATGACATGATTTTTTATATGGAAAACCCAAAAGACTCCACCCCCAAACTACTAGAACTCATACAACAATTCAGTAACGTGACAGAATACAAAGTCAATGTACAGAAATCAGTGGCTTTCTTATACACTAACAATGAAAATACAGAAAGGGAAATTGGAGAATCAATTCCATTTGCTATAGCACCAAGAACCATAAGATACCTGGGAATAAACCTAACCAAAGAGGTAAAGGATCTGTACTCGAGGAACTATAGAACACACATGAAAGAAATTGAAGAAGACACAAAAAGATGGAAGACCATTCCATGCTCTTGGATCAGAAGAATAAACATTGTTAAAATGTCTATACTGCCTAGAGCAATCTATACTTTTAATGCCATTCTGATCAAAATTCCACCAGTATTTTTCAAAGAGCTGGAGCAAATAATCCAAAAATTTGTATGGAACCAGAAGAGACCCCGAATCGCTAAGGAAATGTTGAAAAACAAAAATAAAACTGGCGGCATCACGTTACCTGATTTCAAGCTTTACTACAAAGCTGTGATCATCAAGATAGCATGGTACTGGCATAAAAACAGACACATAGACCAGTGCAACAGAGTAGAGAGCCCAGATATGGACCCTCAACTCTATCGTCAAATAATCTTCGACAAAACAGGAAAAAATATACAGTGGAAGAAAGACAGTCTCTTCAATAAATGGTGCTGGGAAAATTGGACAGCTATATGTAGAGGAATGAAACTCGACCATTCTCTTACACCGTACACAAAGATAAACTCAAAATGGGTAAAAGACCTCAACGTGAGACAGGAATCCATCAGAATCCTAGAGGAGAACATTGGCAGTAACCTCTTCGATATCAGCCACAGCAACTTCTTTCAAGATATGTCTCCAAAGGCAAAGGAAACAGAAGCGAAAATGAACTTTTGGGACTTCCTCAAGATCAAAAGCTTCTGCACAGCAAAGGAAACAGTCAAGAAAACAAAGAGGCAACCCATGGAATGGGAGAAGATATTTGCAAATGACAGTACAGACAAAAGGTTGATATCCAGGATCTATAAAGAACTTCTCAAACTTAACACACACAAAACTGATAATCATATCAAAAAATGGGCAGAAGATATGAATAGACACTTCTCCAATGAAGACATACAAATGGCTATCAGACACATGAAAAAATGTTCATCATCACTAGCCATTAGGAAGATTCAAATTAAAACCACATTGAGATATCACCTTACACCAGTTAGAATGGCCAAAATTAGCAAGACAAGAAACAACATGTGTTGGAGAGGATGTGGAGAAAGGGGAACCCTCTTATACTGTTGGTGGGAATGCAAGTTGGTACAGTCACTTTGGAGAACAGTGTGGAGATTCCTCAAGAAATTAAAAATAGAAATAAAAAATATGACCCTGCAATTGCACTACTGGGTATTTACCCCAAAGATACAGATGTGGTGAAAAGAAGGGCCATCTGTACCCCAATGTTTATAGCAGCAATGGCCACAGTCGCCAAGCTGTGGAAAGAACCAAGATGCCCTTCAACAGATGAATGGATAAGGAAGATGTGGTCCATATACACTATGGAGTATTTTGCCTCCATCAGAGGGGATGAATACCCAACTTTTGTAGCAACATGGACGGGACTGCAAGAGATTATGCTGATTGAAATAAGTCAAGCAGAGAGAGTCAATTATCATATGGTTTCACTTATTTGTGGAGCATAACAAATAACATGGAGGACATGGGGAATGGCGAGGAGAAGGGAGTTGAGGGAAATTGGAAGGGGAGGTGAACCATGAGAGACTATGGACACTGAAAACAACCTGAGGGTTTTGAAGGGGCAGGGGGTGGGAGGTTGGGGGAACCAGGTGGTGGGTATTGGGGAGGGCACGGATTGCATGGAGCACTGGGTGTGGTGCAAAAACAATGAATACTGTTACACTGAAAAGAAATTAAAAAAAAAAAGAATTAGATGGCTTCCCTGATGAATTTAAGCAAACATTTAAAGAAAAATTAACAACAGTGATTCTTAAACTCTTTCAAAAATTGGAGAGGAGGGAAGACTCCCAAATTCTTTGTATGAAGCCAGCATTATCCTGATATCAAAGCAAAAAAAAAAAAAAAAAAGTGATGCTACTAGAAAGAAATCTTCACACCAATATCTTCAATTATAAATGTAAAAATTCTCAATAAAATGTTAGAAAACCAAATTTCAGCAGTACATTAAAAGGATCATTCACCATAATCAAGTGAGATTTATCTCTGGGTTGCAAGGATGATTCAATATATGCAAATCAATTAATGTGATAAATCACATTAATAGAATGAAAGAAAATGATCACGTGACATCTCAATAGGTGCAGAAAAGGCATTTGACAAAATTCACCATTCAATTATGATATAAACTCAACAAATCAGGCATAAAAGAAATATATCTCAATACATTAATGGCCATATATAGCAAGCCCACAATTAACATCATACCTAATGGTATAAGGTTGAAAGATACTCATCTCAAATCAGAAAAAAGACAAGGGTGCCTACTTTCACCACTCTTACTCAGCTTAATACTAGAAGTCGTAGCTAGAACAATCAGGCAGGAAAAATATAATAAAAAGTATTAGAATTGGAAAAGAAGAAGTAAAATTTTCTCTATATGGAAATGACCTAATTTTATATATAGAAAATCCTAAATACACAATCAAAAAATTTAGCTCTAATGAATGATTTCAGTAAAGTTGCAGGATACAAAATTATGTAACATACAAAAATCAACAGTGTTTCTACACATGAACAATTTTCTGAAAAATAAAGAAATTGATCTTATTTACAGTATCATCGAAACCAATAAAAAACACAGGAATAAATTTAAGGTGAAAGATGTCCACTCTGAAAACTACATAATGGTGAAAAAAATTGAAGAAAACACAAAGAAATAGAAATGTACCCTGTGTTCATGGATTAGAAGAATTAACATTGTTTAAATATCAATATTACTAAGCCGTCTATTGATACAATATAATCCTTATCAAGATCCCAATGCCATTCTTTACAGAAGTAGAAAAAAACACTCATAAAATTTATGTAGTACCAGAAAAGACCTCAAAGAGCCAAACAAATCTTGAAAAAGAAGAAATAGACAAGCATCATCACCTCTTTTGATTTCAAGCTAAACTATAAATATATAGTCATCAAAAAAGTATAGTCTTGGCATAAAAAACAAACAAATAGACCAATGGAAAGAATTGAGACCCTATAAATAAACCCAACCATATATGGTCAACAAATATTTGACAGGGGATCTAAGAATATTCAATGGAGAAAAAAGTCTTTTCAATAAATGGTATTAGAATAATTGCTTATTCATATGTAAATGAATGAAACTGGGCATATATCTTACACCACCCACAAAAACTAATTAAAATGAATTAAAAACTTTAATGTAAGACCTGAAAACATTAAAATCCTAGAGGAAAACATAAGAATAAAGCTCCTTGACATGGGTCTTCATAATGATATTTTGGATATGACATCTAAAGTACAGCCACAAAATAAAAAAATTAACAAGGAGGACATAGCAACTAAAAGCTTTTGCTCAGCAAAAGAAGCCATCAACAAAGTGCAAAGAAAATCTAAGGAATGGAAAAAAAATTTCCAAATCATATATCTGATAAAGAGTTAATATCAAAAATATATAAAGAACTCAAAGAACCCACTAGCAACAAACAAACAAAAACAAATAGAAAAGAAAAACAAAACAAAACAAAAATTCAAAAATGGGCAAAGGACCTGAATACATACTTCTTTAAAAAAGATATATGAAAGCCCAACAGGTACTTAAAAGATGATTAAGGAAATACAAATTAAAACCACAAAGTGATGTCACCTCACAAATGTTAGAATGGTTATTGTCAAAAAAAACAAAACAAAACATGACAAATGTTGGTGTGGATGTGGAGAAAAGGGAACACTTACACCTTGTCAAGAGGATTGTAAATTTGTATAGACACTATGGAAAACAGTATGGATAATTGAACTACCATTTGACCTAGCAGTTCTATTTCTGGGAATATATCCAAAGGAAATAAAAACACTAATTCAAAAAACTATCTGCATCCCCATGTTCACAGCAGTAGTATTTACAGTAGTCTAGACATGGAAATAATTAAGTATCCATCAATGGTTGAATGGATAAAGAAGTTATTTTATACACACACACACACACACACACACACACACACACACAAACATTATTCAGCCATTAAAATAAAACAAACAAACAAGGAAATCTTGCCATTTACAAGAACATAAAGGGACCTTGAAGCCACTATGCTAAGTGAAATAAGTTAGAGAAAGGCAAATACTGCACGTTCTCACTTGTATCTGGACTCTAAAAACAAAACACAAAAACAAAAAAATGCAAAGAGAAAGAGAGTTATTGTCATTGGAGGTGGGGGTGAGACAGGGGGATTTCGAGAAAGGGGGTCAAAAGGTTTAAATTTCCAGTTTCAAGATAAATAATTACTAGGGACATAATGTACAACATGATGACCAAAGCCAACACTGCTTGATATACAGGAAAGTTATTAAGAGAGTAAATTCTAAGAGTTCTCATCACAGGGAATTTTTTCCCTTTTTTTCATTCTTTTTAAAAAAATTTTATTTATATGAGAAGGTGGATATTCGTTGAACCTGTTATATAATCATTTCAGAGTTTCTATAAATGAAATCACCGTGCTCTAAGCCTTTGACTTATTCAGTGAGGTACATCAATTGTTTCTCAATAAAAGTGGAATAAATAAAGTGCCCAAGTTTAAAACAAAAATCTAAGAAAATCAGAATGAATTGTGAACTTTAGGTAATAATAATGTCTCAACACTGGTTTATTAGTTGCAACAAATATACAAGACTAATGTAAAATGTTAACAATAGGGTGAACTGGAAGTGAGCTACATTGAAACTATTTTTACTATCTTATAACTTTTCTGTAAATCTGAAACTATTCTAAACAAAGACTTAAAAAAAAAAAAAGAGTTTATTTGTCAGAGAGAGAGAGGAAGAGAGAGAGTGCACAAGTAGGGGGAGCAGCAGGCAGAGCAAAGCAGAGCAGGCAGAAGGAGAAGCAGTCTCCCTGCTGAGCAAGAAGCCCCAGGCAGAACTCCATCCCAGGACCTGAGCTGAGGCAGACGCCCAATTGACCGAGCCACCTAGGCATCCCTAAAATAAGAATTTTACTTAAAAAAATCACTGTGATGGGGTGCCTGGGTGGCTCAGTGGGTTAAAGCCTCTGCCTTCGGCTCAGGTCATGTCAGGATCCTGGGATCGAGCCCCGCATTGGGCTCTCTGCTCGGCAGGAAGCCTGCCTCCCCCTCTCTCTCTGCCTGCCTCTCTGCCTACTTGTGATTTCTGTCTGTCAAATAAATAAATAAAATCTTTAAAAAAATTACTGTGACATGATAGCAAAAAATAGGAAATGACTCAAAAGACCATCAGTAGTAAAATAAGTAAACAAATTTAGGTCCATGCTTTTGGTAGAATACTACACTGTGCTAAAAATGACTTATCCATACAACAATCTGGAAGCATTTCAAAAATTTTGTTGAGGAAAGAAGCCAGAATAAAGAGATAAAGAGTACATACTACATGATTTCATATATATATATATATATTTCCATGTGGAAAAAAAATCAAAATAGTGGTTGCTGCTGAGGGATGTGCATTGGAAAATGGCATAAGAGAAATATCTGGAGTTTTGAAAATGTCCTATACTTCAATTTTGGTATGGTTGCGTGAAATATATATGTATTAAAACTCACTAAATTGTATCTTTACAATCTGTGCCTTTCATGAGCATATAAATTTTACTTCAGAAACACTCACCTTACATATTTTAAAGTACTTGGCTACTGTGGAGAGAATGAATTTTAGGAGGATTAGTATCAAGGAGACTATTGAGGAGGTTATTGTGAAACTCAGGAGGAAAAATAAGTGATAAAACAGAAAATGAGAGAATAGATAGATTGAGGATATATTTTGAAGCTGGAGGCAACTAGCACATGTTGTTTTATTAGATGTAGATAATTAAAAACTTTTAGGAGGAGAACTCTGAGGTTTGTCAACAGACCCAGATACCCGTTTCAGGTCTGCTACTTTTCCACTGTGTGATCACACACGAATAGCTTCATCTGTTTGAGGTTCATCTCATCTTTTAAAGTGAGGTAACTAGACTTTTTGTCTACTTAACTCATAAATTCCAGAAAGAATTGAATGAGGTAATATATGTAGAAAGTTAATAAATTGTAGTTAATAAATATGTAGAAAGTTAATAAATTGTATTTTAATCATCAACCATGAGCAGGTAAAATGTCCTAGGATAATAAACAGCTCTATTTCTCTGGAGGAATATTACAACTAAGAATCTCAATTTTGAATCTGGGTTGGAAAACAAATTTTGAATACCTGGTGAGAAATCAAGGTTGCAGTACTGAGAAATTGTGCTATGTCATGTCTATTAGGAGAGTCTTCAGAATTCCATGCACAGATCTTCCTGCAACATGATAACACCTCAGACTCAGCATAGTATGCATCTGCAGGCAAATAAGCACAGAGAAGCATTGTTACATCCTTAGAACAACTTATCTGGGGCTATGCCATTCTAACTCTGTGCTCAGAACTCTCACGATAAGTCCAGCATGACAGCCAATCAAACATTACTACACTAAGGTTTCCTAGGAAACAGACACACAGCTAAAGAAACGAATTACACACAGTTGAGAAGAAAAATACTGCAGCAATTTCACCTTATTGATATTTTTTCTTCCTAAAAAGAATATATGTATATACATAACAAGGATAAGTTTTGGAAAAACAGAGCACTAAAAACCAACATAGCAATGAAACAAAGGGCCAGAACACCCCTGTTGTCTAAATCTAGGAATACAATTGTCTTTTGGAATATAGTTGCATATAATAAAATAGAAAATAATGATGTGATTTGAGAAATGTTTTAACTTCCTAGAGAAGATAATTTAGGATAGCACTCTTTTTTTTTTTTTAAGATTTTATTTATTTATTTATTTATTTGACAGACAGAGATCACAAGTAGGCAGAGAGGCAGGCAGAGAGAGAGGGGGAAGCAGGCTCCCTGCTAAGCATAGAGCCTGATGGAGGAGTCGATCCCAAGACCCTGAGATCATGACCTGAGCCTAAGGCAGAGGCTTAACCCACTGAGCACCCAGGTGCCCTAGGATAGCATTCTTGTTTTAGCCTCATTTTAAACTAATATTTGGTTGCTTGGATTATTTTTTGTAAAGAACTGATTGTGTGGGTATTGGAAGACATTATTTGCTTCTTAAAGAATGTAGAACATACCCAAGACATATAAAGACATAGTAGGCTCTCAAAAAAAATTATTACATCAATAAAGAAATAGCACTAAATTTTCTGAATTCATTAATGTCCCTGTTCTATTCTCAACTCAAGGAACAAGCATGGTTAGTTCAATGAATGATGAACAAGCACCAGATTAAGGCAGCAAAACAACAGTAGTCTTTGGCCATTTTTCCTTTTTAAAAGTTGCCTTCACTTTCTGCTGATCTAGAGTGCAGTCAGCATGTTCTAGCTAAGGTCTAAGTAGATGAAATGAATTCCTGACTCTTACCTTTCTAGCCCTTTTTAGAAGACATGAACTTGAGTAATTAATTAATCTAATAAATGTACTTAATTAATTCCTCATGGTATGCAAATGCTGATTGGTATCATAACTGATTTTGAACAAATACTTAACATCCAAAAATTACTGAATTTTTGTATATCAAGCTCAGTCAAATATTACAGACTTTTAGAGCTGCAAAGGACTATGTTTGTATGTGGCTAGACTTAGGATCTAAAATCTTTGAATGCCATTCATCAGCAGCCACCGCAATAGATTAGGAACTAAATGATACATAGAAAACAAGCCAGACAAGTGCATTTTCTTTATTACTAACTAAGCTATAACTCCAAATCCTACTTATTTGATTTCTTCCCCTAGTAGTCCTCAAATGAGATCCAGAATTTCTAAAATCTGGCTGGATTATCTTAAAATCTAGACTAGAGGAACTTTAAATATCCAGAATATAAAATTTGTTATATGGCGAATCATATCTTCTTATTTACCCCTATATCTTCAGTGTTTAGAACAGAAGCTGAGCTTAGTACAGTTTTGCTGAATGAACATGGGCTCTTTTGTACCTCTTTCCCCTGGGACCCATCTCAGTAGACCAGGATTGATGAGTAAGGGTCTGAGAGAAAGCCATCCCCTCCCTGGAGAGTATAGATGAAGTCACTGAGATTGAGGCGTCATTTATTCTATTTCCCTCATTGAATGGATAGAAATAATGAATTCCAGGGAAGATGATGTTTGCTGAAAGTCAGATGTCCAGTTAGAGAATTTCTGAGCTTGTTCCATCTTCCTACTATACCACGGTGTGATTGGAAGGAATTAATGGACTGAAAATTGAATGATGAAATTCAGTGTGGTTCCTTTTCAAGGAAATATGCATGATCTCTTAGAGTGCAGAATTGGACCATAAGAGTAAACTTCCGCATAATAAAGATAACTTTAAAAAGTAATATAATTTAAACATTTTCATTTTTACGATTTTTAGATCATACTACATTTCCAAATGGTCTATGGATCCAAATTTTTAAAAACTTTCTATATACGTATCTGTAGAGAGAACCTTTTAAAATGATCTACAATGAAATGCCATCAGAGATGTCTGAGTGGTAGAATTTTATGTCATCTCATAGTTATCAAACATTAAAGTTGATTCTAAGACCGTTTTAGCCAACACTTTTATTATTTATGGTTTAAGATAAATATATGAGTATACAACATTATACATCTAATTTTGTGTGTAAATATAAAATAGTGCTTGGCATCTGGGAGATGTTCAATAAATTTTTGAACAGTTTATATGTAATTTATGCATATGTAGAAACAAATGCAGTAGAACCCTTTTGACTAATACATTATTACATACTTTAGATAATCTAATTTTAATTAAGATTTTGTCTATTTAATTGTAAAGTTTTCAGTCCCGATAGGGAGACATACCTTAGAGTGAAATGGATTATGCTATCTAGAATTGATCATGCTGGCTCAAGTTTGGGTTTTACGAAAATCTTAAATCTATCAAACAGTTTTGTGCATACATCTGAAGATATCCCAAACTGAATTATTTGACAAGGAAAACAAGGCTGCAAATGAAACAAAGACAGACCTGCTTGTCTTCAAGAGACCTCACTGAAGCAAAAATTACTAATATAATTACAGCCTTGATTATTGTTTTAAAACTGTCAAAATATTCACTTCCAAATACCCTCTATTTTATCCTGTTTGTGGACAGCCAAAGATAGAGGGGAAAAAATAGAAATACTGCCCAATATAGCTATTCTTAGATGATTCTCTCAGGTGGTTAATCACCAGGATTAATTAGCAAGCAGCAACTGTGAGAACTTGATCTTTTTCCTTAATTCTTAGTCTTACATCATCAGGTATTTTCTAAAATCAGGCTGAGTACATCTATAAATTAAGTCTTGAAGTTTGCCCCTGAGGGAAGAACAGCCATAGGTGTCCACACAGCAGAAAGAGCCGTGCTCTGAGGGATTTGAAAAATACATTTGTCTCCACCCACATTTTCTTCCACTGACAAATGTTATGGATCTCCAGGCCAGAATTCTACTTTAACAAATGGATTTACAAAAATAAAAAGAAAAGAAAAGAAAGAAAGGGGGGAGAAAATAAAAGCCTGTCAGAGATACAATACCTGCATGAAATTGAATATCTAATTGTGCCCATAATCCTAAAATAGTACTTTTCAAAACAACTGAGTGTTGCTGTCTCAAACCAGTGTATGTGTCTAAATGGTCCCATAGTTAAATGCTTCTGGTCATGGGACTGATAGGCTAGGAAATATGAAAATACTTGCTGAAACTGAATATAAAACCATTTTTAAAAGTTTTATTCAAACTCCAGTTAACATACAGTGTGATATTGGTTTCAGGTGTACAATATAGTGATTCAACAATCCCAAACACCGGTGCCTATCACAAGTGTACTCCTCAATCACATCACTGACTTAACACATCCCCTGCCCCACAACTCCCCTCTGACACCACTCTTATAACTCCAAATTCTAAACTGGTTAAGAATACTGCCTACTTCATGCTACCTCAATGTGGAGTACCATATTCAAGAAGCTTGTGTAGAATTTGATACATAACAACCTAGATACTTGAGTTGGTATTAAATATCATCATTCATTTTTTAATGAACATTTTTGAGCCTGTGCTGGACAGGGCAGGGAAAGTAACAGGTAGGAGTATGAACCACTTCTTCTCTCATGAACCTTATGGGTCCATACATTCATTATTTTTATACAATATTACTGATTATATATATTCGTGATTTTGCACCAAGATGCTTTTACATTAGATGTAAAAAATACAGAGCCTGAGTATTTATTCTCACATCATTGAAAGAAGCCTGAATAATTGGCATCAGGTTTCAGAATAATGGACAACTGTAGGACTAAATAAGAGGTAATATACAAACCATCGACCAACAATTGTCAGTGTGTATACTATGTACCAAGGCACTATGTTAGTCAGTCTGTGAGTGCTTTTGTTTTTCCATTTTTTCTCCCTCTGATTTGCTTATTTGTAATTGTCATCAGGACTAGGAGCTAGGATATTTTTGGGATTACAGAGAGTCAACCTGAATCACAGTTTCCATGAAGAATGGAAGTATAGTCACAGGGCTTCCAGGGAAAGAACCACAAAGTCATTTTAAAAACAAGATCCATGAGAGACTATGGACTCTGAAAAACAATCTAAGAGTTTTGAAGGGGCGGCGGGGGGTGGGAGGTTGGGGGAACCAGGTGGTGGGTATTGGAGAGGGCATGGATTGCATGGAGCACTGGGTGTGGTGCAAAAACAAGGAATACTGTTATGCTGAAAAAAAAAAGTAAAAAAAAAAATCAAGATCCATTTGTAAACTTTATCCCTTCTTTGAAGCATCAGGAATGATAGCTCTGGGGTATCTCTCAGTAAAAAGTAGATACAATGTGTGTCATACAGGTACTTTTTTAGAAGCTCAAACTGCTTTTCAATAACATATAATATTTCTATGTGGTCACAATATTTCTCTTTGCAACTATTTTTTAGAGAGGAAAATAAGTATTTCAGGGGGAGAAAAATTATTATCCCTTATGACAGAATAAACTAGACACTCAAAATTCTGATAGCTTCTCCAGTTTTTAACTTCATGGGTCAAGGCATTGTAAGTGTAGATTATGGAAATCTCAAAATTATTTCTGTGTGTAAACATAAGTTAACTGAGATAATATTAAGTACACCATAATAAGACATTATTGAAACCCTAATATATTTGCCATGCACTGTGGTAAGTATTTCATCTCTATGTAGTTTTAGAACAACCTGTTTGTAACAATGATTAAAGCTATCTTTCAAATATTTCCAATTCTCCAAACCTGTAATAGGATTGCAGTTTTCTTCCCCCTTGAAGTTGGGTGAGGCCATATGACTTCCCTTGGCTGATGAAATATAAGCAATTAAAACCAAGTCAAAAACAAACAAACAATAAATTAAAAAAAAAAAACAAGTCAATACACACTTACTGCTCTCACTTTCCCTCTGCTCTAGTGATCAACACAGTTTTATGTGGCAGCTACTCTAACAGCAAAGGTTCCAGAGTGAGAAGAAATGAAGTATAGTACCTAAACTGACCCACAAAGGGCATATAGGACCAGTGAGAGGGAAAACAAACCAAACTTTGTTGTATATGCCATTAAAACTTTGAAATTTTCTTTTTAATCACAGCATAACCTGTCCTAGCCTGTCCTAATTAATAAGTTATCGAGTAGATATTATCTGCATTTTATTGATAAGTTGAAGGCTCAAGTAAACTTTCTAATTTGTTCAAGGTCAAGGACTCAATAAAAGAACTGTGATTTGAACAATTCTTTCTGACTTGAGAGTCCAACTCTCAAATTCCACAGACTTGAATTAGTGCTTGCAATGTTTACTTTTGCCTGAACTTCCTTAGATGTAGTGGTCCTAGAAAAGACTTGTTTGTTACACTGTTTCTTTGGAATATCTTTTAAAAGCCAAACAGAAAATAAAAATACTTTCTATAATCTTCACGATTTACAAATCATTTTCATAAATAGTAACATATTATATTTTCACAATGAACCTCTGTCTTAGGGAAGACAAGCAAAGAAAATCAAGGTACAGGAAAGTTAATAGTCGACATGCTCAAGGTCAAATAGCGAGGCAATGACAAATTTGGGGATAAGAATCCCAGAGTCATTAATTATTCTCCAATGACAGCAGCAAGCGGGAGGTCTGTAAAGGTAGTGATCATTTCTAACACAGTAGAGAGGAGCCTGTTGTTAAACTCAGCTCTGCAAACAATCTGCAATTTTATTTTGCAATCAGTATCATTGATAACATTTTCAATCACTCTGTATTATAATCAGTTCTATTAATATTGTCATAAAATTAGTAGAACAATTCAGGCTTAGATTATGAGATGATCACAGTTAAAAAGGTAACTCAATACTGTGAATTGCGTAGGACTGATGACCACAGACCCGTACCCCTGGAACAAATAATACACTATATGTTAATTAAAAAAAAAAGAAAGCAACTCAAACCAAATGAAAATACTTTGAGTTTATTTATGATCCTTAAGTATCTTTTTGAAATTTCCCAAAATGAGAGATTATCAAAAAGAAACAAATTTAAATTGTCAAAAAAATTGGACAGATGTATAAAAGCAAATGCATTGTATATTTTTAAAATTGTATTTTTGAAAGTATACAATTGCTACCATGTGAACAAGTTTAGATTTCTTTCAAACTACAGTTTACTCCTCATTATTGATTAAAATTTTAATGATCTATTTTAATAAACTTATTGATCATTGAGAATATATTTATTTAACATTTCTTTTTATAATCATACAGTATTTAAAAAATTATGTGGTTACAAGTAATTTCAGGAGGAAGTCCTGAATATTTTATGTAACCCATTTCTTTTGCAACACTAAGTAGAATTTCAAATATCATCTGAAACCACAACAAGATTAGCTACAAAGATAACAAAAACTCCAAGGCACACATTTTGTAATTCTCTTGAATAAGGAAGTTTGTATCCAAATTTCAAGTGTCAGACATGATGCTAATTCTGATTTTAGCACATCTCTGACAGAGAGAGTATAATAATTCTGGTAAGTGCTTTGAACTCATACATTTCATGAGTTTACTCATCATCTTAGCTTTGCAAAAGTCTTAGGATTCAAGGACTCTTTTTACTTCATTTTGACCTATTTTTAAAGAACATTTTGAATATTTGTTTATATTCTTAAATGTCTATTTGTATGTATATATTTTTCTATATATTGAAACAAATATCTATATATCCATAGATATATCTAATCTATATTCATATCTGTACCTATATCTATAAATCTTTCTGTATATATACATATGCATATACATATACACCTGTATGTACACTATCTATATTTATAAATATGTATACAGATATGTACATACATATATAAAGATTTATAGATACATCTTAGAAAATATGCACTATATACTTACAGAGATGAATAAGGACCAATATATAAATTTGAAACACTAGAGCAAATACTTTGAATTAAATAGCATTTATCTCTCAAGCTCTATCTCAAATACTAAATTCCTCCAGAGAGTTTCTCTTCTAAATGAAAATGATTGCTGTCTACTTTGAACCCATAAACGATACACTCTTCTCATGAAACTTTTCCCAAACTTCAAATAATAACGTGAGCCGTCACATGCTGATGTGCCGAACAATACCTAATTAACTCACAAACTTAAGCTTGAGAAGTAGCTATTATTCTCTTCATGTTAGGGTAGAGAAAACCTAAGTCAGAGACACTGAAAGACTTTCTCAAGATCAAATGACAGGAAACATGCAGAGGAGAAATTTGGATTAAGGTCTGCTTGATTCCAGTGTCTCATATATGATTTAGTTTCATTTATTTATTAATTTCAGAAGATTTATTGAGCTTTGCTATATGTTATACTGCATATAAACTTCAGCCAACTACCTGGCTAACCATGAACTATGCATGTGTGGAATAAACTCCAAGCTTATTAGCTAGGCTGAAATAATTGAACAGAGATTTCAGAGATACGTGCAGTGTGTGGAGTTTGGGTTCAGAAATTTAGCAGCCTAATACAAACAAATCAAACACTCTTGAGAAGAGCATAATAGAATACGGAGTCTTTACAACAAATCATTGACAATGTTTAGGATAAAATCCAATGTATAATATATGAAGAAACTGGAAAACATGCCCCATACTTAAGAGAAAAGACATTCAAGACACAAGATGATGCAGAATTTGGAATTAGCAAACATTTTAAAGTAGATATTACAACTATAGATGTAAAGGGAAATAAGAACGTAAAGATTAACAAGACAGCAAATCTCATCAGAAAGATAGAAATTATTAAAAGAATCAAATGGAAATTTGAAGACTTAAAAAAACACAATGTCTGAAGTAAAAAATTCACTGGATACATTTAACACTATATTTAAGATGACAGAAGACAGAATCAGTGAAGACCAGTCAATAGACATTATTCAAGCTGAAAAACAGAAGGGAAAAAAGGTTGAAAAATTATGATCAAGGACTCAGAGATTTGTGGAGTAATGCCTAGAAGTCTAACATGTGTATTGGACCCTTAGAGGCAGAGAAGAGAGAGAACAGGACAGAATAAACATCTCCTAAATTCACTGAAAGACAGAAATTACATGTTTCAAAAAGCTTAGCAAATTTCAAGGATGACTATAACAAAAACCACACTTCCCACTTTATTTTCAAATTGCTGAAAAACAAAAAGGAAACGAAAATCTTTAAGGTACAGAAAAAATAACACTATATACAAGAATAAGAATGTTAAAAATTATTGCTGAAATCTCATCAGAGCAGGGAAAATTGTTAAGAAGAAAGAGAAACAGAGTATTTAAAGTGCTGAGAGAAAGAAAAACTTGTCACCCAGAAATTAATATAAAAAAAATCACTTCAGAATGAAGGACAAATAACTGCATATTGAAATAAATAGGTTTTATATATTTGTTAGCTGCAGATCTGCATGAAAAAAAAATGCCAAAGAGAAATAATTCTCGCTGAAGATAAATAATCTTAGATGAAACCTGACTGTTCAGAAAAGATTAAAAATCATTCTAAATGTTAAATAAGTAAGTTCAAAACACTATATTTTATATTTCTCCTAATTGCTTAAAATTTAGATATTGTTTAAATGGGAAGGCTCAGTCTTTGCCTTTGACTCAGGTCATGATCCCAGGGTCCTAGAATTGAGCCCCGCCTCAGGCTCTCTGCTCAGTGGGAAGCCTGCTTCTCCCTCTCCTACTCTCCCTGCTTGTGTTCCTGCTCTTGCTATGTCTTTCTCTCTCAAATAAATAAATAAAATCTTAGTAGATAGATGATGATAGATAGATAGATAGATAGATAGATAGATAGATGATAGATAAACTGGAAGTATAGCACTGTATTGTGGGCTGTAGACATAAAGTATAGGATAGCTGTTTCATAAAAGTGGGAAATAAAGTTATATGATGCATGGATCTTTCATTTTACATAATCTAGTACAGTATTAACTCTAATTAGATTGTGAAATGTTAAAAATATAAATTGTAATAACTAGAAGAAACACTAAAAAATAATAATAAAAAGAGGAATAGCTAAAGAGCCAATAGAGAAATTGAGATAGAATTTTAGCAAGTATTAAAACCTAAAAAAGGAATGAAAGGAAGGACAGAGGGATAAAAACAAAGGATGGGATGAGCAGAAAACAAGCAGGAAAATCCAACCATATCAATAGTTATATTAAATGTAAATGGATGTCACAGAAAATAAAATATATAAATAGCTATACCATATAAAAAGATACTATTACAGGCCAAACTTTGTCCCCCTAAAATTCATATGTTGAAGTCCTAATCCCTATTACCTCAGAATGTTACTTCATTTGAAGTAGGACCTTTACAGAGGTTATCAAGGTAAAATGAAGTCATATGGGTGGGCTCTAATCCAATGTGACTGGTCTCCTTATAAGAGGAATTTCAGACACAAACAGGAACAGAGGGAAGACCATGTGAAGAGACCAGAAAAAGATGGCCATCTACAAGTCAAGAGGAGAGGCTTTCAGAAGAAACCAAACCTACAAAAACTTAATCTTGGACTTCTAATCTCCAGAACTGTGAAGAAATACATTTCTGTTGTTTAAGCCAACCAGACTGTGATACTTTGTTATAGATGCCTTAGGGAACTGATACAGATACTTATCCTCATTATTAATCAGAGAAATGGAAATTAAGAGAAGTCTAAGATTCCGATTTACACCTATGAGATTAACAAAAATAAAAATAGATGGGAAACATAAGTGTAGATGGACTGAACATACCCATTAAAGACATAGGTTATCGGGCTGAATTTAAAAAATAGGCAACACTTTATGTTGCTTACAAGAATCACATTTTAGATATGAAAACATGGGCCAGTTGAAAGTAAAAGAATGGAAGACTGGACTGTATTAATATCAGATAAAGTAGATGTCATTTCATTGCCTTGCCATCAATGAAGCAAGACATTTTAAATGATGTAAGGGCCAATTTATTGGCAACATAATAACCCTAATATGTGTGCACATGATAACAAAGCATCAAAATATCTGAAGCAAAATTTGACAGAATTAAGAGATAAATAGACAAATACATTTGGAGATTTAACACTCCCTGTTGGTAATTAAAGAAAAAAAAATGAGTCCAAAGAATCAGTAAGACAAAAAGATCTGAACAAAACTATGGAACACTTCGACTTAACTTTCATGTAAAGAGCTCGACAACCAAGAACTTCAGGATACACATTCTTTTCAAGTGCACACGCCACATTCACCAAAATCTGAATGACTATATCTAACAATCATGGAATTGAATTAAACATTGATAACAATAAATAATCCAGGAAATCTCTAAATTCTTAAAAATTCAGCAAAACCAGACACAGTTAAGAAAATAAAAAAGCAAGCTACAGATTGGAAGAAAATATTGACAAAATATATATCTGAAAGAACACTTATATTAAATATAGAAAGAACCCCTTAAACTGTGTAATAAAAAGAAAACTGGATTAAAAATAGACAAAAGATATGAACTATGAATTGCCAGTAAGCACATGAAGTGTTTAACATTATTAGTTATCAGAGAAATTTACATTAAATCTCTGAGATCCTGCTACATATCCATAAGAATGGCTAGAGTTAAGAAAGATGGAAAACTCCAAGTGTTGGTGAAAATTTGGAGCAACGAGAACTCTCATACATTATAGTATAAAAGTAAAATGCTACCGCCACCTTGGAGAATATATGGCAATTTTATATAAAATTAAACAAAGGTAGGGGCGCCTGGGTGGCTCAGTGGGTTAAAGCCTCTTCTTTTGCTCAGGTCATGATCCCAGTGTCCTGGGATCGAGCCCTGCATCGGGCTCTCTGCTCAGCAGGGAGCTGAACTTCTTCTCTCTCTCTGCCCCCCTTTCTGCCTACTTGTGATCTCCCTCAAGTAAATAAATTTTAAAAAAATTCTTAAAAAATAAAAACTAAAACTAAAACTAAAACTAAAACTAAACGAAGGTCTACTTTATACATCAATTCTGTTTCTGGATATCTACCCAAGAGAAATGATCATATAGTCTATGAAAAAATGTGTACAAGAATATTCAGACATCTTTATTCATAATAGCCAAAGCCAGAAAACAATCTAAGTATCCATCAAGAGGAGAATGATTAAATCTCACACACACACACACACACACACACACACACACACACACCCCACATGTTTGTGCAAACTGGTATAGGTATAATTATATGCTAGTAAGGGACTGATACATGCAAAAACCTGGATGAATCTCAAAGAGAACATGCTGAGTAAAAGACTAATCCAAAAGAGTACATGCTGTAAGATTTCATTGATTTGAAATTCTAAAGCAGGTAAAATTAATCTTGGTGAAAAATAATCAGAACATGGGTTGTCTCTGAGAGTGACAGAGATGGAACGGACTACTAAGGAGCATAAGGAACTTTCCTGAGGTGATGGAAATGCCATATATTTTGTTGGGATTTAGATTCTTTGTGCCTATTTGTTTTTTAAATCTTATTGAATGATTCACTGAAGACTAGAATATTCCAGGAGGGAAATATTAGACTGTATTAGAAATATTAGACTATAACCAAAGGGGACGAAGGAATCCAACTTTTTGTCTTTTTATGCTATAATGTTCAGAGATTTGGTTTCATTCGTCTTTGATTTTGCATCATTTTTGGTAGAGTACTCTCAGATATATTCTGCTTATTAAATGTTGGTTAAATTCATATATTCCTGTGACCCTCTCTTCCTGTTTCATTCTTTTTTTTTTAAAGATTTTATTTATTTATTTGACACAGAGAGATCACAATTAGGCAGAGAGGCAGGCAGAGAGAGAGAGGGAGGGAAGCAGGCTCCCTGCTGAGCAGAGAGCCCAATGCGGGACTTGATCCCAAGACCCTGAGATCATGACCTGAGCCAAAGACTGCGGCTTAACCCACTGAGCCACCCAGGTGCCCTGTTTCATTCTTTCTTCACATTTTTATAAATGACAGTATCAATGAACTTACTGACACCATTGTCAGGTATTTTAATAGGCATGTGTTAGTTTTAATTTTCATGATATGTGTGTGATTCATATGACACAGAGTCACAAGTACATAGCTTAAAGAAGGTGAGACCGATTTCTGACACTCTCAGCCTGTTCAGATGAAGAATTGCGATGCCAAAGCATATAATGAAGAATATCATTGATATGATTTTCACCTGTTAATGAAAACCATTTCAGTCTGGTCTTCAGCAAATCACCATTTTCAGTGTCTATATAAACCCTAGTAGTAGTTTCATGAAGGAATTTGAATTTGTTTATTCCTTGAAGCAATTTTCTTATACTCAGTGAATTACAGGTAGAAACATCTATTAAAAATCCTAATCATAAGAAGCCCACAGAAGGAAGGAAAGATCAGCTTAACCCAGCTCCTTGTTTTAAATTCCCCTGACATTTCCTTCTTTGGGAAATTGTCCAAGAAAGATAAGTCATTCCAGGTCCTCATCAGGGAAGGTGTCTGGGTTGGATCACAATTTTTCTTGCTTTAATCAAATACTCATTTTAGAAAATGAAGCGAACATGTATAAAAAAGAAGCTGCAGACCTTCATTCCAACTATTAATTTTCTTCTTTCATTCAAAAAACAATAACTCAGACTGTAGAATCTAATTTGTTGCCATACTCCATCTGATAAATTTTCTTCCCATGTTCTTCATCTATTAAATGTAAACAGTCTTTTTGTGTATATGACCTTTCTGGCTAGATCTGCACTTTATGCATTTAGTTTTGTTTCTACTTCTGTTCTCAGAAATCATCTCTAAAAGTCACTTGTTTCACTTTTACTTAGAAATAGGGAAATTGGGGCGCCTGGGTGGCTCAGCGGGTTAAAGCCTCTGCCTTCAGCTCAGGTCATGATCCCAGTGTCCTGGGATCGAGTCCCGCATCGGGCTCTCTGCTCAGCAGGGAGCCTGCTTCCTCCTCTCTCTCTGCCTTCCTCTCTGCCTTCTTGTGATCTCTGTCTGTCAAATAAATAAAATCTTAAAAAAAAAAAGAAATAGGGAAATAAAGCATTCTTCATACTTCAGACTTAGCACTTTCAAATTGTAAATTAAAATAAAATCAGGTTTAGAAAATTTCCACAGGTGAAACAAATTCAGGCAGTGTTAGCTGAGCCAGTAAGTTCTAATTTTAAGGTTTCTGAAATGCTGTATGTGTGTGTATACTGTTGTAATCAGGATGAGTCAGCTATAACCTTCATAATACCTCACTTGTCATTGGATCCACTTAACTTCTTCTTTTAAAATTTTTGTTAAAACCATATTAACAGACTTAGATTCCTGAACTCGTTCTAATAAAATTCTTATTCTTTAGCATTATTACATTAAACATAATGGTCCATAGTTTTCTAATATTTTCTTGAAAATAACATTTCTGAATGCCAGAGTGTTACAGGAAGTATTGTTCCCACTCCCTGCGAACTATGTTGAAGTCCTAACCCCAAGTACCTCAGAATGAGACCTTATTTGGGAATAGAGTTGTTGCAGATGTAGTTAGGATGAGGTCATTTTAGAAGAGAGTGGGCTCCTAATCCAGTAGGAATGGTATTCTCATAAAGGGCAGTTTGGACACAGCCACGCAGATAGGGGGAAAAAACATGTGAAGTGAAGGTAAATATTAGCCAGGGGAGGCTGAGTATTGCCAACAAACCATCAGAAGAAAAGAGAAGGGTATGGGACAGCTTTTCCCCTACAGCCCTCAGATGGACTCTACCCTGCTGACACCTTAGTTTTATACTTCTAGCTTCCGTAACTGTGAAACAATATATATCTACTGTTTTAAAACACCCAGTTTGTGGTACTTTGTTATGGCAACCCTAAGAAACTGATACACAGAACAATGATAGACTTACTTATCAAGTGATAAGTATCAAGTTATATAAAAATTAAGGCTTTATGTCTTCTGTTTTTCTTATCCTTTTCCTTGATAGGCCTGACACTGAGATATTCTGAATAAAGTGTTATTTAGAATTTTATGAGTGTATTTGTTCTTTTAAAAGTGATAGAAAATCCAACTTAAAGTTAGATGAAATTTTATTTAAAATTAAGAAAGTACAGGATTGTGGTGATGGATTCAGAAATGACTGACTCTAGGAACTTAAATGACATTGATAAAGAATCATTTCTTCCTATTTCTCAACTTTTCTTTCTTCTCTCTTGGGTAGGAAATGTAAAGCTATGGGGAGCCATATTGAAAAATTCCTCGCCCTCCTCATAGCTCCTTGGGAAGTCCTGATATGCTGTCTGATTGACCAACCTGGGTCATGTGCCCATGTATGAGTCAATCCCTGCAAATTCTTCATATTGGCTTTGACTTAGGTTACACACATGTGTCTGGAGTTCTGATCAGCATGGATTAAAGCCAGGAACAGATGTTGTACCAAAGACATTTAGTAATTGTAGTTAGAACAATGCAGAAATAATTCTGTTCTGTTAAACATAAAATTCTACTTAATTAATTTATCCAAAAAAGTTGAACATGAGCAATGATTGTGTGGAAAGTACCATGCCAGGGACTGAATAATCAAAGTGAAATAAGACATTTGGGAGGTTTAGAGTCTACTGCAAAGAAAAATGTATAAGCTAGTAAAAATTTACTGTTATGGTAAGGAAATGTTGAAAAACAAAAATAAAACTGGCGGCATCATGTTACCTGATTTCAAGCTTTACTACAAAGCTGTGATCACCAAGACAGCATGGTACTGGCATAAAAACAGACACATAGACCAGTGGAACAGAGTAGAGAGCCCAGATATGGACCCTCAACTCTATGGTCAGTTAATCTTCGACAAAACAGGAAAAAATATACAGTGGAAGAAAGACAGTCTCTTCAATAAATGGTGCTGGGAAAACTGGACAGCTATATGTAGAAGAATGAAACTCGACCATTCTCTTACACCGGACACAAAGATAAATTCAAAGTGGATAAAAGACCTTAATGTGAGACAGGAATCCATCAGAATCCTAGAGGAGAACATAGGCAGTAACCTCTTCGATATCAGCCACAGCAACTTCTTTCAAGATATGTCTCCAAAGGCAAAGGAAACAGAAGCGAAAATGAACTTTTGGGACTTCCTCAAGATCAAAGCTTCTGCACAGCAAAGGAAACAGTCAAGAAAACAAAGAGGCAACCCATGGAATGGGAGAAGATATTTGCAAATGACAGTACAGACAAAAGATTGATATCCAGGATCTATAAAGAACTCCTCAAACTCAACACACACAAAACAGATAATCATATCAAAAAATGGGCAGAAGATATGAACAGACACTTCTCCCATGAAGACATACAAATGGCTATCAGACACATGAAAAAATGTTCATCATCACTAGCCATCAGGGAGATTCAAATTAAGACCACATTGAGTTATCACCTTACACCAGTTAAAATGGCAAAAATTAGCAAGACAGGAAACAACATGTGTTGGAGAGGATGTGGAGAAAGGGGAACCCTCTTACACTGTTGGTGGGAATGCAAGTTGGTGCAGCCACTTTGGAAAACAGTGTTGAGATTCCTCAAGAAATTAAAAATAGAGCTTCCCTATGACCCTGCAATTGCACTACTGGGTATTTACCCCAAAGATACAGATGTAGCAAAAAGAAGGGCCATCTGTACCCCAATGTTTATAGCAGCAATGGGCATGGTCGCCAAACTGTGGAAAGAGCCAAGATGCCCTTCAACAGACAAATGGATAAGGAAGATGTGGTCCATATACACTATGGAGTATTATGCCTCCATCAGAAAGGATGAATACCCAACTTTTGTATCAACATGGATGGGACTGAAAGAGATTATTCTGAGTGAAATAAGTCAAGCAGAGAGAGTCAATTATCATATGGTTTCACTTATTTGTGGAGCATAACAAATAGCATGGAGGACAAGGGGAGTTAGAGAGGAGAAGGGAGTTGGGGGAAATTGGAAGGGGAGGTGAACCATGAGAGACTATGGACTCTGTAAAACAATCTGAGAGGTTTGAAGCGGTTTGGGGTGGGAGGTTGGGGGAACCAGGTGGTGGGTATTAGAGAGGGCACGGATTGCATGGAGCACTGGGTGTGGTGCAAAAACAATGAATACTGTTATGCTGAAAATAAATAAATTTTAAAAAATTTACTGTTATGTGTTCTGTAGTAGAAGTGTAAGTGAAGTGTTATATGAAAATGGAGGAGGTAAATTTTATTATTTTTTTCTGTCCGGAACAGAGCAGGTCTGGGGGTGGGTGGAGAGGTTAGGGAAGGCTCCATAGAAGTTGTCTGAACATGCCTTGAAACATAAATAAAGGTGAAAGAGACGGAGAAAAAAAGAGACATTAAAGCAAGGGAACAAAATACTTTCCTCCAGGCATAGACAGAAGATGTAACTTTAATGAGGCAAGCATGCCAAACACTAAAATTTAACAAAAGTAACCAGTCTTTAAACCTCATTTTTTTTTTTTTTTTGGCTGTTTATGCTCCTGTCCAATCCTTGGTTTTATGGCTTTCTGTTCTTTCTTTTTTAAAAAATTACAGGTGAGTAGTCAAGACTAGAGCCTGACAGACCTAATCTATTTAAATAATAGGGAATTATCTCATTTAACTCTTACAACAACACTGTCTCAAAAATATATAAAGAATAATGAATTTTATTCCAGTGTTATTTTGTGATCTATATTATTTATGCATGTTTTCTGTGAGAACATCTCTTTGTAAACATTCAGATTTACTGGAATCTTGAAACTTTAAATGGGGATACCCATTAGTGTTTTATATTGATTTCCTGTGGCAGAACTAAGATTGCAACCTCATTTCATCCAATCCTGAGACCAATGCTCTATCAATAAAAATTGGTTTTAAAATATGGAGTCATATGGTTGAGCCATCTTTAAATTAGATACTGGAGATTTGTTTTCTGGGTAAAATGGATCTATGATAATCTTTGAAACAAGAATTTGGTTATTAAAATATCAAATCGCTTTTACTGTCATTCTAGCTTTTACATTCATTGTACATTTATTTTGTGCCAAAAATTTCTCTAAGGACTTTGCATAGATTGCCTCCTTTCATTGTCATAAAAATTCTAAGGGGTTATACTATTATAATAGAACAAAAGCCCAGAGAATTCAAGTTCCTAGGATCACATAGCTGTTGTTGAGAATTCAGGATTTAAACAAGCCCATCTGTTTTCTCATCAATAAAATGACATTACTGACATCTGTTCCCTTCCAAATAAAAATTCTATAATGTTAAAATGATATAGAGCATCTATAATAATCCTTCTTGCTTACCAGTCTAGGGTTACATCAAAAAATGTTTTGTTATATATAGTATATTCAGACACTAAATCATAATATGAAAATGGTGATTCAGCAAATGTGTTAGACTTCCACTTTATGGTGGTGCATTTTATGGAGGTAAGTTCATTAAACATCAACTACAGCATGAACATGCCCATTTAGGTGTAAATATATGTATAGGTGACATTTATAAACCTATAAATAAGCCTGTGGGTATACAAAGAAAGCAAAATACGTTTAAATATTTATTTTCTAAGTCTGGCTCCAAAATGTTTAACTTTCAAGTTCTTTGAGCCTACCAGAGAAATGCTGACCTAAACTAAAAAACTGTGAAATGTTGGCTTAGGGAACAGTAGACTCCCGAAGATGCAGTGGTTCAATGAGAGTATAGTTGTCCTTTCAGGCTTCTTGAACTTAAAGTGAAGTCTATTTTCAGGTATGATTTGATGGTGTTACCTAAGCTGAATGAGATATGCTTCCTACAATACAAGATCAATCCAGATGCATTTGATAGTCTTCAGAAAAGGAGAGGCAAGCGCAGTAATCAAGTGAAGAGCTGGGAATTCAGAAAGGCCTTCTAGCTTAAATTCATTAAAAGGTTGTTTGAGGGCAATTTTAATCATCAATGGCCTTTGGATACTCCAGCTCAAGCAATTACTCAGGTATACTGGCAGAGGTGTTTATTTGATTTTGATGTTGACATATATATTTTCTGTTATCCACTATTGGGCAAAGGTATTGGATATCTCTTATGTACACTATGATCAAAAATAAATGCAGTAAAACAAAAACAAATGTAAGGAAAAACCCATTATTCAAGGTTATTCAAGCTTAATATATTTTAGAGGGTAGAAAGGAGAGGTTTAACTTCCTGGAAAAATTGTCTACTGTACTGCATGGCAGGTGGAGTGTTTTCTGCCATATTTGGTGAAGGACTATAAATATGGCCATGGGGTAGGTACAAGGAAAATTCTGATTACCTGAGGAATTCAGAGGAATAAGAGTAGAATGTAAACCAATAAGACATTCAGAAAAGAACATTTAACAATGAACCAGTAGACTCATGATGAAAGTCCCAAATCCTCCACTAATTAAATAAAAAAGACAATCGGTCAAATCACTTAACCTCTTTGAGCTTTATCTGTAAAATGGAATCTGTTGCATTTGTCTAACTTACCCCACATTATTTGTGTAACTCAAATGATATACTGTGTTAACATGATTTGCCAACTTTGTTAATTCAAAAAATTTAAACCTATATCCAGGAAACCTAAAACACTATGAAGAATACCTAGATAGAGTATAAGTTATCTTTCTTAGTGTAGCTTGAAGACCAAAGTTCCATATATGAATCAAGTAAAGAATGTGATACAATGAATAATCAGTCTGCTAGAATGTGTATACACGGCAGCTCAAAGCATTGACTATGTCTGTTGAGTTTTATTTCTTCCTCTTCCAACAGTTTTCTCTCTGGACATTTGTTTGGCTCCACTTCTAGCAACCTCTTATGTAAATATCCCCGAAAGCTTCCTCCCAAATTACTTTACTCCATCATTTCTCACTGGATGGATTCCATTATATTCCATCCATGCAGGGTGGCTCTTCCAGTGGTTTTCACTGATACCCACTAGCTACAGCCAGCAAGTGTTCTGATTGCCCAGTACACACACACTTTATTGCTCATTGCCCATGCCAAACTCATTGCCCATACCATTAACTCTTACCTTTGCCTTGTATAATTCTTGTCCCACATTTCCAACTTCCTTTTCAAAAATTGCACCTGGAAGGGCCCCTGGGTGGCTCAGTCATTAAACGTCTGCCTTTGGCTCAGGTCATGATCCCAGGTCCTGGGATCCAACCCCTCCCTAGGCTCCCTATTCACTTTCTTTTTTTTTTAAAGATTTTTATTTATTTATTTGACAGACAGAGATCACAAGTAGGCAGAGAGGCAGGCAGAGAGAGAGAGGGAGAAGCAGTCTCCCTGACAAGCAGAGAGCCCGATGCGGGGCTCGATCCCAGGACCCTGGGACCATGATCTGAGCTGAAAGCAGAGGCTTTAACACACTGAGCCACCCAGGTGCTGGGCTCCCTATTCAGTGGGAAGCATGATTCTCCTTCTCCCACTCCCCCTGCTTATGTTCCCACTCTTGCTGTGTCTCTCTCTGTCAAATAAATAAATAAATAAATAAACAAATAATTGCACCTGATATTCTCACCAACCTGTCAACCATAATCACTAAACCTGAATTCTTTGTCTGCTCTGTACAAATTGGCTTTCTTCCAATTGACTTATTTTGGTTTATGGCATGATGATTTTGTTTTCACTCAGGTTTGAAAACGAAAGTTATTATTATTTTTTTAAGTTTTCCAGGTCTCTCCACTGCTCATTGTTTCCTCTATCTTGTCATTTCCTCTTTGTAATACCTCTTGTACAACTCTTCTGTTCTGTTTACTACTTTCAGTATACAAGTTGAGGACTGTTCACTTGAATCCTTGCACTTATTTCCCTGCTTCCAGTTTATCTTCTCTTCCATTTTCCTTTCACAAACAATGGTTCCAATAAACTTGATTATGTTATTTTTTTAATTTTAAAAAATTCAATGTTATTTTACTACTTAATAAATCACCAAACACAAGGCTTTAATGATCTGGGCCCGTTATATCGTCGCTTCCATATTTCCATTCAAGCAATTTATGCTTTGCTTTAATGCACAGAGATTCTTCAGTTATGGAGACTCAGAACAGACATAGAAGGATTAGTACTTGTAAGTGGCCAGCTGCGCTCCCTGCCACTGATCCTTCATAACACTTATTTTAACACTAGATGAGAACCCAAATATACCCAACTCTGTGATACCTTTCAGATGTCCATACAGTGGAATGTAGTTTCCCCCTATTTTGGAAACTTTAGTGTGCTTCGTCTTGTCTAAAATTGTCTTACTGTGATGCTTGGGTGGTTCAGTTGGTTAAACGTCTGCCTTTGGCTCAGGCCATGATCTTAGGGTCCTCGGATTGAGTCGCACATTGGGCTTCTTGCTCAGTGGGGAGCCTGCTTCTCTCTGCCTGTCCCTCCCCCTGCTTGTGTGCTCTCTCTCTCTCTCTCTCTGTCCCTCTCTCTGACAAATAAATAAATAAAATCTTAAAAAAATACAATAATAAATAAAGTTGGTTTACCACTTTCTGACTGTCATTATAGTTTTGGAGGTTTTTCTTTGCACTTGTCATTCTCCCTTATTAAATTTCAATTTCCTTGAGAGTAGGGATTTTATTTTTGATTTTGTGCAGCATATTCATTCACTATTTATTGAATTGGAAAATTCCAACAGGTAAACTAATGCTTGTTTTGATTCTTATGTACAAGACTATACTAAAATAAAACATAAAATACTATAATTAAATGAGTAAATATTATAAATAAGTAAGGTGATACATAGTACAAAAATATACTAAAATTTATCATCAGTTCAGTGATCTGGATGAATTTTTTTCCTTTTTAAAATAAACTTAGAAGAAACTGGCTACCAATTGAGCTTTTTTTCTAACATATTTTAACATAATGCCTTATTCCATTGGAAAATAAAGTCAATGTTTCCAGGAAAATTAAAATTGGGCTAACCTACTTCTTTTTTGAGTCACTCTCTAGCTGGAGGAAACTGAAAAAAGGGCTGTCAGTTACAAAACTTCTCTTTTGAAAACAACATGGCAATTTTCCAGGTGATGGTGTTTCTGTAGCTGTTTAAACTCAGTTAAATTTTCACATGCAATAATAGATTCTATTAATCTTTTTAAAAGACAGTCACTTTAAACGACATAGGCAGTTAAATGAGATTAAGAATGATGGTTCCCCATCAGTATATACAGTGAAGTTAGAAGTCTTTGGAATCTATCTCCATCCCTGAGATCACCATCATGAAGATAAACTACCTTCTTTTCCCACAAGATGGCCCTTAGTGACATTATCTGAAGTAGGATTTGATAATGGATGGACTTAGATATAAATTATTATGAATGTACATACAATTTAATGTCTATTCCTCCTTTCAATAAAATTTTATTAAATGGCCACAATGTTCTGAGGATTGTGTCACAGAAACCTCTAGAGAAGAATTTTTCTAAATTATTCAACCAGAGGGGTGCCCAGTGACTCAGTCAGTTAAACAGCTGCCTTTGGCTCAGGTCAGGATCTCAGGGTCCTGGGATTGAGCCCCATGTCAGACTCCCTGCCCTACCAGGAGTCTGCTTCTCCCTCTCCCTCTGTGGCATCCCCGCTTATGCTCTCTCCTCTCTCTCTCTCTCAAAAAATAAATAAAATCTTTAAAAAATAAATTATTCTACTAGCTTTTATTAGAATAGATGGTCTTTGGAAAAATAAGAAAAATATTTTGGTCAATTGTGTTGAGAAATGTTTCTATTCTCCTTTTAGAGAAATACATGCATATTAGCTTATGAAAACTTCAGGTAAGTCCAACACTAAAGAAACATGCTTCACTTTATTTAATCCAGCTTCTCCCATACTTATTTACTGAAAAAAAATTTTATGTCCTCCCTCATCCAACTGTACCAGTTATCAATAGATAACCCTCTGGAAAATAAACCTTATCAGACTTAGCATTGTACCAGTATAGCTTATAAAGTCTTGTCCATGCTGACATACACATATTGATGGAGATACAATGTCTCAAAGGAGAATGGTATCCTGTTTGGAAGGTAATCAGGATTTCAATTTAAATTTCAGAATCTGTTTAACTGAGGAAGTCACTTGACCTTTCTGGGTCCAATTATTTCCATTTCATGAAAGTGAAATAACAATGGATTTATACTCTAAAGGAGTAGGCATTATGATTTCTTGATGTTATCCTTGCCAATTTTGAGAATAAGGATGTGTGCTTATAATACTATTAAGATTAAACATGAACTATAATGTACCTAAGAAGTTATGAATATAGGACATGGAAAGAACATATTGAGTATGGTTAACATCCAGTTGGTGCAACTCAATGAAAGAGCTATGGCACTCCCAAAGGGACTTTGAGAGAATTTTAGTGATTTCTCCCGTTTTCCTTAATACAGCACTGGTAGGTTATTACTCTTCATATTTATATTATGGGTTTGATTATACATGTCTCTAAAATACGTGACCAAAATTATTGACTTGGGCAATTGAAATAATATGGAATTTCATAATAAGGAAAATCAGTTATAGATTTAGGATACAGTATACCAATGGAAAATTGAACAATATGATGATATTTAATATTAGATAGATTGATCCATGAGAGCTAATTTGTGGAAACCCAATCAATTAATTACAGAGATTAAATGGACAAGGACAAAGGACTTTTAGAATAAATGCTCTTGTTATGCTTTCTTTCTATTTTTGAATATAGAATGGTTGTTTTGTTTTTTTATTTTTAATTACAAAGAGAAATGAAATTGTTACTTGGATCCTATATCTGCAGCTAAATAGCTGTGTGACATTAGACAATACCACTTACTTCGTGTGACCCTGCATTTTTTACATACATAGTAAAATCTCCATGCTTTTTGGAGTCCAAAAATCTCTTATTCTAGGAAACAATATAGAGATGTCAGAAATATGATCAACATGAAGGTAAGTCAATTTAGCACACCATGTATTCTACTTGAACCAGTTGAAAATGTGCTTTTAGTAGTATGAGGTTATTTGAGAATACCAATTCATGGGTAAGCTCAGTTAATAGCCATTTTAGGCCAACATGCCTTGGGGAAATGCACAATTCAAAGGCCTTAAATGTATATTTGAGAGATGGCAATAGTCTGATAAGTCACTGGATATGAACAAGTCACAAAAGAGACATCTTGGCTCCAGTGATACAAAATTTAGTTATGGGATACTTTATCAGAGCCAAAGGAAATATCTCATAGAAAATCTTACAAAAAATATGTTTGAGCTGTGGAAATAATAACTTAGATAAAGTTTCAATCACTTTCTAGTATTAAAAGAAAGGACCAGTTTGGAGATGCAATATATAATAGTCATTAAAATCAAAGCCAGATATCCTAGCTTGAAAAACCCAGTGCTGCCTCCTACTAGTTATGTGCTTTGTGGAAGTTACCTTCATTCTCTTTGTTATAGTTTTCTTATCTGACAAATTGGAATGAAATTAGCAAATACCTTATAAACTTTTCTGATAATTAAATTTTAAAATGCATGCAAAATACAGTACCTAACTTACAAAAAGTGCTCAACTGTGTGTGTTGAATCACTAAATTGTACACCTGAAAGTAATATTACACTCTATGTTAAATAACTGGAATTTGAATAAAAATTTTAAAAAAGCATTCAACTAATGTTAGCAATTTTTAAAATTAATACTCAAAAGTTCTGGTTTCAACTAAGGGTAGCGTAGCTTGATTCACATTAGTGAATCTGCTAATAACAATGACAAACTTTGGTCAAATATGAAAACAATTTCTCACAAAACAATTGTAAAGCTCTGGAAAGGAACCAAAAGAGGTAGAAAATAAAAGAAAAAAAAATCTTTAAATGAAGGGAAGCAAACTATGCAAGTTTTGCAATCAAATAGGTTATCCACAAGGGTGCTCTCAGTGTCCAATGGCAAAGAAGTGGAAATCATTAGTTTACTGTGATGAAGACGCAGAGGGTTGGAGTTTAGAGCTGCCAGAATGACTGGAAATTGAGGGGAAACATTCTTCAAAGGCAGACACCACAAAAAGGGAAGCACCAAAATTATGTACAACTTGTCAAATATCAGCTGATGCCTAAACTCCTCATGTGCAAAGTGATAGAAAAGAGCCCCCCAAAAAGTTGCAGCTGGCAGAATAAAGACTTGAGCAGAAACCAGTGAGAAGAACTATGCCTTAAGAGGAAAGTCCAGGACTGCATCTTAGCTCTAAGAGGAAAACTAAAGTTCTTAAGGGGCTCACAAAGCTTAAATCAGATCAAGTCAATCCGCCTGTTTTCTAATTCTCTACTGCAATGAAACACAACATTCTTTCAGAGAAGATAGCATAATTCGTTTCTACAGCATATCCACAATGTCCAGTACATAGTTCAAAAATGGAAGATATGAGAAAGGAAAAATAAGACACAAAAATAAAATAAAATAATAGAAGTAGAAATACCAATGGTAACATCTAATTATGGTCCCTTAAGCAGAGGAGAGAAAGGGAATAGTGATGGAAACAAATATTTACATATCTGAGATAATAGCAAAAATTATAGTCAAAAAAAATGATAAAAAGATATCAAGTCACAGAACCAAAAATCTCTTGGGGTTAAGCAAGAAAAAAACAAAGAAAAACACATCTATGTGCATTATAATCAGGCTGTGAAAACCAAATATGAGGAAAAAATATTAAAGAATAAAATCCATTGTGTTCCACTAAACAACTTAGATTCACTTCTTGTTGAAAGAAAAAAAAAATCAAAGCCAGAAGATAATAGAAAGATATCTCCTGAGTACTGGTGGATGTGAAGGTGGTAAGAAATTGTGAATTCTAGATCTCCTCCTTAAATATCTTTCACAAGTGGAAGAGGGGTTGACTTTTTTTGGGGAAATAATTTGCCCTATTTTTATAATATAAAAATATATAATATAAAAAAGCTATTTTTATTTTAGCTAATAAAATGTATTCAGCCTGAAGAAAAATAATCCACCAAGGAAACCCACACGTAAGAAAAGATAAAGACAACTGGTAAATATATGGGTGTATAAGAAGAATTGCATTTTTCTTTACTTCTTTAAATGTCTATTGACTGTTTAAAGTAATAATGGAATTCATAGAAGTAAAATATATGATCAGAGTAGTGGAGTGGGTAGAATAAGTTATACATGTTGAAGTATCATTTTAAGTTAGACAATCAGAATTTAATGATTTAAATTAACCATTGAGAAACTAAACAAAGAAATGAAGGTAGTAATTAAAGAGATTAAATGAAATAATATGAAGCACTGAGTGGTAAAGGAGGAAGAAAGAAACAAAGTATAATACAGGACATAGAGAAAATAAAGAGCCAGAAGATAGACTTAAATACAGTCTATCAATAATGGCATTCACTGCATGTGGATTACATACTCCAGTTAAAAGAAAGAGATTGTCAGACTGGTTTTAGTGATGAGTCACACTAAAATTATATGTATATATAGGTTGAAAATGGAAGGATGGGAAAAGAGAGAAAAAGCAAACATTAATCACAAGAAAGTCATATTAATAGCAAAGAGGACTTTAAGAAAGTATTACCAGAGATACAAAAGAGAAATGTTTTATAATGTTAGATTATTTTCCTCAAAATTTAATAGAGCAGAGATTTAAAAATCATGTAAGGGCGTAGAAAATTTGGGCAACACTAGCAACAAATGTGAGTAAATTGGCATTGCTGAACAGCACCTGAAACAACTTCAGAGTACATAGTCTTTTCAGGAAATGTATAAACCATTTACCAAAATAGACCATATACTGCACTACAGATGAAGCATCACTTGATTCAAGGTTGAAAATATAAAGCGTATCTTCTCACCTGATGCAATGAAATTGAAAATAACAAGAAAATACAAAATATCCAAATTTTTGAGCCTAAGTGACACATTTCTCAGTAGTCCATGGAGCAAAGGAGAGATCATAAGGAAAATTAGAAATTGCTTTGACTCAAGACAATGAATAAATTTAAAAATCCTGCTGAGTGGGAAATTCATAGCTTTATATTTATATTTTTAAAAAGATTAAATATTTTAAATGAGCTAGTAACAAGATTTTAAAAAAAATAGTTGAACAACTAAACTCAAACAAAGGAGAGTAAAGGAAATAAAAATAAGAATGTTAGAGATTTAAATAGAGAACAAACAATACAGAACATTAACAAAGCTAAAAGTTGGTTGAAAAAAATAAAATTAGCAATACTGATACAACCAATAGCAAATATTTGCAGAGAAAAAAGAAGAAACACTAATATCAGGAAGGAAGTAGGGAGCATCACTACAAGTATACAGACATTAAAAGGATATTAAGGGGATAGTATAAAAAACATTAGCCTAATAAATTCAACTGCTTAGATGAAATAGACAGTCTCCTTGAAAACCCTCATTCATTAAAACTAACACAACAAGAAATGAAAAATTTAATACCTCATGACTATTAAAGCAGTGAACTAATTACTAAAAGCTTTTCACCAAAACTCCAGGCCCAGATGGCTTTACTGGTAATCCTATCAACACTTAAGGATCAATAACACCGATTTATAATAAATCTTTCAAAAACAACAGAGAAGGGAATATTACTAACTTGTTTTATGAGGCCATTATATTACTTTTAAAATTTAATTTAATTTCTTATTATTATGTTTAGTTAGCCACTGTATATGATACCAAAACTGAGAATAAACAAAGCAAGAAAATAAAATTTTAAGATAGTGATCCTTATTAACATAAATGCAAGTACTTCGGTGAAATATTAACAAAATCCAATAACAAATCAAAAATGATAATACACTAGGACTAAATTCTTGAGTTTATCACAAGAGTACAACCTTGGTATAACTTTTAAAATCAGTTGATGTCATTCATAACATAAAAAGAATAAAGAAGAAAATCATATGATTATTTTAAATGCAAAAACCCCCACCTTTGATAAAATTCAGTACCATTTATAATGAAAAGTTACAGCAAACTAGAAATTAAAGAGATATAATTGATTAAAATTGGTCATCTATATTAGTGATCAATAATCACAGAAAGTACATCAACCATTGTCTGAAATGTATTGACTGGAAGAGGGCCGGGGAAAACTTTTAGGGGCAGTTGGAATATTCTGTATTTGTGTTTGTGCGGTGACTACACTGGTAGATACATTTGTCAAAACTTAAGGAACTGCGCACTTGGGATTCATTCTTTTTACTAAATATAAAATGTAAAATTAAGTATAAAATTAAAAATAAAAAAGAGACAATAGCATCTCACTGAGTTAATTAATGCCAACACAAGAATTAGAATGTAGAACTTTTCATATCTTTTCCAGAATGGTTAAGATCTTCAGAATTTTAATGTAGGCTTAAAAATTCATAATAGTAATAATAATAATATCAATCACTTTAGGGGCAACTTGTGTGGCTCAGTCCGTTAGCTTCCAGCTCTTGATTTCAGCTCAAGTCAAGGTATCAGAGTCCTGATATCAACCCCCGCCCCACCCCGTGGGCTTTGGGATCAACACTGAGTCTGTTTGTCCCTCTTCATCTCTTCATCCCCTGGCTCTCACTCTCATGCTCCGAAAGAAAGAAAGAAAAGAAAGAAGAAAGAAAGAAAGAAAGAAAGAAGAAAGAAAGAAGAAAGATTGATTTATAAAATAATTTCATCACTTTGGACCGCTGTGAGACACTGAACTTGTCCAATTGTGTATTTTAAATTTTGTTGGAAAGATGTTTTTTAAAGATTTTATTTATTTATTTGACACAGAGAGGAGAGAGAATGAGAGAGAGAGAGAGAGCACAAACAGGGGTGCAGCAGGCAGAAAGAGAGAGATATCAGGCTTCCAGCTGAGCAAGGAGCCAGACTCAGGCCACATCCCAGGATCCTGGGATAATGACCTGAGCCAAAAGAAGACATTTAACTGACTGAGTCACCTAGGCACCCCTGGAAAGATTCTTGATTCCTTTTTATTTCTTGATTCCTTTTTAAATGCTCTCTCCATGCTATAGAAATACTAGGTATATGCCTAATAAGAAATTTACAAGGTTTTCAAAATAATATTACAGTTGTCAGAAAAATATTCAGCGCTGTGCAAATGAAAAAGAGCAGTAAAGACTTCTTATGCATGGTCCTGACATCTCTTTCTTTTAAGTTACATAAACATGTTTGGGGAGCGGGGGACACCTGGGTGGCTCAGAGGGTTGAGCCTCTGCCTTTGGCTCAGGTCATGATCTCAGGGTCCTGGGATTGAGTCCTGTGTAGGGCTCTCTGCTCAGCAGGGAGTCTGCTTCCTCCTCTCTCTCTCTCTGCCTGCCTCTCTGCCTACTTGTGATCACTCTCTGTAGAATAGATAGCTGAAATCTTTAAAAAAAAGAAAAAAGTTACATAAACATGTTTGCATCATAGCACAGTTGCAACTGTAATTTTACTTTCCTATTACCTAGACTATGCTAACTACCAAATTAGGTGATTTCACATAATCGATCCCATTTAATTTAAAAAGGGATTTATAGATATAAGTGTAGTATATTATACTGAATAAGTTTTTTCCTAATTATTAGTTTATTAGTTTCCCTATTTTTAAACTATAGGCAGGGATTTTTTTTTTTCACCATTGTATCTCTACTATATAATATAATGTCTGGCAAATAGAAGGTGACTGATAAAATTTCACCGGTTATACAAAGATGGAATGAATTCAAACACCTATCTCTACCTTGAAGCCTTTGCTACTAATTTAACATTAATCCCTTTTTCGTCTAATCACAATAGCAAATCTGTAGGATTTGATAGTTGTGTTGTTCCAAGAATTCCAGTAGACACATTATTATATATTATTTGTTCCTCATCTTAATCTTACAGGATCAAAAATTTCTTTCATTATATATGCATGACTCTCTACTACTCCTGTCAAAAGAAAGTGTATCAGAAAATAATTCTTTTAAAACATCTTCTTGAAATTTGTGGATCATGAGATGAATGCTGTGATGCCATAAATGACAATTGCGCACAGCCAATTAAACAAAAGCATTCTACAAATAGAAGGGCTCTATTAATGCAGATGATATGTATGTTTCTGGTGAGTATTTCTAAAAAATTACAAATTTATTTAGTCTCTTGCCAGTTATGATTTTTTTAGCATCATTAAATTTAAGATAGTTGCTATTATGATACAAATAATTATTTGGGAGGAATAGAGCTAAAATGAATTATGAACACTGATGATATTATAATTTACTCCAGGACAAATAATTTTATTACCTAAGTCTATGTCAAAAGTACAATGCTTTCAGTGTTCATTATACAAATAATTTTTCATATCATTTTATAATTTAACTATATTTACTAACCTAAATGACTATAAAATAGATGAAAAATAATTATGGAAAATAGATTGTATCATTTCAAAATGTTCATAAATATATTGTGAAGTTATTTCATGCTGTGGAGATTGTATTATCCCATAATAAAATAAGCTTCTATAAAATCAGAATTATTTTTTATTGGACCAATTTTCCTGGGATAAAATTTTTAATAATAATGCAATAGCACATTCTCTCAAGATTACTAACAGACTTAGAGAGGGACTATATCTCTTAATTTATGACCCAAGATTATTGTTTGTTTATTTTTAATTGGCTCCCAGGATGTCTTTTCTATTAAAATACTGCTTTTCCCACTAATAGACTTCCTCATCAATAGAAAAATCAGATCTCCTATGCAAGATTTTAAGCAAGTTTTATCCCATAGGTAATTTTAATCCCATAGTAATGATTGTGCCATCTATAAACAGGGAGTCATGAGAAAAAAATAGGGTATGTGATGGTACAATGCCATCCCACTGCCTACCATAGTTTCTTAGAATAAGATGTATAAGTTAATTTCTTCAATTAAGTCAAAGTTTATGATCCTTCCAAGAAGTGAGTATTAGTCACTTTTTCTTATCACTGATTTAGAAGAGAGGGAAATGCACATGATAATATGTTACAATAACTTCTAAAGATATGTTAGTTTATACATAATAAACTTGAGGCTCAGAGCAGTTAAGGTACGTGCTAGAATTAGCCATACACTGGTAAAGAGCTAGTATCCCAAATTCCTGGTTTTGGGTCAAAGTTTTGTTATTTTTCTATGTATATTTGTTAAGAAATGTGCTTGTTCCCTTTCGTTTGTGCATCTAGAGGAAGGAGACTTCTAATTCTTAGGAAAGAATTTTGAATGTACGTTTCCTCCCTTCATCTCATTTCCTCCTTTCTATGCAGAAATCTATCAATCTAAGAAGGTAAGTTTAGCAATGGCTTTCTCAAAAGCATAATAGAATCTACATACCTCTTTGCTACATTATCCAGTTCTGCTTTACAGTAATATTGAGAACCCTGCTTCATTTGACTAATGAAGTGTACTTATCAATTTGTTGGAAATTTTAGGAGTGGAGGGGTAGATGATCAAGTGGCACCACATCTCTAAAAGTTGAAACAATTTCACCCCATTAATATATCTCCCTCCTAGGGGTGCCTGGGTGACTCAGTGGGTTGAAGCCTCTGCCTTCAGCTCAGGTTATGATCTCAGGGTCCTGGGATCGAGCCCCACATCTGGCTCTCTGCTCAACAGGGAGCCTGCTTCCCCTCCTCTCTCTCTGCCTGCCTCTCTACCTACTTGTGATCTCTCTCTGTCAAATAAATAAAATCTTTAATATATATATATATATATAATATATATATATATATATACATATCTCACCCTCCCCAATTCAGATTCTATAGTGCTTCCCAGTGTTCATCATATCATAGCACAGATAAACAATTGTATTTTTTTTGGCACACTAGGATAAACAGAAGAGGCTGTCTGGCAATAGTGAGAAGAGGGATCTGGCTGCCCTGGACTCAGACCCCTTCCTCTCAGGTGCAACACAATCCCTTACTGAGTGCTTATTAAACTTGATACGAGGTGTTTTTGTTTCATTTCATTTCATTTTGTTTTTTATTTATTTTATTGCATTTTTAACATAGTTGCTAACGAATGGTAATCTTCAGGGAAAGATATTATCAATGCATGAACTCCATGATAGTCATAGCGATCTAATATTATACCATCAATATCAGTAGAGGCCAGTCTTAGCTTAATTGATATTTTGGTATGCCAATTTTAATTATTCTTATCCATTCCTTAAAACAGACTTCTACTGGGGCGCCTGGGTGGCTCAGTGGGTTAAGCCGCTGCCTTCGGCTCGGGTCATGATCTCGGAGTCCTGGGATCGAGCCCCGCATCGGGCTCTCTGCTCGGCAGGGAGCCTGCTTCCTCCTCTCTCTCTGCCTGCCTCTCTGCTTGCTTGTGATCTCTCTGTCAAATAAATAAATAAAATCTTAAAAAAAAAAAAAAACAGACTTCTACTAGGCAACTAGACAAGGGTAGAATGTTGTCATTATTTGTGTACTCCTAATAAATTACACTTTATATTTTAAAACATTTTTTTTCAAATGGGTCTTAATTAGGCTGAAATCATAACATAAAACAGGACTATTTCTTGTTATTTATTCATTGAGAAGACCTTTTCATTTATGCAGAAGAAACTGTTTCCTTTTTGTTTCAATCCTATCTTCCTCCAATTAAATTATCAAGTACCAATTGATTTGTTTGGAAATGTATGATTTACAAATATATTATCTCTATAAGGCTCTATAATTCAGTGTATTATCTAGACAAATTAGCATTATCTGCTGGTTTACTTGGTCCAAAAGAATGTTAAAAATGAGTTTTTTGGATTTACAGAAACTTAAGGCAAAAAGTCCTAAGTAAGCACCTAAAGACTGGAAATTTTTTTCTGGAAATGGTCAGATGGTAAATATTTTTGGCTTTGTGGGCTAGACTAGTCACCCTAGGGACTGCTCAGCTCTGCTTTTGTAGGCAATGGTTTTTAGACAAAAAATAATGAACGGATGGGCTGGATTTGGCACATAAGCTATCATTTGTTGATTTCTATTCCAAATTTATCTCCATTTGTAGATATATAGAGTGCTATCCAGAGAGGACATAACTTGCCTCTGGTTTCACATCAATGGTGGGAAGTCAGGGCTCCTACTTCCCAATTGTTCACTCTTTGCATGCTGTTACATCACTTCTATTTGTGTGTGTGGGGGGGGGGAGAATTAGGGAAACAAATGGCACTGAAAACTAAAAAACAGTTTTATTTCTGGGTGCCTGGGTGGCTCAGTGGGTTAAGCCTCTGCCTTCGGCTCAGGTCATGATCTCAGGGTCCTGGGATCGAGCCCCACATTGGGCTCTCTGCTCAGCGAGGAGCCTGCTTCACCCCTCCCCACCACCTGCTGCTCTGCCTACTTGTGATCTCTCTCTCTCCGTCAAATAAAATAAATAAAATCTTTAAAAAAAAAGTTTTATTTCTGATATGTAAATATAAAAATATTAGACAAATATTACTACCCACTATCTATTTGTTCAGTACTACGTATTGTGTAATATGCTGTGTTTTTTAAAAATTTTATTTATTTGATAGAGAGAGAGAGAGATTACAAGTAGACAGAGAGGCAGGCAGAGAGAGGGGGAAACAGGTTCCCTGCTAAGCAGAGAGCCCGATGCAGGGCTGGATCCCAGGACCCTGAGATCATGACCTGAGCTGAAGGCAGAAGCTTAACCCACTGAGCCACCCAGGTGCCCCTAATATGCTGTTTTTTACATGCATTTTATTTATACCCCACCCAAGAGTATGAGATAGATGCTTTTATTATCTCTTATTTTACTAATAAGAAACTGAGGCTCAGAGAGGTTAAGTAAATGGCCCAGGACACAAAGACTATAATTTGGCACAGCTCAGATTCCAACCCAGTTACTAATGCTGGTAAATCCTGCTCATCTACCATCCTATCATATTATCTCCATTTCCAAATATGGAGAATGTGGTGGACATTTATTGTTATGGTTATCAAGCTCTGATTTCATATTTCTGGTAGCTATAATAATAGTCACCCAAAGATTTTAAGTCCTAATCTCTAGAAGTCATAAATTTTATCATATTTGGAAAGATAGGGAAAGGATCTTTGCAGGTATATTAATTTAAGGATTTTGAGATGAAGAGATTAACCTAAATTATCCAGGTGGGACTTAAGTAAACACACAGGTATCCTTATAAGGATAGAAAAGATAAGAAAAAGGCAAAGGGAATTTAGAGAGAAACAAACAAAAAAGGCAATGTTAGCACAGAGGCAGACATTGGAGTGATGTAGTCAGAAGCCAAAGAACTGTTGGAATCACCAGGAGCTAGGCAAAGCCTGGAAGATTCTTCTTTAGAAGCCCTGAAGGGAGTATAGCCCTGCCTGATTTGGGGCTACCTGACTCCAGAACTGTAAGCAAATATTCTGTTATGTTTTGTTTTGTTTTGTTTTGTTTTAAGCAATGAAAATTGTGGTAATCTGTTACAACAACTTCAGGAAACTAATACAAGTAACAATAATCTAATTTTCCCCTAGATCACCATCCCTTCCCTACTCTTTACTCCTATGTTCCTAACTGAAAATGATTACACCCTTGTCCCTAGGAGTGGTGCATTTGTCCAGTCCTAAGTCAATCACACTACTTTCCTCTGGCCCTCATGATTGGCTCAGGGACAGATATACAATCCAGACAACCAATTAAAATAAGTATATGAAATTCATAGCTATTGGGGATACTTTATCTTTTCTGATGGATTGTGGGGAGAACATATAATTTAAGGGTTACCTGATGTACATCCTGTAACCATGAGGGAACAAGTTGCTTAATAATGAAGTCAACACACGATGTAATGAGCACTAGGTGCTATATGCAACAGATGAATCACTAAATTCTACCCCTGAAAATGATAATAATAAGAAGAAGAAGAAGAAGAAAAAGAAGAAGAAGAGGAAGAAGAAGAAGAAGAAGAAGAAGAAGAAGAAGAAGAAGAAGAAGAAGAAGAAGAAGAAGAAGAAGAAGAAGAAGAAGAGGAGGAGGAGGAGGAGGAGGAGGAGGAGGAGGAGGAATGAATAATAATATAAAGTCAACTCAGAAGAAGCCAAGCCAGAAATAGGTAAAACTGGGTTTTGATGGTATAGTAGGATTCTCTAGAGAAACAGAACCAATTGGAGATAGATATATAGATATGTATCCATATAGTACAGATATGTATATATAAGGGATTGGTTCATGAGATTATGGACACTGAGAAATCTCATGGTCTGCCATTTGCAAGCTGGAAACCCAGGAAAATTGGTGGTGTGTTTGCAGTCCAAATGCAAAGGCCTAAAAACCAGGGGTGTCAATGGCATAAGTCCCAGTATGAGTCCAAAGACCTGAGGACCAGGACCATTGATGTCCAAGGGCAGGAAAAGGTAGATGTCCTAGTCCAAGCAGAGAGAAAGTTTACCCTTTCTCTTACCAATTTTTTGTTGTTGTTGTTCTATTCAGGCACTCAGTGGATTCAATGATGCCAACCTGTTTTGGTGAGGGTAATCTTTACTCAGTCAATTGATTTAATGCTAATTTCTTTCAGAAACACCTTCAGAGACACACCCAGAAATCATGTTTTAACAGCTATCTGAGTATTGCCTAGCCCAGTCAAGCTGACACATAAAGATGTTGAGTCCAAGATGCTGGGGGATTAGGAGACCTCAGTTTCATCTGGTCCCAGGTATTCAGCTCGATAGCTGTCAAATCATTCTGAACACCTGTGAACTCAACCAGACATCTAAGAATAGCTGCAACTCTACAAATAGAGAAGTGGACACTTTCTGCAAGGTAAGAGGTGAGGAGAAGTGACTCCAAGGCAATATATCAGAAGATAAACCACAGGGGAGGGAGCTTCTGTAAGCCAGCACTGGAAAGTGATACAGCAGAGGAACACAAAATCAGAACTTTTAGAAGTCTGCTTCACTGAGACATTCCTGCCTGAAAGGTGCTCAGTTGACAAAGTGGGGAGGAATCCTAGGTGGGACAGTTGTGGTTTCAGGATCCCCAGGGTCACAAGAAGACCAGAGGTGCCTAAGAGTGGAAGAGTTCTCAGGCATTGGAGCCAGGGAAGCCAGCTTCAATCAGAAAGCCCAAGAATGGGTCCTCAGCTCAGGGTGACCATATACCACAAATCATGGCATGGTCAGGTTACTGCTCTTTAAGCAGGGGCCCAGCAAGCAGGGGATGAATGAAAAAAGGAGGTACCCTTTAACCCAGCAATTGCACTACTAGGTATTTACCCAAAGGATGCAAACATAGTGATCCAAAGGGGCACTTGCACTCTATGTTTATAGCAGCAATGCCCACTGCTAGGTATTTATCCAAATACACTGCTAGGTATTTATCCAAAAGATACAGTGATTTGAAGTGGCACCTGCCACCCAATGTTTATAGCAGCAATGCCCACAATAGCCAAACTATGGAAAGAGCCCAGATGCCCATCAACAGATGAATGGATAAAGAAGATGTGGGATATATATATATAATGGAATACTATGCAGCCATCAAAAGAAATGAAATTGTGCCATTTTCAATGATGTGGTTGGAACTAGAGGATATTTTGCTAAGCAAAATAAGTCAATCAGAGAAAGACAATTATCATATGATCTCACACATATGTGGAACAAAATGGAGGATCATAGAGGAAAGGAGGGGAAAGAAGGGAACAATAAAACAAGATGAAACAAGAGAGGGAAATTGCTTAGCATAATCCCTTCCAGTTCCATCCATGTCGATGTGGGTACCGTCCATTTCAATGTGGGTATTCATCCTGCTGATGGCTGAGTAATAATCCATTGTATATATGAACCTTGAATTTCTTTCATTCTTCCTTCTTTAACTGATGGAATGGTGACTCTCACCAACTTAAAATAATTTTATCACATTGTATTTATTCTCTAAAGTCACCTCTTTGCTTTCAGCACTTACGAAATTCTTACAATTTTGTCACTGTTTCTCCAATTTTTTTGTTAATTTTCTCCTCATTTTTTCAGTCTTAGCTTATAGATTTCAGAATTAATTCTATTTCCTTCGGAAACAGTAACCAGAGGAGAGAATTTTTCAGTTAATTTCAGAAAATGCTTTTGTATTTGATGGGATTCAGAGCAGGCCACCCTCAAATATGCTTCTTTGGCATATTGATTATTTTGAATTAAAGTTACTTAAAAAGCAACCAGTCCAAAAAGCACACTCTGTCCCTTCTTTTAGCCCCTGAAAGCACTAAAGTGTATCCTCCCTGTACCAGGAGGTAAAGAGATATCCTTATCACCAGAGACATGAAAATCAGGGCTGAGAAGGGTATATGAACAAACCTTGTTACTTCTTTATTCATTTCCTACCCCAAGCCAAAACCTTGTTGTCTTGCCAATTCTTCATAAATTTACTGTTCCTTGTCAAAAAGGTATAAAAGCCATCTGCCTTGGTTTGCTTTTGTGGGGTCTTATATCTGTGGGGCCCCTATACATTTGAAATTAAATCCCTTTCTCCTGTTAATATCTCTTTTATTACAGGGGGTGTCTCAGCCAAAAATCTATAAGGGTACATATTTTACATCAAAACAAAAGATTTCATCACAGTAATTTGCCTCCACAATGATAATGTCTATTCAGAGTTGGTATATAACCAAAAACTTAAAACTCGCTATTCCCTGTGGAAGTTTGAATTATTTTGGACAAAATCAATGTCTGTTGTATGGGATACCACATTCAAGAGGGCTTTTTCTAATTTAGTAAATGTCAATCGATAGTATATAACTACAACATCATTGCATAATTAATTATCTATTTAAATGTTCCCTAATTTGTTTCAAAATATTCTTCTTTTGTCAACCCCTAAATAGGAAAGGCAGCTGAACACGTGACACAAACTTTAACAAAAATGAAATAGTATATAAATTATTCCTCAATAAAACTGGAAAAAATGAAATAAAACAATGCATCCATTGAATATGCAAATAAGACAATCTTTACAGCATAATGTCTTTAATTTGATGGCTGTTTGAGTTGTTTGCTAAGAAAATTAGTGAGTATAGGAAGTTACTGATAGAGCAGAAAAATAATGAATATGTTAAAAACTCTTTGCAATAATTGGCATACCCTTATTGTCATGTAAAATAAAATTGCTTTTATGATATAGCTTGCATGGTTTCCTTTACTTCAAAGAAATATCATCACAGCTATTGCAAATGCACAGATGAAATTGAAAACACATGGTAATTTAACTATATGGAATATAAGAAATTGAAAACTTTGGAGAGATTGACCATATGAAGTATGGTTCTCTGATGCATTTAGCTAGGTTGTGAATGTGGTAACTAAGGTAATTGCTTAGGTAATAGTTCTTACCTCTTTATACACAGCTGAGTGAATTGATTCTGTGGTTAATCTGGGTTGGTTGTTTCTAATGGCTCAAACAACTATAATCAGAATTGTTCTGAATATCAGATTTTGGTTTTTTACAAATGTCCAAAATCTATCTAGGAATCTTACCTGCATATCATAGACACATTGTTCTTTTGTGCACAGGTGGGCAATGATCTGGACATGCAACAAGGAAGACTAGTGTTTGGCCTGTTACTTCGGGAATAGATATTGGTAGAATTACTCTCTCTCCCTGTGTCATCCTTCTGATCACTGGTACCATGATCCTCTTTGCAAAGATGTATCCTTTTTTCTTTATTTCCTTACGTGGAATATGTGAAAAAGGCAATTATTACAATATAACATCTTCTTTAATTTGATGTGTGTTTTAGTTGTGTACTAAGAAAATTATTGACTACAGAAGGTTGCTGATGGAGACAGCAGAAAAATAAGTTAAAAACTCTTTACAATAATTGTTAAATATTAAAATTCTCCAAATTCTCCTAACACAGAAGGGAAATGTGAAGGCCAAATATTTTAAACCGAAGCCTTTAGGTTAGTCTCTTGTGGTTTATTTAAGACATGCAGAAATTAAGGATGATGGAGAGACGACTAAAACATAGACTTGAAGCATATTATTCAGAATGGTTGTGATACCAGTTTAATCAGGAAGTTTACAGTAAACTCTTTTTCATACTGAAGTCATTCCTAGTACATGCTAACAGAGATAGAGGCAGATAGTAGGTCAAAGGGAAAAAAGTGACTATTCTTTAGTGCATACTTTGTCCCAGAGATTTTGCTTAGCACTTTTCATGCCATATTTCTTGTGGTACTCATGACATTATCGTAATTATTAAAGTAGATTGTCTTTAATAGAAAATAAAAGAATTATAAATCAAAAGAGAAATAGATGGATTATTCAGTATATTATTTTGGTAATGAGAAAACCAATTCAGGAAAAAATACATTATACATCAAAATAGATTTCAGATGAAATAACAAGTTAAATGTAATAAATAAAACATTTTAAAAATGCAACCAAATGGAACAATAATAAATAAAACAAGTTTTTTATTGAGTACCTAACATGTACGAGACATTGTGGTAGGCTTTTTTTTTTTAAGATTTTTTATTTATTTATTAGACAGAGATCACAAGTAGGCAGAGAGGGAAGCAGAGAGAGAGAGAGAGAGAATGGGAAGCAGGCTCTCCGCTGAGCAGAGAGCCCGACGCGGGCTAGATCCCAGGACCCTGGGATCATGACCCGAGCCGAAGGCAGAGGCTTTAACCCACTGAGCCACCCAGGCGCCCCAGGATTTGTCTTTAATATAAAGCATAAATACTATGTTTCTGGTCTTTCTGAATATCATAAAGTTACTCGGAAACAAGTGGTTCTCAAAGTGGTTTCCCTAAAGGAAGTAGAAGTAAGGTATATTAAATACCTCTTGTATACCACCTTAAAGTCTTTTGGTTTTGTTTCCCATTCTAGTATTGCCCTGTGACCAATTCAGAACAAGTTTTAATTGACTTATTTCACCTAGACAGAATTTCCTAACATCTGTTTTCAACTCTAGGGATTTTTATTAGGTACTTGAAAATGCATAACCTGGAAATTAGCTTGAATTTATGTCCTTGGGGTCGCTCCTGGATAGTGGGGGTTAGGAATCTGTGGAAAAACATTCCTTCTTTCATCCCTGGTTGGACAGTTTTAGGAGATATTTTATAAGGCCTTTTAGAATACCCCTCAAGATGGAGAATCCATAACACATTAGTGGTGACAAACCATATAACACGTTTATACTGAAATCTACTTTCTTCCTGTTTCACTTCTTCTGTCCTGCAGTCTGACTGTCTGGTATTGGGCTCAGCAATCAGTAAGACCAGGGTTTAAATCCAGATTCCATTCATCCAACAGAGTTATGGGAAGGCAGCTAGTTAATACATCTAGGCCTCAGTTTCCTTATCTGCAAAAGTAAGTCATGATAGAATTTTTTTTATGAATTTGATGTGGTATTATTTAACAAATAGTAAGTGTAGAACAAAAATTAATGACAATTTTGAATGAAGAAAGCAGTTGAGACTTGGAAGGTCAGAGAAGTATTATTCTGCCACATACACTTGAGTAGAATTTTGAACTTACTCAAAATCCTGTTATTAGGGGCTTCACAAACAGAAAGAAACTCTTAAAGACCAGACATGTGCATTATCATTAATGACTCTTGGATTTGTTTGGTATATAGATAACATTGATTTGATGTAAATGCAGAAAAAAATTCCCCTGATTTATCTTCATTTCGTTTTTTTTTAAAGATTTATTTATTTATTTGACAGAGAGAGATCACAAGTAGGCAGAGAGGCAGGCAGAGAGAGGGAAGCAGGCTCCCTGCCGAGCAGAGAGCCCAATTCGGGGCTCAATCCCAGGACCCTGGGATCATGACCTGAGCTGAAGGCAGAGGCTTAACCCACTGAGCCACCCAGGTGCCCCTTATTTTCATTTCTTATCTACTGTATATTACAACATCTTTTCAGAGAGTAAAGTGAAATCAATGAACAGAAATGTTTTCTGCATTAGGAATTCCTTTTTTAAAAAATTTCTATTAAAATTCAATTAATGAACATACACAGTACTATTAGTTTCCAGAGATAGAATTCAGGGACTTACCCAGTGCTCATTGCTTCTAGTGTGCTCCCTAATGCCCATCACCCAATTAGCCCATACCTCTCCTACCTCTCTCCTCAGTTTGTTCCATATATTAAGAGTCTCTTATGGCTTTCATCCCTTTCTGTTTTTGTCTTATTTTATTTTTCCTTCCCTTCCCCTATGTTCATCTGTTTTGTTTCTTAAATTCCACATATGAGTGAGATCACATGGTTTTTGTCTTTCTCTTATTCACTTATTTTGCTTAGCATAATACCCTCTAGTTCCATCCACATCATTGAAAATGGCAAGATCTCATTTCTTTGATGGCTAAGTAATAATTAAATCTATCTATCTATCTATCTATCTATCTATCTATCTATCTCTATATATATATATCTCACATCTTCTTTATCCATTCATCTGTTGATGGACATCTGGTCTCCTTCCATATTATGACTACTGTGGGCATTGCTGCTATAAACATTGGGTGGCAGGTGCCCCTTCAAATCACTGTATCTTTTGGATAAATACCAAGCAGTGCAATTCCTGGGATGTAGGGTACCTCTATTTTTTAACTTTTTGAAGAACCTCCATACTGTTTTCCAGAGTGGTTGCTTCAGTTTGCATTCTCACCAATAGTGTCAGATGGCTCCCCTTTCATGCCATCTTCACCAATATCTGTTGTTTCCTGACTTGTTAATTTTAGCCATTTGAACTGGTGTGAACTGATATCTCCTTGTGGTTTTCCTTTGTATTTCCCTGACACTGAGTGATGTTGAACATTTTTTTTATGCCTGTTGGCCATTTGGATGTCTTCTTTGGAGAAATGCCTTTTCATGTCTTCTGCCCATTTCTTGATTTGTTTATTTGTTCTTTGGGTGTTCAGTGTGATAAGTTCTTCATGGATTTTGAATACAAGCCCTTTATCTGACAAGACATTTGCAGATATCACCTCCTATTTCATAGGTTTCCTTTAAGTTTGTCAACTGTTTCATTCGCTGTGCAAAAGTTTTTATCTTGATGAAGCCCCAATAGTTCATTTTTGCTTTTGTTTTTCTTGCCTTTGCAGACATGTCTTGCAAGAAGCTGCTGCAGCCAAGGTCGTAGAGGTTACTGCCTGTGTTCTCCTATAGGATTTTGATGGATTCCTGTCTCACATTTAGGTCTTTCATCCATTTTGAGTCTATTTTTTTTTATGGTGTAAGGAAATGGTTCAGTTTCATTTTTCTACATGTGGCTGCCCAATTTTCCCAACACCACTTGTTGAAGAGACTGTCATTTTTCCATTGGATATTCTTTCCCACTTTGTCGAAAACTAATTGATAATAAAGTTGAAGGCCCACCTCTGGGATCTCTATTCTGTTCCATTGATCTATGTGTTTTCTTTTGTGCCTGTCTGTATCAGCATTGTAATAGAGCTTGAAGTCCAGAATTGTGATCCCACTGGCTTTGATTTTCTTTTCAACATTCCTCTGGCTATTTGATGTCTTTTCTGGTTTTGTTTTGTTTTGTCTTCTTTTGCTTTAGGGTTATTTCAGTTCTGTGAAAAAAAGTTGATGGTATTTTAATAGGGATTGTGTTGAATGTATAGATTGCTTTGGGTAACATAGGCATATTAACAATATTTATTCTTCCATGCATTAGAAATTCTTTATCAAATTCTTTATCAAATTTTCTAAGATTCCTTACGCTGTCAACATTCCTAACATTTCTAAGGACAAGTCTGATACTTGAAAATGGAAAAATGGGCAATGTTTGGGAAGTGACAGGAAATAAATATGTGATTGATACCCACTGAAATATTTGTTCTGTACTCTTTTGTTTTCATTTTTTAGAAGATCCATAGCACCCTATTTTCTTAAAACTAGTGTTTGGTTACTTGTTGAGTGACCTTTGTGAAAAAAAGAAAAAAAGAGATCAAATCTTCATTTTTAATGTAGCGAGTATTTTCTAAGAACAGCTGGAATAAAATAATGCTTCTAGCTATTTGTATTAGTTGACAAACATTTATCCCTATTTGCTGTAACATTTGTTTCCCCTATTCCTAAGGCCTGATATGATGACAGACAGTGCTAATAAAGCACATAAAACTCAGAAAACTCATAGTGATTCATTTGTAAATTTGGTTTCCCAAAGTTATTTCTATTCATTTGTCACAGTTTACTGTTTCGGTGAAAACCATGCAATTTCTAATTGGTCTTTATAAGAAAATTGGACTTTTTGTTAATATATGTTAGGTTGTGCATTCATCATTTTCTGGTATGTTTTAATTTTTTGATTATATGGATGTTAAAAATGACTATAGCACTGTTTAGGTGGTACAGACTAATAAAAGAATTGTTGAATTTACTTCATAGTTCACATGTGTGGAAACTGCAACTTAATAATGTGAGGTCTAAAATCAAATACAGAACAATACTTTTGTGCTAATTTTATGCTGGCCTATAGGCTTTTCTTTGCATTTTTACTTTGATACATAAACTTTTTCATAATTCTAATAATCAAGTGTAGGATTTACAGTTTTTCACTTTTACTGTCATTTATGTTTTTGATTAGATATCTAGGTAATTAAAAAATGTAGACATATAAACCAAGCCTTAAAGTTTGTTTACATATTAATGAAAAAAAATCAATCAATTTTTCTTACATTTTTTATAAATACACCAACACATATTTTAATGTTTTAAAATTTGGGGCACCTGGATGGCTCAGTTAGTTAAGTGTCTGCCTTCAGTTTAGGTCATGATCTCAGGGTTCTGGGCTTGAGCCCTGCATTGGGCTCCCTGCTCAGTGGGGAAGCCTACTTCTCCCCCTCCCTCTGCCTGCCACTCCCCCTGCTTGTGCTCTCTCTCTTTCTCTCTCTGTGTCAAATAAATAAAATCTTAAAAAAAAATTCAAGCCATCATTCAAGTATTTCCAATATAAAGAAAAAAACAACTTAAACATTTTAACTAATTCATCCATTTCACATAGGTTTTTATTTTGGTTCAATGACTTCATCAAAGTATCATTAACAATAACAATTAACATTTAATTTTGGTTTTCCAGCTATCTTTACCACAAATTCACCAGAGAAATCACACACTTGTGAGTGAAAAACTGAAAAATGGAAAGTTTATTTTTCTATTTAATTTAGTAATAATCAACTTAGACAAAAGGCCATTATGTTCAAAAATACAGAAGAAAAATATAGTCATTGCTGAATATTTCAGCTCGTATCTTCAAAGGTACAAAAAAAAGAAAGAAAATCAATATAAATAAAGCAATTAACGCAATGTGGTATTTTACAAAAGACTAGGTAGAAATTAATAACATGAACACTATACCTGTAATAATATGAACACAATAGCTATAAATCTGGGAGGTGAGAGCTACACTTTAAGAAATTGCTTAACCATAAAATCCTTCTTTGTTTTGCCTTCCAAAGTATTGATATAAAGGAAATAATTCTTTTTTGGGACCACAATTTGCCATTTTGCTGTCAAACAATAGTCATTGACAAGCCAGAGTTGGGATCTGAGGTGTGAAAATGGAATGATGACTGTGAAGAAAAGTACTTTTAAAAATGTATGTAGGTGTTAACTCAGTAGTGTTACTAGCCTCCATTTACACTTTGGTGGTGCATCCTTAGAACATATGTCCAGCATCAAAGACTATTCCCTGAAACATCATTGGATCAAACTGAAGTCGGGTGACACGTTTCAGGCTGAACAGACCTGTTAAGATGACATTTTCAGGAACAGGAAGAGCACTGAAACTTGAGGATCTGAGATGTGAATCTCTGTTCTCATGCTCTCAATACTGAAAGGACACAGAAGGTGCTGAAATATCCCAAGTGTCATCACTTCCTGGTGAGACTGGCACATATTTGAGTGATTTTAGAGACTGTACTAAGACACTTCTTTTGATGGAACTATGTTGGTGAAATTAACAGAGTATCTAATTTTTCTCATGCAAAAATCTTATTTGTCTCTTTAAAACCCATATCTTTTCTGAAGTGCAAAAGAAGGAAGTTTCCTAGCCAAAACAAATTCAAAAGTAGATTGAGGATAAACCAAGTAAAAGATTGCAGAAATGCCTGCTTTCCATCCTTTTACACTCGCTCCCTCTCACATCACTTTCCTTTCCTGGGGCTCTCTTCTGAGGCAAGCAGCTTCCTTTGAGATATTGGCAAGAATCTTCCTCAAAAGTACTGTGAACTTGAAAGGAAAATGGGATTTGTAGCTATTTCAAAAGTATCACTCACCTCTCTGCCAGACCAAAAGTGTTTCTTTTCTTCAAATTTGATTTCCATCCAAATAGAATGAAGAACTATAATGCCAGAATACTTCAGGCTGATATACCTGAGTTACCTCATTGTAACCAGTCTCTAAAAGCCTTTTCAGTGTTATAGGTACAAACTATTTAATTGCTACCAAATAAAGATGTTGTACTTGTATTATAATCAATGAGAAGAACATTGAATAGCCCTGACAAAATGTTACAAGGGTTTGAGAAATGCATGTATTTGAGTACAATTTAAAGTACATGGATACTAGGGATGCTCATCACAGAACTCTAAAAGAACACTTTGTTATAATACATTTTGCAAATAAAACAGAGAATAAAATTATTCCATCTCTGCACTGAGTTCTCAATGAAAGCATTGATTTGTAAGGAAGTACATGCTTCTAGTAGGGTAGGCATAGAAACAGAAGATAATCTTTTTCCCCTCTCTGTTTTCTAGAACATATAACATATAGCCTGCCAACAAATGGAAGAACTATCAGCAGCCTATGTTTTTTTCTTATTTTCTTCCATCCAAACATCAGTGATATGGCTGGAATTACGTTCTAGAAAGTCATCAACTTAAAATACCAGACATATTTGTTTTTCTTGTTAGCCTTTGGCCTGGGAATTCATTTATCATTATTTTATCAGAGAAAGAGCTAATGCTTGTTTACATTATGGAGTATAATTGAACAGAGCAAAATCCCATGATAGGCACTATAGAGTACAAAGTAATAAATTTAGGAACAGTTTTATTAGGCTTTCAAAAATTTAAGAGACATAGTTTGGAAAAATGTAGCAGCAAAAAAGAAGAGGAAGAGGAAGAGGGAGGAGGAAGAGAAGGAGGGAAAAGGAAAGAAGAAGAAAAAGAAGAAATAGAAAAATGATCACTCTGCAGCTAACAATCGGTAATACTGTGTAATCACTTGCAATGCTACTGGCAACACCAACATACCAAGGTACTATACACAATCGGGAGAGAGGGAGGTGGGGAGAAGGTAAGCCAAGGTGCAACAGACTCCTTTAATTAAAAAAGGGAGCAAAAAGACTTCTGGTATAGTGAAGGAAAACATATTAATAAGAAAATGATTTGAATAGATAAGGACTCAACTACAGTTGGACATGGGACATGATATATCAGGTGATATATCAGATAAACTGCTTCCTTTCTAAATATGCAACAGCAATTTTCATCTGGCCTAGATTAAATTACTTTTCCAACATATGGATCACTAATTCACACCCAAGACGGAAATGTATTTCTTTCCTATTTCATTGTTCAACTATAGATGTTAGAAAAAATAAACCTGGAACTTTAGCTGCTCAAGATATTTATGTCAAAGAGCTGAATCTTACTTCAAGCAGCCTGAACACTTTTCATGGAATATAATATAGCTAAATGGTTTGAGGGAGTTGCTTAATTTTTTTTCATACCAAATATCATATATGCAAAGTGATTATCTGATGATAAGCTGGAAGAATTCCATTAAAATTTTTCTAATTAAAAGAGCCTGTGACAATGAATTTTTAAAAGGATTGTCATCATAATTTTCCCCCGACATCCTCTATTTTCTTAAGTAGAGAGCAAAATAAACTTTTAGAAAAAGGTGAAATTAGTGGTCAAAAATCAAACCACTCAATCACCAATGAATAGTCTTCTTGTTTTAAACAATTTCACAAACTTTTAAATTTGATATTCAAATATATGTATATCATATAGCAAAACTTTATCATTTTTTATAATTTTTATGCCAAGAATATTTTCATTAATTTATATAATTATTTTTACTTACCTTATTTTTCTCAATGCAAAAGAAAAGTCTTGATTTAGAAGATTGATAAAATATAACCATTGTTTAATATTTTCCTTTGTCGAGGTTCTTTTTAAATCTTATTTTAATAGGCCAGGTAAGTTTACTTATGTTTTACTCTCCCTTAATGCTGTTACTATAAATGAACATATGTTTTGTTGTTATGAAAAATCCAATTATAAATCCCTTGCTAAAATGAATTCTTAATTTTACAAATAGAGCTAAAACTAATTAATATCTTATTAACATCACTTTTCATTTTTAAAAGTTTTACAGTTGCAATCTTACAGAATTAGAATGTTACCCACTAAAAGCTCTCATTTTGAAAACATAATATAAAGCAAAATGATAAAAATTTTTCCTAAGAATGGTTGTAGACAATACAAGAAAGAGTTTGGTTATTTGTCTTGGTAATTTTTATCACTTAATTCATGATATTCCTATCTGTTGTATTCAGTGCATTGCAATGATTATATTGCTTTGCAACTTGGTGTTAAATTATTTCAGTGAAAGAAAGCATTTATGGACTATGAAGTATTAAACTCACAAAAGCAATTTTTTTCAGTGCTTTGAGTAATAAGGATATTTTTATAACCCTAGTGTATATTGTTATAGTAAGAAATAGCTAATTGGTTTGATTTGAACTAATGAAAACAAAGGTTTGCTTGTTTTTCTCTTCAAGCCATATGGTTCTGAGTTTCTTGGTCTTTTCAACCCTACAATTTTGCATTCAAGTGCAGTTCCTAACCATAAAAAGTATATCTAAAATAAACAATAGTACTCAATATAACAATAATTTTTAAAAAATGAAATAAAAGGAATAATTTATGAAATGTCAAAAATATAGCCCCCTACTCAATAAACTTCCCTACATTTTAAGACGTTGGATGATAACCTGAGCATTGTTGCCAATTAACTGTGGGAGCCTAGGCAAATCTGTTCTTACTTTTGAGTTTCAATTTACTTATCTGGGAATAGAGTACATACTATTTAGGAAGGGACAAACAATATTGCATAGTTGTAGGGTATGAGCTCAAACTTTCAGACATGTAGATCTGAGAGTGAAACCTAACTTACATATATGTGAAAAGGTATGATTTTGGACAAGCTCTGCACAGTTTGTAACTGTGTCTATATTAGTAAAATGGGAATAATTATATTTTCCATGTACTGTAAAGACCTGGTACCTGGTACCTAGCATCTCTATGAAGTGATTGATACCCTCTAAGTTGCCTTCTAATTCTCTAATCCTAAAATTCCTTTTACTATGATCTATCTGTATGTATGAGCCTACCACATGAATGAGTAAATAACAATACAAAATACATCAGTAGAGTTATTAAATCTGTGACAACATTAAGAATTATTAATGGGCACCTGGGTGGCTCAGTGGGTTAAGCCGCTGCCTTCGGCTCAGGTCATGATCTCAGGGTCCTGGGATCGAGTCCCGCATCGGGCTCTCTGCTTGGCGGAGAACCTGCTTCCTCCTCTCTCTCTCTCTGCCTGCCTCTCTGCCTACTTGTGATCTCTCTCTGTGAAATAAATAAATAAAATCTTTAAAAAAAAAAGAATTATTAATAAAAACATGAATCTGCCATATTGGGAGATGAAAATGCATTATTTATTTATTAAGAAGAACGTGTTGAGTTCATGAATACAAGATAATAGAAGATAATATCTAGGGAGGCTTTGGAAAGAAATGGAAAGATATGAAAAAAAAAGGTTGAATAATGTTTACATTCTTGCAGATAGATTATAAACTTTCTGCATTCTTGCAGACATTATGATTGCTCTATGGACAAAGAGTAAATTCACAAGGAAGCTATTGATGGCCTTGGGAGTAAGCAGGTAATTTGGGAACTTCTGCTACCCTCTATATGACTTGGTTTTAGTATGAAGAAACCTATGCTCCTGTTTCTGTTACCTCACTTGATCAACCAGTTGTACATTTCCGGTGGAAAAAACATGTAGCATTAGGCTTTGATAGGTGTATTCCTCATGATACACTAGTTCTTTGAACCGGCTTTGTTTACAAGCAATATTGGTAGCTTGCTTCTTTGTTTACCCTACCTGCCTCTTGCTGCCAACATTTCAAACTCTCTTTTACAATGACTCCTTACTCTTTGGGCATTCTCTCTCCATCAAACTCTCCGGTAAATTCCCACCCCTCTTTAAAGCCTCCTGTACATATTGAACTCCTGCTTCTGAAGAGGTGAATGTGGCAGGAGAAAAAGTACCAGTTGTGTTTTAAACTTATGACCACAGATCACTGTGGGAACTTAACACTCCCTAACAATTCCATTGAATTTCCTAGAAAATGTGTTGTCCCTTTTATGCAATGATTATTTCATATCTTTACCTTATACTTAAATTTCCTTTTCCTGACTCATGCCCAGCTGCTCAGTATATTTTGGTAATTCTTTCACTGAGAAAGAAGAAACAATTATACAAGTACTACTTCATCTTCCCACCACTTAATATATGAATCCACTGAAGCTGTAACAAAATATGCTGCTTCCACTTTTGTAATTTTGATCAAACTATTTCTGCTTCTTCTAAGGCCAATCTCAACATACGGGCATGAAATCCAACACCATTTCATCTGATCAAGGATTTTGCTTCTGAAATCATTTCCTCACTACGTTATTAATTCTACTCTTCACTTCACCAACATAAAATATGTCATAATGTCTCTAATTTAAATATATAACCCTTTCCCCATATTGCTATCCAGCTCTCTTTGCATATCATTGCACCTACTTTAGGAAAACCCTTTACATTTGCTTTTTCTAGATCTTCCCATTTTTTTCTAACTCCCATCAGATTTGTTTCTACTACTACTCAGAAATTTCTTTGGTCTGTAGATAGGATAATGCTACACCACCCACATTTGGTAACTGTCAACATGTCCAATGTCACAAATATTTCCTCTATGTTGTCTTCTGGGAATTTTACAATTTATGGTCTTACATTTATACCTCAATCCATTTTTTAAGTTTAAATTCAACTAATTAACATATAGTGTATTAGTTTTGGAGGTAGAGGTCAGTGATTCATCAGTCTTATATAACACCCAGTGCTCATTACATCACATGCCTCCTTAATGTCCATCACCCAGTTACCTTATACCCCCTCTCTCACCCCTTCTACCCCACCCCCTCCCCTCTAGCAACCCTCAGTCTGTTTCTTATGATTAAGAGTCTCTTATGATTTGTCTCCCTCTCTGATTTCATCTTGTTTTATTTTTCCCTCCCTTCCCCTATAATCCTCTTTGATCCAGTTTCAACCCAGAACCTGAACATGATACCAAAAGCACTAACAATAAAGCAAAACATTAATAAGTGAAATTACATAATCTATAAAGATTCTGCACAGCAAAAGAAACAATCAACAATATGAAAAGTCAATCTATGGAATGGGGAGAAAATACACATCTTATACCTGATAAGGGGTTAATATCCAAAATATATAAGGAACTCAGGTAATTCAGTAGCATAAAAACAACAATTCTATATCTTTAAAAGGACAGAGTTACTAGATGGATATTTTTTCAAAGAAGACCTGAAAAAGGCCAAGAGATTCATGAAAGGTACTCCACATCACTAATCATCAGGAAAATGTAAACCAAAACCATAATCAGATTATTACCTCACACCTGTTAGACTGGCTATCATCAAAAAGAAAAAAGATACCAAGAGTTAGTGAGGGAACCCTTGTGCACCTGTGGTGGGAATGTAAACTGATACAGCCACCATGGAAAATAGTATGGAGATTCCCCCTAAAGTTAACAATGGAACTACTTTTCCATCTAGCAACCAACTTCTAGCTATATATCAAAGTAAGTGAAATCAAGATATCAGAGAGATTTATGCACTCCCATATTCACTGCAGCATTAATCATAATAGCCAAGTTAGGTTGTTTCCATAACCTAAGTTTCCAAAGAGATAAGTGGATAAAGAAGATGTGGCATAAGTTTGTAAAGGAATATCATTTAGCCATGAGAAGGAAAGCCTGCCATTTGTGACAACAGGGATGAACCTTGAGGATATTCTTCTAAGTGAAACAAATCAGAAGAGGAAGAAAAATATTCTGTGAGATCACATGACTGTGGGGTCCAGAAAAGCTGAACTTGTAGATATAGAGAGTAGAATGGTCGTTGCCCATTATGGAGGAGTAGGAGAAGTAGGAGATGTTGGGCAAAGAGTAAAAAACTTTCAGTTATAAGAGAAGTCCCGAGGACTCTACTCAATACATTAATTAGCTCCCGAGGAGCTAATTAATGTATTGCATGGTCCATGATTCCTGTAGTTAATATGATTGTATTACAGACTTGAAAACAGCTAAGAGATCATAAGTGTTCTCACCACAGAGAAGAAAGGGTAATTATGCGATGTGATAGGGGTGCTAGCTAACGCTATGGTGGTAATAATTTTATGTATATATACTCACATTTTCTACTCCTAAAACTTGTTCAGTGTTATAAGTCAGTTGTATTTTAGTGTATCTTGAGAAAAAATAAATAAAAACAAAAGGTACTATTAAAAAAAGAAATTACTTTTGTCAACATCAATAGTGGCTTTCACACTTACCAAATTTAATTTCTGAACCTATCTTATTTCCTCAGTACTTAACCCAGAGAGATTTTTCTCTCCTAGAGAATAAACATTTGAAATTAACATAGTCAACACTGACCTTTTAATTTCCCACCAAGTACCCCTTTCTTCCCAACTGTGCCTCCCTAAATTCCCTCTCTCAGTTGATTATATATATTTCACTTAATTGTACAGGTCAAAGAACTAAGGATTATGGTTCCCTTTTTTCTACCCCTTGATACTCAATTAATAAGCAAGTTCTCTTAGATTTTTCTTCAAAATATATTCTGAATCTGACCACACCACATCAACTCTTCTACTTTTGCTTTGGTCTAAGTATCTCCCTCATTTATAAAGCAATAATCTTCTTAACCTGACATATTGCTTTGCTTCTCTCTCCACACTTTCCCTGGTATACTCCTATCATAATAGTTAGATTTACCATTTAGTACCATAAAAAATTCATGTAACTTCCCTGAATAAACCTGCAGAAGTTTCACACTGCACTGAAAATTAAATCTGAACCTTCTTCTGTGACTTATGAAACCATTTCTAGAAAATATGGTCTCTTTCTTTTACTCTCTGATCTTATGGACTACTACTCTTCTCTACCATCATTCTCCAGGCATGCAGAGTTTCTGTTTGGGCATAGAATACTCTAGTCTTTTCCCCGTTGTGTGAACTTTGAGGCTCTACTTGACCTTCCTCTGTGAAGACAGTGACATTCTGGGAGATGTTGATAGCTGGTAGAAATTATTACATTATTCAGTTTCCATTACTTTCTTTTTTTTTTTTTAAATTCAATTTTGGTGCAGCTGTAAATCAACATTTTTTTTGGCCTGCTCAAAAGGTAAGCATGTTGCTCAATCCTAGCAAATCAGTTTCTTTATCCTGGGAATTTGTACTTTGAATTTATGTAGGGGTGGACAGAGTTTATACTTATTGAATACAAGGGCTGAAATTCTGAAATAACTATTCATTAGATTTTATAGCAATTCCTGGAAATAACCTTATTTACATTCTTTCTGAGACTTAGGGTTCAGTAATGTGTTTGCCAGGGCTGTCATAGCAAAGTACCACAGATTGGGAGGTTTAAACAATAGAAATTTATTTGACATAGATTTGTAGTCTAGAAGTCCAAAATCAAGGTATCAGCAGAGTTGGATTCTTCTGAGACCTCTCAGTGGTTTGTAAATAGCCTTTATTCTGTGTTTTCACATGGTCTTTCCTTTGTGCGTGTCTGTAGCCTAATCTCTTCTTATCAAGACATCAGTCATTTTGGATTAGAGCCTACCCTTAAGACCTCACTTCGTTTAATTGCCTCTTTAAAGGTACTATTTCCAAAAACTGTTCATATTCTGAAGTACTCGGGGTTTGGGGCTTCATTAAGTATATTTTTTGGGGGAGGACACAATTGAACCCCTTAATAAATAATTTCTTTGATTTTAAGACTGACCTGTAATCTCCCAATACACATACATGTTTTGTTTTGCTTTTTCTGAATCAGTCTCTGTTGCTTGCAGTCAAAGTACTCAAACAACTATAATGGACCATAGTCTCTCTCTATATATACGCACATATACATATATATGTGTATGTGTGCACACATATATATCAGGTTTAGAACTCATTGAATTGAGCCATTATGCCATTTTATGTCCTGTTTGCAGTGAATATAAAAATATATGGTCATTTAGTTGTGTGAAAGGAACTTTAGGAGACATAACTGAATATGGACACTTTTGCTACCTTTATTTAGGGATAAATAATTTTTTTTTGAAGTTTTGTATTCATAGATTTCTTTTCTTCCTGGCAACTGTGGGAATTTTTATTTGTTCAAGGGGGAGGGAAAGTCATTTGGGGAACAGTGGAGAAATAGAAGCCACCTTTGATTAAGCTTATACCAAACTAAAATGAGAGTTTTAAGTTTGTACATGTTTTACATATCATACTTTATTTTGTTATTGAAAATCTTATTTCCCTAACAAAATGAAGAGTGATTTCAGCCATTTTTGTAAATCTTTATTAAAGCATTATTATTTATTTATGCTCAAAGAATGACAAGGTATCATATTACATCTGTCATCCGAAGCAGTAAGTTACACATTGAGACATCTGGTGTACTCTATACATGGATCCTTATAGCCAAATAAAAAAAGACATTATATGTACATAAAACTCCAAATAGTATATAAAATCAAAATATAAAATATAAACAGAAGGTTCTTCATTTCCTAACCTTTGTTCAACAATTTCTCAACATGTATTTCTTTTTAAACAACCCCAATTAATTATCCCCATGACACTTGAAAGTTAAATTGTTCAAAACCGGTTATATTATCCTCCTCTTGCCTTAAACTTAACTCCTGTTTCTATTTTTACACTTATCTATTTTTACTGTTTTTCATATACTCAGTTATCCAAGATACAGAACTTGAAATTAAACAATAAAAAAAAAATATGGTCCTTATTCAGTTAACCATCAGGGGCCATTTCCATTGAGTTACCATTTCACTGTCCGTCCATGAGATTAAGTGGAGATAACTGCATTATTCTGTTCTGGAACATCCCACTGCACTTTATAAGAGTAGTAAATGAAGAACTCAGCTGGCCTAATAAGAGTCAAGTTGGATTAATTGATTGATTGATTGATTTTTACTTATTTGGAAGGGTAACCGTATTTTTCAGAGATGCTACTGAACTGGGAGAGCCTGGAGCTGCTGTGAGGTAGAAATCTGAAAATAAAACCAACCAGAGTAAATCATGGCTTGACTATAGAGAAATACAGACATTAGAAACATTTTTGAACTCTTAGTTCTGTCCATTCCTGATGTTAGCAGCTACTTGGAGCTTTGCAGTTCCCTGAGCGAATGAATTCTCATTTATTGATTCAGTTTGAGTTGGGTTCTTTTCAATCACTAGAAAGAATCCAGATTATTTCAACAGAGGATAAATGAAGAGTTTTATTTTAATATTTTATTATCAATCTATTTTATTTCAGAATTGTATAAATTATATAATTAATAATTTATTAATATCTCTATTAATGAATATACATTAATATTTATTAATATTTTAATATTTTGGAAGCCATTTTCCAAATATACTGACATGAGAGTCCCATGATTTAACCATCTCTACTTGGTCCTTCCTATGGCATATTTAGATTATTAACACAACCTCTATTCCTTTTCCCCTATAACCCAGTTTACAGAAGAATATCCACAGTTGAACTCTGGCTGTTCTTTCATCGTGCAAAATAAGAAATACCGTGTGTGTGTGTGTGTGTGTGTGTAAGGAGTGGGAGTTATGCTCCACTTTCCTGAGGGTGGAGTACCTACAAAAATTATTTGGAATTTTCTGCATAAGAAATGTGTTCATTCTCTATTGCCTATTTATTCAGTTATGTATTTGTTCATATTAGCATGGACTCATAGATATTTATTTTATTTTTAGAAATATATTCTAATACTAGATTAATTTTTTGCTCACAATGTTCCAGCTTTGGTCATTGAATAATCTTTCGGTTGGCTTATGTGTCTCTTTGAAATATTTCCATCATTGTGTTTGTTGTTTAGATTACTTCCTTACTCTCTCAATTATAAAATGCTCCAGGCTCATCCTCTGTATTTTCTGCTTGTCTTGGAAACAGGCCTTTCTCCGGAGACTCCTGGCCCTTTTATTAGAGAATGACAGTTACAAAAAAGTTGTGAGCACTAGGTGGGCTTGTTATATGTAATATTTACCCATCGGTATCTACATCGAGCTAAACGAGATAATATGTGTTTCTCCAACTCTAAACTATTATCGTGGATTATTCTAGCCTTTTTTCCTTGTTTGTGTGTAATGTCCCACTCCAAGAGTGAGAAACCTGGCTTCCACAATTCACCATCTAGTGAACTAAATGTTCAATTACAGGACACGTGTAGATGGTTTCTAAATTGTTAATAATACCCTTATAGAAGAAAATAAAATCATATCTGTGCATAGGGAAATAAAAGAATTTTTGCGCTTATGTACATTTCCTTCTGCTTTAGCCTTACAGATGCCACTCTTTTCCAATGTTAGGCCAGCAACATTTGGGCCAGGCCCTTCAATGAGGCTGTCTCATATACTTATAATATAGTTTAATTTTTTTTCATGGTCTTTATTCCATTCTGAGATCCATCAAATTCTTAAATAATTTAATGTAATTTGTATGTGTAATTCTTATTCTTTTGGTTCTAAATTTCTGTGGGTTTACAAAAGCATGATGTCATCCATCCACCATTACAGTATCATACAGAATAATTTCATCATCCTAGAAAAGTCTCTTGTGCTCTTATTCAATACATATAAACTTCTTACACAAAGGATGGCTTTTTATTTTAAACATTTAAATTTAGAATAGATTTAGATTTACAGAAAAGTTGTGAAGGTACAAGAGAGTTATCATTTAGCCTAAACTAAATTTCTTCTTTTTGTAGAGATTATGATTTTTCCTTTTCTATGAGCTTAATAATTTGAGGAGTAGTAATTAGGGTATTCTGTAGAATGTCCCTCAATTGGAATTTATTTTCTTTTTTTTTCCTCATGACCACACTGTTGTGTGTTTCTGAGCCCAGTTCCAATGTAAAGTGATGATGGCTCTCCATATCAACAAACAATTCTCAGGACACCAGCTGGGTGCCCTATAATTCAACTTAATTCTGATATTTATCTACTGACAGATAGCATCATATCCCACAGGTTAAGCATTCAGTCTAGAAGACTACCCCTCCGCCTCCCATCTCAGATGCCAGTTACAAGCCCAGGTTGTTACCTTTGCTTCTGATGAACTGGCAATAAATCAAGGTTCTCAAGATTCACCCCTTGGGTTCCCTTAATTTGCTAGAGCAGCTCACAGAACTCAGAAAACCCATTTACCCACTGAATTACTGATTTATTATAAAAGGATACAACTCAGGAACAGCCAAAAAGAAAAGATGCATAGGGCAAGGTATGTGGGAAGGGGTGCAGAACTTCTATGCCCTCTCTGGGCACAGTGTTGTCCCCACATCTTCACATGTCCACCAACATGGAAGCTCTCTGAACCCTGTTCTTTTGTTGTATGTGTGTTTTGTTTGTTTGTTTTAATGGAGGTGTCAGTATATAGGAATGACTAATGGTTATTGGCCATTGACAATTGATTTGACCTCCAGCTCCTCTCCTCTCCTTAGAGATTAGGGGGTGGAGCTGAAATTTTCTACCCTCTAGTCACATAGTTGCCTCCATTGGCTACTAGCCCTCATCTTTAACTGCCTTCCAAAAATCACTTTACTAATGTAACAAAAGACATATTTATCACTCTCAACACTTACAAATTCCAAGTGTTTTGGGAGCTGTGCGTTAGGAACTGTAGATGAAGATCAAGTATATCTATACATATATGGATGACCAAATACATGTTTCTTATAAATCACAATATCACAACATTCTATTCTCTTCCATTAATCTGTGTACTCCTCCACTGATACCATGATATCTTGATTATTGCAGGTTTATAATAAGTATTGAAGTTGGTTGGTGTGAGTCCTCCTGCTTTGTCTGATTTTTATTTTTTTGGTATTGTGCTGCTTACTCTAGATTTGGCCTTTCAATTTAAACTTTAGAATCAGTTTGTTATATACACAAAATAGGGATATTTATTGGAGACCTGAAAATAAGACTTGGAAGAATTGACACAAATGATACTGAGTCTTCAAGACCATGGGCACAAAATATATCTCCATTTATTTGGATCTGTTTTGAATTCTTTTATTAGTTTTTTTTAGTTTTCCACTTACAGATCCTATACATATTTCTCGGATGTATATGTAAATATTTAATTAGTTTGATGTTATCATAAATTTGTCTTTTAAATTTCAGTGTCTAATATTCATCACTGACATAGAGGAAAGCAATTGACTTCAGTTTATTGACCTTATAGCTGTGATTTTACAATACTTACCATAAGTTCTAGGAGATAGTTTCTGATTATTTTGTGTTTTCTATACAATCATGTCACCTATGAATAAAGGCAGTTATTTATTCTTTTCTAATCTGTGTATCTGATTTTTCTTTTTCTTGCCTTATTGTACTAGGTAGAACTTCCAATACACTGTTGCATAAGAGTGGTGAAAGGGAAAATTGTTGTCTTTTTCTTGATCTTATAGGGAAGTCCTTAGTTTTTCACAACTGTTATGTTACTTGTGGTGGGTTGGTGGTGGTTGTTGTTGTTGTTGTTTTGTAGCTATTCTTTATCAAGTTTAAGTTCCCTTCTATTCCTAGTTTGCTAAGTGTTGTTATCATGAATGAAGTCCTGTTTTTTAAATGCTTTTTAAGTGTCAATCAATGCAATCATATGATTTTGTTTCTCTATTTTGTCCCTGTGATATATATCACCAATGGATTTTCAAATTTTGACACAGTCTTGCATGCTTGGATAAATTGCACTTTGTGGTCACATATAATTCTTCTTATATAATTTTGGATTCAAGTTTTTAATATTTAGTTGAAGATTTTTATATCTACAGTAATGGAAATATTGATCTGCAATTTACTTTTCTTATAACCTAATTGACTTGGGCATAGGGCAATGCTGACCTCATAAAATGAGGAAGTGTTAGTCATTGCTTCCAAAAGAACACATCATTGGTATAACATGATAAACCAATCTTTTTTCTTTTTACATAGAAATTTTACTTTTTAGAATAGTTTAAGTTGATTGTAAAATTGAGGAGAAATACAGAAAAGCTCCATAAACCCCTGTTCCTCCCCAGACACAGTTTCCCCAAGTATCAAAATTTTGCAACACAGTGTTACCTTTGTTGCAATTCAAACTCATTTTGAAAAGTATTTGACTTATCAATTTCTACCATGAAATATAGAGTTATATTGGAGGCAGTACCTCTTTATTTATGATTTATGTTACATTTCAAGGAGGTAAAGTCATGATCATAGAAAAAATTTATTGAAATCACAGAGTAGAATCTCTTTATAACCTTCATTCAATTACTTTATAAAATCCTTGGGAGCAAGTATCATGACCATATTTTTTTTATATATCTCTGGTATATATGACATTGCAGAATGCTAAGCACAATATAGATATTGAATAAATATTAATTGTCTGGAAGTGAATTTATATATTTGAAGTATAATATTAAGATATGAAGCAGCAAAAAAGCACCTAAGCAGTATAAAATTATATATGCTTTCCCAACTAGGCTGTAAGCCACTTAAAGACAAAAAAAATTACATTCCCATTACCTTAGCCTAGCATTCACCTATAGGATGCACCTAATAATTAATGTGTGATAAATTGAGAAATTAATGAAGAATGAAATATACTTTATCCATGTATTTTTGAGATAGTGGGCATTCTTTCTGAGTCTTACAAGATTACAGGCCAAAACAATGAGAATTATTAATATAATATTGTGATAAAAATATATTCCACTTAATATATTTCCTCATTACATTCTAGTTTATAATGTGACTGGACTGAGGAGGTATAAGAACTCTTCAGGAACAGTTTACAGTGTAGTAATTTATTTATAGGATTTATAGGTCTTGGATGGAGGAATACATGGTTGGATTGATGATTAGTGTCTGATCTCATATACTTTTCCTCTGATCTAGCTTGTCCTTATCAGGAAATAGGCTCTGTTAGCTTACGTTATTTTTAAGAAACTTTACTGATTTATCTTTTTCATGTAGATATATGTCCTATCTGGAATTTATTGAGGTGCAGACCAAAGTTTATTTTTTTTAATTTCCAATTTATTTAACATCATTTATCAGAAAGATCATATTTTCAGCATTGCAATGGTGCCTTCATGATAGATAAATCAGGTATCCATATGTGACAGGTCTAAATCTGAGTTTACTATTCTGTTTTAGTGGTATGTTTGTATATCCCTATGCCATTTCACATCTTGTAAGTTATGGTAAATTTGAAATAAGTTAGATGTATGATAATATAAGTTCTCTAGCTTTACTCTCCAAGATTCTTTTGGCTTTTCTGCTTGCATTTTCATATAAATTTTTAAGTCAGCTTGTGAAAAATCCTTGCATTTTAAATAGCATTGCATAAATCTATAGATCAAGTTAGAGATTTTGATGTCTTTATCATACTAAGGTTTATAATCATGAAACTTAACATAATCCTTCATTGTCTAGATCTCCTTAAATTGTCACATAAATGTTTTGTTAAATTTTTGTGTAGGGAATTTCCACATAATTTTTAGGTTTACTCCTAGCTATTTGATTTTGATACTTTTATAAATAGGTTGCTTTGTAAAACTTCACTATATTCAGATCACTGCAATATTAAGATATATAGTTTATTTTATATATTTAACTTGTATTAAACAACACCCTTTAAATCATTAATTATAGCTTATTAGTGATGCTTTTATATTTTTCAATATACACATTCATGTTATATGAATAATGACAATTTTTTTTTACTTTCCAATCCTTACATCTTTACTTTTTGGGGGTGGAGTGGGGCTTATCTACTAGTTTGATTTTCCAGTGCATCAGTGAATAGAGTTGGTGCTAGTAAACATCATTGTCTTATATTTTATCTCAAGAGAAAATTTTCAATATTTTACAACTAAATATGGTATCATGTTTTGAAAACCTTACAGATTAAGAAAGTTTTATTGTTTTCCTAATCAGCTGACATGGCTTTTCTTTTAATTATTAAATGGGTAATGATTATTATCAGATGCTTTTTTCAGATGATACTGTGATTTTCTTACTTTAACTTGTTAATATGGTGATTGACATCATTTTTTAAAATTTTTGGATAACTTTGCATTGTTGCAATAAATTCCAACTTCTCATGATGTATTATCCTTACATATTGCTGAAATTGATTTGCTATTTTATCTCAAATTTTTGCTCTTAGACTCATGAGAAGTTTGTCTTATGATTTTACTAACATAATGTCTTTGTCAGATTATGATATCAAAATTTATCTCAAATGAAGTTGAGGATTTCAGAAGTAGGTGGTGGTGGCCTTCTACATCTACAAATAAAAGCAGGAAGACCAATTATATAACAAAACCAAAAGCCCATAGTCAATATTTATAACAAACCTTGGAGACAAACTCCATGGACACTAAAAGGCTAAGTGGATACAGAAAAACCATCACAAATCCCAAGACCTAATTGGTATTGGCATCAGTGCTGGAGAACTAAGGATAAAGGAACAAGGTTGTCATCTGAGAACCTCAGGAAGGGATAATCCCCAATTTGCCAATTGATATTCACTGCAAAGTAGGGGATTGTTCTGAAGACAGTCACTAAAATGGGTGGGATTGTGTTCTGCTTACTAGTGAGTGAGTACAAGGAGTTCCAGTAAGGACTAAATGAGCTGCCTTTAAAAGTCTTGTTCTTAAGATTTCTCAAATTGACCACCAGGGTTTCCTTCTAGAATACAGCCCATGAGAAACTATTAAGGGTAGAATAAAAATTGAGCAGGATAGGTACATGAAAGAGAAAGGAAACAAAACATACAAACCAAAGTTTGTGAAAGAGTAGCCAAAAAAATCCCAGAAAGCAAGCTTTCTTGCTTTCTAACTTTACAGAATAATAACAAAAGAGGAAACTCTGTGAAGTTGGAGCTGCTTTCCTAAATAACACTTCATTCTAAAAGTTTAGGAACGTTAATTTCACATAAGGAAGAAGAACAGAAGAGTATCAAGATAAGAATCTAGTAGAGGGTGCCTAGGCAGTTCAGTTGGTTGAGTGAGTGCCTTTGGCTCAGGTCATGATTCCAAAGTCCCAAGTTAAAATCCCGCATCAGGCTCCCTGCTCAGCTGGGCGTCTGCTTCTCCCTCTGGCCCTCTCCCCTCTCATGCTCTCTCTCACTCTCTCTCTCTCTCAAATAAATAAAATCTTTTTAAAAAGATAAGATCAAGTACAAAATTATTACAAGAAAAAAAAAACCTAGAGCAAAATAACCTCATTGTAGAAGGCTGTGTGCATGAAGCCAGAATAAATCAGTAACCCACCATTTTAAAATAAGCTAATAGATACTTAGAAACAATGAAGGATGTGAAGGAATAATATAAATCACAGTCAGGAAAACTCAGAAAGAGATGAGAGGACTCAGGAAAGTTTTGATGATTTTTCTTTTACCTTTGGCTTTTAACAATTTTACAATTATGTGCCAGGATATATTTTGTTTTGTTTTGTTTCTGTATTTAATTTGTTTGGGATTCATAAATTTTCATGAGTCTATAGATCAATGTGTTCATACATTTTGGAAGAATCACAGCCTTTATTTCTTCCAATATTGCTTCTTTTCTATTCTCTTTATTTTCTATTCTCTTCTTTTCTATCCTCTTTTCTAGGCCTCTAAATATTCGTATGTTATATTTGTTCACTGTATACTCACATACACACAAATACACATATACACATATTTTATATTCTCTTGTGTATCTTAAAATTCTTTATTTTTATATCTGGATATTTTTCTATTAATTTATTTTCCAGTTCACTTATCCTTTCTTCTGCCACATCAAATCTTCTCTTAAAACTGTATGTTCAATTCTGAATTTCAATTGTAATTTTTCAGTTCTTGGCAAAGACTCACCTTTTTAAAAAGTTCTCTGCTGAAGATTCCCAATTTTTTCTGTATCTTATTGAAAATATTAATCATAGTTATAATGTTTCTCTCTGATAACTACAGTATCTGAACCACTGTAAGTCTGTTTCTATTATTTATTATTCTTGCAGTTTGTTTATTTGTTCATTTTTTGGCCTATCTCATAATTTAAGAGTGAATGCTCCATATTATTTATGAAAAATAAATGGTTCTAGCTGATGTTCTCTTGTTCTGAAGTTAATTTGATTTTTTTTTCTTTTTTTCTTTTTTCTTTTTTTTTTTTTTTGGCCAAGCAGCTAGTGTAGAGCCAAAATTAGGTTTTGTGATTTTTGTTAAAAATGTTCTTTGTCTGGTTTGCTCTTAATCCTAGGGGAATATTCCATGCATCTAGGCTGTAGCAAATTAGAGCCTCATTTGAAAGCCTAGGGGTTTTGCCAGATACTGTTTACCTTTGTGGAATGTGAATTCCAAATTCAATTTCCCCAGTAGTGTAAGACTGACTACATCTCTATTTAATTTTTAGACTTCTAGCTACTTTAGACTATAGATAGGGGCTATCTGATCCAGATGGCATCCCAGAAAAAATGGTGCTTGTGTTGAGTCTTTTTAGTTTAATTACTATAACTTAGTGAAATATTAAAAGGTACAAAAAAGTTATGGAAAGCTAGATCTTGCTCCTTTTTTTTTTATAAAGATTTTATTTATTTATTTGACAGAGAGAGAGATCACAAGTAGACAGAGAGGCAGAGAGAGAGGGAAGCAGGCTCCACACTGAGCAGAAAGACAGATGTGGACACTATCCCAGGATCCTGAGATCATGACCTGAGCTGAAGGCAGAGACTTAACCCACTGAGCCACCCAGGTGCCCCTAGATCTTGCTTCTCTTAAACTGAAGTCATTAGAGAAGATTGAGGATCTGAGGGGTAAGTTTTCTTCCAATGTAGGAACAACATGGACAAGTATGTGAAAACCAATACTGCTACAATATTTGAAATTCTTGCTGTAAGCAAAGAATGAATGTATTCCTCACCAAAAATATCAGCTTAACAGATAACTCTTCTCTTGTAATGAACTCCAACTACCTTCTCCCAACTGTACCTATCCCATGGTAGATGAATTTAACGCCTAAGTATATATGAAAAGAATTCTCAGACATTACACAATCCACAAACATTCCTGGGAACCTTTCACACAGGTTCTATATTTGTGTGTACCTGGTATCTACATAAGAAATATATCCCTTGTTATTCTTACCCGGAAAATTTGTTTCCGCCTTTACTCTATGTTATATTTGTATTGCCAATCCAAAATCCAATTTCACTTATTACCACACTATCCCCTGGAGCAAGATCTATCAGTTTGGCTAAGAAAATCTCTATAATCTATTTCCTTGATTGATGATTCTCTTACTAATCTCCTAATCATTCTCTTCATGGTCTTCATTTTCCCCTTCAGTTCACACTTTTCCTATTCAACTGATTTCTTTTACATTAAGTAGACATCAGTTTTGTTTTCAGAGACCATGTCTGGTAAGATATCCACTGTTCACCACAGAAGATGAACTTCGTCCTCTAACAGATAGTTTTAGTTGTGAAGGTACAAAGTTAAATATTGATATTAGGGAAAGAATAATTTATACTATATATCTATTTAAAGATGCTAAGGATTTGTATGTAGAAAATCCAGTGGATTCCATGAAAAGCCTTTTGGACTGATAAACAAGTTCAGCAAGGTATCAAAATATAAAATTAATACTCACAAATTTATTGTATTTCTATAAACTAACAATAAAATGAAACATGTAATTGTAGTGAAGAAAACAATTTCATTTAAAATAACACCAAAAGAATAAAATACTTTGAAATAAATTTAGCAAAGAGTAGAAGACTTGTGTACTGAAAACTACAAAATATTGTTTTTAAATAAATGAAGACATTTCATGTACAACACCAAGTCTTCCAAAGATGATAAACATCCCTAAATTTATCTTCAAATTTTATGCAATCTCTATCAAAATCCCTGCTGGCTATTTTGCATGGGTTGATAAGGTAACTGTAAATTTCATGTGGAAATGCAAGGGACACAGAATAGCTAAAATAATTAAAAAAAAAAGAACAAAATTATAAGACTCATTCTTCCCAATTTCATATCAAGACAGTGCGGTACTTGTTTAAGGCTAAGCGTGTATACCAATGGAATAAAATTAAGAATCTACGAGCAAGATATTGCATTTATGATCTGTTAATTTTGAAAAGAGTTCCAAGATCATTTAATGGGAAAAAAATTGTCTTTTCAACAAATGGCCCTGGGAAAACTGAATAGCCACATGCAAAGGATATCTGTTTCACACAATTTACAAAAAGTAACTCAAACTTTACCATAGACCTAAATATGAAAATGAAATCTAGGAAAGTCTTAGAAAAAAAAATCAAAAACTTTTTTCATTTTCTTGGATTAAGTACTTTTTTTAAAATATTACATCAATGAGCATAGGTAACATTCAAAAATAAGTAAATTGTATTTCATCAAAATTTAAAAGAAATTATGGCTCAAAAGACACCTTTAAGAAAGTGAAAAAGCAACCCACAGAATGGGAAAAGTGTTTCAAAATCATGTTCAGATAAGAGACTTGTATTCGGGGCGCCTGGGTGGCTCAGTGGGTTAAGCTGCTGCCTTCGGCTCAGGTCATGATCTCAGGGTCCTGGGATCGAGCCCGCATCGGGCTCTCTGCTCAGCAGGGAGCCTGCTTCCCTCTCTCTCTCTCTCTCTCTGCCTGCCTCTCTGTCTACTTGTGATCTCTCTCTGTCAAATAAATAAATAAAATCTTTAAAAAAAAAGAGACTTGTATTCAAAGTAAATAAAGAACTATTACCCTCAACAATAAAGAGACAAATAAGCAAAAATTAGTTAAAATATTTGAATAAATATTTTCCAAGGAAGATATATAAATGGCCAATAAACATAGGACAAGATGCTCAGCATCATTAATCATTACTGAAATGAAGATCAAAACCGAGGTAAATTGAAACTTTGTACCCACTGGGGTGGCTGATATAAAGAGACAGAAAATAATAACTATTGAAAAGGATGTGGGAAAATTGGAACCCATATATATTTCTAGTGACAGGCGTTGTAAAATGGTAAAGACACTTAGAAAAGAGTTTAGCAGTTCCTCAGCATGTTAAACATTGATTTGCTCTATAACCCAGGAATTTCACTTTTGGATATGTTCCCAAGGGAATTGAAAATGCATGCATCCACACAAAAATCTCTATAAAAATATTCATAGCAACTTTACTTCTAAAAGACCACCCCCCAGAAATAATCTAAATGTACATTTATTGAGAAATAGGTCAAAAATATACTTTATTCTGGAGCACCTATGTGACTCAATTGGTTAAGCATCTGCCTTCAGCTCAGGTCATGATCCCAAAGTCCTGGGATTGAACCCCACATCTGGTTCCTTTCTCAGTGGGGAGCCTGCTTCTCCATTTTCCTCTGCCTGCCACTCCCCCAGCTTGAGCTCTCTCTCTCTGCCAAATAAATAGGTAAAATCTTTTTAAAAATGTAGTATACTCATAAAATGGGATGTTATTCAGAAACAAAATGAATAAAGTTTGAGTAAGTAAATAAATGAAGGAAAAGGCTAGCCTATACAGAAAAATTACAAATAATTTATGTAGATACTCTGTCTTCAAGCACATGGATCATAATTCCTTATATTTTAAATGTAGCCTGACCATAGTGACTACCTTCTAAAGAGTATAGCATGGAGAAGGCAGGGAAAAGAATAACTTCATAGTAGAAGAATCTGACAAACACTATTTCAGCCACATTTTCAAAGTTTGACATCAATGATAATGAATCATGTTGATAGTAAGCAACTTTGCTGTAAGATGAAAATGGCACTTTGTTTTTAGGGTCTTACTCCCCCAAGCCCATATCCCCTATCTAGTAATAAGAAAAACATAAGACATAAGAAAAACATGGACATTCTGCAAAATATTTGAAAGTACTCTTTGAAATGGTGCAAGTAATTGAGCACAAGAAATTCTGAGCAACAGTTACAGCCAAGAGGAGCCTAAAAAATCATGGTGACTAAATGTAATGTGATATGCTGGATGGGACTGCAAGGCAGAAAGATATCATTAAATACAAACTAGGGAATTAGAAAGTATAGATTTTAGTTAATAATGATATGTCACTATTGGTTCACTAATTATAACAAATATTTTATATTTATATATATAAATATTATATATGTAACAAACATGCTTATACAAGATGTTAATAAAAAGGGAAGCTAGATGTAGAGTATAAGGGATCATGCTTTACTATCTACTTTCACAGTTTTTCTGTAAGTCTAAAACTATGCCAGTTATAAAGAAGAATTAAGTACTGATACATGTGACAACACGGATGAACCTTGTAAACATGTTAAGTGAAAGAAGCCATTCCATTTGGCCATATTTTGTATGGTTCCCTCTCTATAGTATGTTCAGAGTATGGAAATTCATAGAAGTAAAATGTAGACTAGTAGTTACCAGGTGCTTGGGAGTGGGGAAAATAAGACTGAGTGCTAATGAATATAGAGTTTCTTTTCAGCCTGAAAAGTCTTCTGGAATGAGATAGTGATGGTGATTACACAACCTTGTGATATACTAAATCTATTGAATTGTATTACTTTAAGGGTAAATTTTATACTATGTAAGTTGAATAATATAACATTAAGTCTGTTTTTGAAAAAAATGGAGGTCTAAGATTAAAATAAAATTGAAAATGAACTGATCAGAAAAATTTAGATATGTTACCATTGACCCAGTCTTTAATGAATCTCTTATGGGGCGGGGGGCTTTCAATGGACTCTTATCTTAAAAAAATCATTTTCTTTTATTCTTTTATAACCAATTGAATTAAAATATCTCTATTAAACAAACAAGGTTCATTTCTTGGACACATTTACAGCCTATGTCAACATGAGGAAAAGTGGGAAAGGTATAAAAAGTCCACATTGCCCACTTCTCCATCTGATAATAACCATATAAATTTGGATTTTTGAGGCAGAGCATGAGGAACTAAAGAACTATTCACGAGTTATTTACAATATTAGGAAAGGGGAAAAGACTTCCCAGTACAAAGAATAAAAGTTATGAAATCTCTTAATGTTTTTCATTATACTCCCTTCCCTTATTGCATGCAAGTGTTTCTGGTGTTAAGTTCTGCATTACCCAGTAGGTAAATTAAACATCTGCATAAAATTCAGCAAAACAGGGACACCTGGGTGGCTCAGTCAGTAAGTGTCTGCCTTTGGCTTAGGTCATGATCCCAGGGTCCTGGGATCGAGCCCAGTATTGGGCTCCCTGCTTGGTGGGAAGCCTGCTTTTCCCTCTCCCACTCCCCCTTGTGTTCTCTCTCTTGCTGTGTCTATCTCTGTCAAATAAATAAACATAATCTAAAAAAAAAATCCAGCAAAACTGAAGCACCAACATCATAAAAATAAATGGAAATCATTTCATTTTTTTTTAAGTCACAAGAGCTGTCGTGAATTGAAAATAGTTCTTATTGGTGGTCCTCACTCTTATATTTCAAGTTACGTAATTTAAAACCTATAAACAGAAACATGATCTTAACTCACTTAGTCAAATGATGTCCTTGGGCAGATTATATTGGAAGGGAAGTATAAGAATTGGAAAATGATTGCGTTATTGAAATTTATATAATCTCCTTGAATATCTGTTTTTTTTTCAGTCTTGGATGGTATCATGTGTTCAATAAAATCTCCCAAATCTTTACTAACCAAATACTTCCTGTACAATCATTTGAATGCAGAGAGAGGACAGGCTTAGCTCACTAAAAAAATGAAGGCTCAGAATAGGCATAAGAGAATATGGGGGCTCAGACTGACCAAGAATAAGTTAAATGAATGATGTGCACAGAGAATCATGATAATTTTGGACACTCTGCATTTAGCATGTTTATAATGATGGTTTAAAATTGTCTTCCAACAGTGAACAGCAATCTGAGATGTTTGGTATTCAAAGCAGAGTGGTTTTCCAGACAAACGTTGTTAGATAGGCTTGCCTGCCAATTGGTACTACTGGTGAGAAACAGTTAAGACAATCAAGCTTAGGGACGCCTGAGTGGCTTCATTCAGTTAAGCATCTGCCTTTGGTTCAGGTCATGATCATAGGGTCCTGAGATATAGTCCCGCATCGGGCTCCTTGCTCACTGGGGAGTCAGTTTCTCCCTCTGCCTGCTGCTCCCACTGCTTGTGCTGTCTCTATCTCTACTTCTTTCTCTGAAAAATAAATAAATAATATCTTTTAAAAAAAAGACAATCAAGCTTATGGTTCTATTAGAGTAGGGAAGCGACACCTGGAAGAGGTATATAGGTTGAAGGAATACAACAGATCAAAAGATTGGAAATCTCTCACGAGAAACAGGAGCAAAAGCAATGAGAATGAGATGATGAGAAATTTGGACTGATGAGTCTGGTGTTTAGAGAGTAAATATTGTTATATATTTCTGAGGTAGGACTCTTCTAGGTCATGAAGTTTCCAAGATGTGTTCCTGAAAATAGATGGCTGAAGGAGACTCAATGAGAATATTATTGAAATAAAATAGATCCAGAATGAGCCAGTTACATGAATAGCAAAATATCTCATCATTATGATAGAAGTTTTGGTCCAGGTGAAAGCTGTTCCTGTTTCTAAATGAATAAGGCCAAGTGACTCAAAGGAGAGTGGCTGACTTTATATTTCCTGTCATTCTTCTATGCAACTGATATTTGACCTTCTCCACATGACTCCCTCTCTGTGGCAGCCAGTCATGCTGTTTGTCTAATATTTCTGACTCTCTTCCATATAGGCCCATGATAGAATTGTATATCCCGGCTCTCTTGAAAACCAAGATAGTAGATTTCAGATGCACTCCAACTTCTATTATTTCTAGTAATGTTAACAATGGTAATAGCAGATACTACTCATTGAGTTCTTGCTGATGAGGCCTGCATTGTGCCAGGCAATTTAAATGTATTATTTCACTTGAATCTTATAACAACCCTAGCTATTATCTCTGACACAGATGAGGGAAAATGAAGGCACAGAATATTTATAACTTGGAAGTAGTGGGGCAATTTCAAACTCAGGCATTCTGATAATGAAGGATATTAGGAATAAAAATAGTATATTAAGAATATTAACATTCCTAATATAAATATTAGGAATAAAAAGGAGTGTGATAGTTGACTTATATATCAAATTGAGTAGGCCATAGCATGCTCAGATAGTTGGTTAAACATTACCTCTGGGTATGTCTGTGAAAGTGTTTCTGTATGAGATCAGCATCTGCATTAGTAAATTGGGTAAAGCATATCACCCTCCCCAATATGGGTGGCACCATCTAATTTATTAAGGATCCAAATAGGCATCCTTAAAAAGGCAGAGTAAGGCATACTGTCTGTCTTTGAGCTGGGAATTAATTTTTTCTTGCACTTGGACTGAAACTTCCATCATTGGCTCTCCTGGTTCTCAGGCCTTTGAACACAGACTGGAACTTAGACCACCAGCTCTCCTGAGTCTCCAGCTTAAAACTGCAGATTGTTGGACTACTCAGCCTCCAGAACCATGGGAGCAAATCCCTTATTAAAAAAATCTTTTTGTATGCTGTTGGTTCTATTTCTAAATACAAATGAGTAACGAAATGTGGGTAGGTCTTTTTGCCCCTGTATAAATCTCTCACTTTTCCTATTCTCCTTCTCCCCTTTTTCCACCTTCATTAAAATTATAGGAAGATCACCATTTCTTCTACTAAGTTTCTGATCTATCATTGGATACTCAGTGGGCACCAACCAAATAAGACTGTAATTTAATAAGAATGCTTGTGATGTGATTCTTTGCCAGCTTTAATATAACATTGCCTATAGTTTTCTGGGAAGTCTTCAGAGTACACACGGTTGTCATATGGCTGATTCATCTATACACTTACCTAAAAACAAGAATCCACGCTAAATAAAATAAGCACGTTTCAGGCAGTGCAATGTTGAAACACCCATTGTGATGTCCTTATAAATAATTCTAAGTGAAGATCATTAGAAATAGGTATACATTTATATCTTCCTTTCCATTAAAGAAAAAAAATAAAATACTGATAAAATATCTAGTTTTCTTAATAATGTCCATATACTCTCATATTCTTATCACTCACACATTGGCATTTACTAGAATGCTTGAATAACCTGATTTGCAAACAAGTAAACATTTGTACAGCCCATGACTTATATTTTCAACTAAATACTCAAATTATGTCCTATTATTATGCTATTTCACTGATGTAAGCAATAAAGAAAAGTAAGAATTAAAATATAGCAAAGCTTAAGGGCAAGATGAGTCTGATCTTTATGGATCAGAAATAGAAATAAAACAGAGATGACCAAAATAAGCTTAATATTTATTTTATATTTACGAGGGCATCATATTTAGTAATATGTTTATTAGTTTCTGATCCTGAGCACATTACATAGAAATGAACTGCCTGTTACTGGTTTCACTCCTAGAATAGACATATTAGTAGCTAAAATGAAGGCACTGCTCTTGAGCAATAAGGTACTGTAGTCTAAAGTGAGATCAACTTTCATCATTTACAAATCTTAAGGGACTTGTGTTTCCAACACCTTCAAATGTAACTGTTTGATGTGATGTAACCAATTACAAGTAGTGTTTAATGGGTTGTTTTGGATACTTTGGGATTGCATTTTTCTTTTGCCATATTCATGCTCCTTCTTGACAATGCTTTCTGATATTCAGATTCTGCTACCCAGCCCACTGTGAGTGTTGGAGGTATATAATTAAACTTTTCTCAATAATTTTTTTGGATAAAAAGCTCATACAGAGTCCCAAAAATCTCCCTCAGATATACAAATACATGAGCACTCCAGGAGAGAAGTATAACTGAATAGCAACCTGGAATTGCTCATCACACCATGGTTCTTATCTCGTGATGTAGATCTCCTTCACATGTGTTATTGGAATATTAAGCAAGCCTGATCCAACAACACAGACTGTAGAAAGCGATGCAAAAAAACCTTCATTCAACTTGCAGATTTTCGATATACACTATTCTTACATGAAATGTTACTATGTAAGTTTTTTTTTCCTATCCGTTGTAAAATGACAGTTATTAAAATGTCATCTTTTATGGAATATATGCATGTGTATATTCATATTCACACATACATTATATATATATTTATATATAAATAATTGAGAAAATGGAAACAATGAACTGAAGTTTATTCATTCATATGGTCAGTCAAGCAATAGTTACTAAATACTAATTATGTGTCAAACACTATACCTGGTGCTATAGAAATAACTTAAAAATATAACATATAATGTATTATTTGCTTCAGGGGGGTGCAGGTCTATGAATCATCAGTCTTACACAATTCACAACACTCACCATAGCACATACCCTCCCCAAGATCCACAACCCAGCCACCCTATCCCTCACCCTTCACCTCCCAGCAAACCTCAGTTTGTTTCCTGATGTTAAGAGACTCTTATGGTTTTTCTCCCTCCCAATCCCATCTTGTTTCTTTATTTCCCTCCCTACCCCCACCATGACCTCCCGCCCTGCATCTTAGATTCCTCATGTCAGAGAGATCATATGATAATTGTCTTTCTCTGATGGGCTTATTTTGCTTAGTATAATACCTTCTAATTCCATCCATGTCCTTACAAATCGCAAGATTTCAGGTTTCTTTGATGACTGCATAGTATTCCAGTGTGTGTGTGTGTGTGTGTGTGTGTGTGTGTGTGTGTGTGTGTGTGTATACCACATCATCTTTATCCATACACTTGTTGCTGGACATCTAGGTTCTTTTCATAGTTTGGCTATTGTGGAAATTGCTGCTATAAACATTCAGGTGCATGTGCCCCTTCAGATCACTGCCTTTGTATCTTTAGGGTAATAGCCAGTAGTGCAATTCCTGGGTTGGAGAGTAGCTCTCTTTTCAACTTTTTGTGGAACCTCCATACTGTTTTCCAGAGTGGCTGCACCATCTTGCACTCGCACCAAGAATGTAGGAAGGTTCCCCTTTCTCTGAATCCTCTCCAACACCTGACTAATTAATTTTAGCCATTTTGACTGGTGTGAAGTGGTCTTACTGTCGTTTTGATTTGTATTTCCCTGATGCTGAGTGATGTTGAGCATTTTTACATGTGTCTGTTGGCCATTTGGATGTCTTTTTTGCTGAAATATCTGTTCATGTCTTCTGCCTACTTCTTGATCAGATTATTTGTTCCCTGGGTGTTGAGTTTGATAAGTTCTTTATAGATTTTGAATACTACCCATTTTTATGTCATTTACAAATATCTTCTCCCATTCTGTCACTTGTCTTTTGGTTTTGTTGACTCTTTCCTTTGCTATGCAAAAGCTTTTGATCTTGATGAAGTCCCAATGGTTCATTTTTGCCCTTGCTTCCCTTGTCATTGGCGATGTTTCTGGCAAGAAGTTGCTGTGGCTGAGGTTGAAGAGGCTGTTGCCTGTGTTCTTCTCAAGGATTTTGATGGATTCTTGTCTCAGATTGAGATAGGAATGTCTTTCACCCATTTTGAGTCTATTTTCATGCGTGGTGTAAGGAAATGGTCCAGTTTCATTCTTCTGCATGTAGCTGTCCAATTTTCCCAACAACAATTTGTATTTTTTTCCCTCCATTGGACATTCTTTCCTGCTTTGGCGAAGATGAGTTGACCATAAAGTTGAGGGTCTACTTCTGGGCTCTCTATTCTGTTCCATAGATTTATGTGTCTGTTTTTGTGCCAGTACCATACTGTCTTGATGATGACAGCTTTGTAATAGAACTTGAAGTCTAGTCTAAAGAACTTTGGCTTTCTTTTTCAACATTCCTCTGGCTCTTCTGGGTTCTTTCTGATTCCATATTAATTTTAGGATTATTTATTCCATTTCTTTGAAAAATATTGATGGTATTTTGATAGGGATTGCATTAAATGTGTAGATTGCTTTAGGTAGCATAGACATTTTCACAATATGTGTTCTTTCAATCCATGAGCATGTAACGTTTTTCCATTTTTTTGTGCCTTCCTCAATTTCTTTCATGAGTATTTTATAGTTTTCAGAATACAGATGCTTTGCCTCTTTGGTTAGGTTTATTCCTAGGTATCTTATGGTTTGGGGTACAATAGTAAATGAGATTGACTCCTTAATTTTTCTTTCTTCTGTCTTGTTGGTGTATAGAAATGCAATTGATTTCTATGCATTGATTTTGTATCCTGACACTTTACTGAATTCCTGTATGAGTTCTAGCAGTTTTGTGGTGGAGTCTTGTGTTTTCCACATAAAGTATCATATTATCTGCAAAGAGTGAGAGTTTGACTTCTTCTTTGCTGATTTGGATGGTTTTTATTTCTTTTTGTTGTCTGATACTGAGGCTAGGACTTCTAGTACTATGTTGAATAGCAGTGGTGTTAGTGGACAGCCCTGCCATGTTCCTGACCTTAAGGGAAAAACTCTCAGTTTTTCCCCATTGAGAATGATATTTATTGTGGGTTTTTCATAGATGGCTTTTATGACATTGAGGTATGAGTCCTCTATCCCTACACTATGAAGAGTTTTTTTTTTTTTTTAGATTTTATTTATTTACTTGACACAAAGAGAGAGAACACAAGCAGGCAGAGTGGCAGACAGTGGGAGAGAGAGAAAAGCAGGCTCCCCACTAAGCAAAGATCTGAATGAGGGACTCGAATCCAGGACCCTGGGATCATTACCTGAGCCGAAGGCAGTCACTTAACTGACTGAGCCACTCAGGCATCCCCACTGTGAAGAGTTTTTTTTTTTTTAATTTATTTATTTGACAAACAGAGATCACAAGTAGGCAGAGAGAGAGGAGGAAGCAGGCTCCCTGCTGAGCAGAAAGTCTGATGTGGGCCTCAATTCCAGGACCCTGAGATCATGACCTGAACTGAAGGCAGAGGCTTAACCCACTGAGCCACCCAGGCACCCCCCCACTGTGAAAAGATTTGATCAAGAAAGGATACTGTACTTTGTCAAATGCTTTTTCAACATCTATTGAGAGTATCATATGGTTCTTGTTCTTTCTTTTATTAATGTATTGTAGCACATTGCTTGATTTGCAGATATTGAACCAAACTTACAGCCCAGGAATAAATCCCACTTGGTTGTGGTGAATAATCCTTTTAATATACTGTTGGATCCTATTGGCTAGTATTTTGTTGAGAATTTTTGCATCCATGCTCATCAAGGATATTTGTTGGTAACTCTGCTTTTTGATGGGTCTTTGATTTTGAGATCAAGGTAATGCTGGGCTTGTAAAATGAATTCAGAAGTTTTCCTTCCATTTCTATTTCTTGGAACAGTTTCAGGAGAAGTGGTATTAATTCTTCTTTAAATGTTTGGTAGAATTCCCCTGGGAAGCCATCTGGCCTTGGGCTCTTGTTTGTTGGGAGATTTTTGATGACTGCTTCAATCTCCTTACTGGTTATGGGTTTGTTCATGTTTTCTATTCCTTCCCGTTTCAGTTTTGGTAGTTTATATGTCTCTAGGAATGCATCCATTTCTTCCAGTTGTCAAATTTGCTGGCGTATAGTTTCTCATAATATGTGCTTATAATTGATTGTATTTCTTTGGTGTTGGTTGTGATCTCTCCTCTTTCATTCATGATATTATTAATTTGGGTCCTTTCTCTTTTCTTTTTGGTAAGTCTGGCCAGGAGTTTATTAATCTTAACTCTTTCAAAGAACTAGCTCCTAGTTTCATTGATTTGATCTACTGTTCTTTTGGTTTCCATTTCATTGATTTCTGTTCAGATCTTTATGATTTCTCTTCTCCTGCTGGGTTTAGGCTTTCTTTGCTGTTCTTTCTCCAGCTCTTTTAGGTGTAGGGTTAGATTACATACTTGAGAACTTTCTTGTTTCCCGAGAAAGGCTTGTATCACTATATACTTTCCTCTCAGGACTGCCTTTGCTGTGTCCCAAAGAATTTGAACAGTTGTGTTTTCATTTTCATTTGTTGTTGTTTCCATGACATTTTTTTTTAAAGTCTTATTTAATTTCCTGGTTGACCCATGCATTCTTTAGTAGGATGCTCTTTAGCCTCCATGTATTTGAGTTCTTTCCAACTTTCCTCTTGTGATTGAGTTCTGGCTTTAGAACATTGTGGTCTGAAAATATACAGGGAATGATCCCAATCTTTTGATACCAGTTGAGACCTGATTTATGACCCAAGATGTGATCTATTCTGGAGAATGTTCCATGTGCACTAGAGAAGAATGTGTATTCTGTTGCTTTGAGATAGAATGTTCTGAATATATCTGTGATGTCCATCTGATCCAGTGTGTCATTTAAAACCTGTATTTCCTTGTTGATCTTTTGCTTGGATGATCTGTCCCTTTCAGTGAGGGGGCTGTTAAAGTCCCCTACTATTATTGTATTATTGTTGACATATTTCTTTGATTTTATTATTAATATGTTTATGTAATTGGCTGCTCCCATGTTAGGGACATAGATATTTAAAACTCTTAGATCTTCTTTTTGGACAGACCCTTTTTGGACCCTTGTTATAGTGTCCATCCTCATCTCCTATTATAGTCTTTGGCTTAAAATCTAATTTATCTGATATAAGGATTGCCACCCCAGCTTTCTTTTGATGTCCATTAGCATGGTAAATTGTTTTCCACCCCTTCACTTTAAATCTGGAGGTGACTTTGGGTCTAAAATGAGTTTCCTGCAGATAGCACATTGATTTTTTTTTTATTCATTTTGATACCCTGTGTCTTTTGGTTGGGCTAAAATGTTGCCCATTTACATTCAAGGTAACTATTGAAAGATATGAATTTAATGTCATTGTATTGCCTGTGAGGTGATTTTTATTGTATATTGTCCCTGTTCCTTTCTGGTTTGTTACTTTTAGGTGCCCTCTTTGCATAGAGGACCCCTTTCAATATTTCCTGTAGGGCTGGTTTGGTGTTTACAAATTCTTTTAGCTTTTGTTTGTCCTGGAAGCTTTTTATCTCTTCTTCTATTTCCAATGACAGCCTGGCTGGATATAATATTCTTGGCTGCATATTTCTCTTGTTTAGTTCTCTGAATATATCATGGCAGTCCTTTCTGCCCTGCCAGGTCTCCGTGGATAGGTCTGTTCCAATCTGATATTTCTACTATTGTACATTACAGACCTCTTGTCCCAAGCTGTTTTCAGGATTTTCTCTTTGTCACTGAGACTTGTAAGTTTTACTATTAGATAATGGGGTGTTGACATATTTTTATTGATTTTGAGGGGGATTCTCTGTGCCTCCTGGATTTTGATTCTTGTCTCCATTTCCAAATTAGGGAAATTCTCTGCTATGATTTCTTCTAATATACCTTCTACTCCCTCTCTGTTTCTTCTTCTGGGATCCCAACTATTCTAATATTGTTTTGTCTTATGGTATCACTTATCTCTCAAATTCTCTCTGTTTGTCTCTTTTTCTCAGCTTTTAATTTGCTCTCATTTGATCTTCTATATCACTAATTCTCTCTCTGCCTCATTTATCCTAACAGTAAAAGCCTCCATCTTTGATTGCACCTCATCAAAAGCTTTTTTTATTTCAACTTGGTTAGATTTTAGTTTTTTTATTTCTCCAGAAAGGGATTTTATTTCTCCAGAAAGGGAGTCTCTAGTATCTTACATGCTTTTTTTTGAGCCTAGCTAGCACCTTAATAATCATCATTCTAAACTCTGGTTGTGACATATTACTAATGTCTGCACTGATTAGGTCCCCAGCCATTGGTACTGCCTCTTCTTCCTTTTTTTTTTTTTTTTTTTTTTTTTTTTTTTGTGGTAAGTTTTTCTGCCTTGTCATTTTACCCAGGTAAGAATAGATGAATGAGAGAACAAAATACTAAAAGGATAGCAATGGCCCCAGAAAAATATACACTAGCCAAATAAGAAGAGACCCAAAATGGGAGGGAGAAGAAAGGAGGAGGAAGAAAAAAATATATATATATATATTTAATATATGTGTGTGTGTATATATATATATATATGTATATATATTTTCCCCCTTCCTTCTCATGTATAGATATAGATATATATGTCCATATATGGTAAATAGATCAGAGTCACACACTTGATTTTGGATATATTTTGGTCTGTTAGGAGAAACTCCTTCCCAAAATTTTAAAGAGAGAAAAAGTTATATATATTCAAAAATAAGTGTAAACCTGATGAAGGGATGGAACATGACTGTAAAGATGAAAATTTAAAAAGATTCTAAAAAAGGAATTGATAAGAATTTGGTCGAAAAAAGAAAAAAGAAGAGGAAAAAATGTGATCAGGCTGCAGACTAGAACAAAGCCATGTGCTAGGTTTAGGGTATATTTCGATCTATTAGAAGAAACTGTATCCCAAAATTTTAAAGAAAGAAAAGCCTGAATGTATATAAAAAATAAGATTAAATACAATGAAGGGATAGAATATGACTATAACAATGAAAATTTTAAAAGATTTTTTTTCAAGTATCAATAAGATAAAATAGTTTAAAAAACGTTAAAATCAGAAAGAGGAATAATTTAAAAAATAGAATAAGAAAAAAAATAAAATTTAAAAAATTTAACTTTGAAAGAATCATGGGAAATATGCAATGAATTCTATGTGCTGTATTTCCGTAGCTCTGAAGTTTTGAAGTTCTTATTGATCAGTGAACTTGGTCTTGGCTGGATGTTCTTGTTGATCTTCTGAGGGAAGGAGGGCCTGTTGCAGTGATTCTTAAATGTCTTTGCCTGAGGTGAAATTGCACCGCCCTTACCAGGGGCCAGGCTAAGTAATCTGCTCCTTTAGCTCTCACTCTTGGTAGCTTTTGTTCCCTGAACGCTTTCCATAGAGCTTTGGAGGAGAGGAATGATAATGGCAGCCTCCTAATCTTCAGCCCTGGAAGAGCTGAGAACTGAGGGTCCCCACTCCTCAGTGCACCCTCAGAAAAAAGCAGTCACTGATTTCTGTACATTGACTTTGTATCCTGCCACGTTACTGAATTGCTGTATGAGTTCTAGTAGTTTGGGGGTGGAGTCTTTTGGGTTTTCCATATAAAGAATCATGTCATCTGCGAAGAGAAAGAGTTTGACTTCTTCATTGCCAATTTGGATACCTTTTATTTCTCTTTGTTGTCTGATTGCTGTTGCTAGGACTTCTAATACTATGTTGAACAAGAGTGGTGAGAGTGGGCATCCTTGTCGTGTTCCTGATCTCAACGGGAAGGCTGCAAGCTTTTTCCCGTTGAGGATGATATTTGCTGTGGGTTTTTCATAGATAGATTTGATGAAGTTCAGGAATGTTCCCTCTATCCCTATACTTTGAAGCGTTTTAATCAGGAACGGATGCTGGATTTTGTCAAATGCTTTTTCTGCATCAATTGAGAGGACCATGTGGTTCTTCTCTCTTCTCTTATTAATTTGTTCTATCACATTGATGGATTTGCGAATGTTGAACCATCCTTGTAGCCCAGGAATAAATCCCACCTGGTCATGGTGGATAATCTTTTTAATGTGCTGTTGGATCCTGTTTGCTAGGATCTTGTTGAGAATTTTAGCATCCATATTCATCAGTGATATTGGTCTGAAATTCTCATTTTTGGTAGGGTCTTTGCCTGGTTTGGGGATCAGGGTAATGCTGGCTTCATAGAAAGAGTCTGGAAGTTTTCCTTCTGCTTCAATTTTCTGAAACAGCTTCAGGAGAATAGGTGTTATTTCTTCTTTGAAAGTTTGGTAGAATTCCCCAGGGAATCCGTCAGGTCCTGGGCTCTTGTTTTTTGGGAGGTTTTTGATCACTGCTTCAATCTCGTTACTAGATATCAGTCTATTTAGGTTGTCGATTTCTTCCTGATTCAATTTTGGGAGTTTACAGTTTTCCAGGAATGCATCCATTTCATCTAGATTGCTTAGCTTATTGGAATATAACTGCTGATAATAACTTCTGATGATTGTTTCTACTTCCTTGGTGTTAGATGTGATCTCTCCCTTTTCATTCATAATTTTATTAATTAGGGCTTTCTCTCTTTTCTTTTGGATTAGTGTGGCCAAAGGTTTATCGATCTTATTGATTCTTTCAAAAAACCAGCTTCTAGTTTCATTGATACATTCTACTATATCTCTGGCTTCTACCTCATTGATTTCAGCTCTAATCTTGATTATTTCCCTTCTTATGTGTGGAGTTGGTTTGATTTGTTGTTGATTCTCTAGTTCTTTAAGGTGTAGAGACAGCTGGTGTGTTCTGGATTTTTCAATTTTTTTGAGGGAGGCTTGGATGGCTATGTATTTCCCCCTTAGGACCGCCTTTGCTGTATCCCATAGGTTTTGGACTGAAGTGGCTTTCTTATACACTAACAATGAAAATACAGAAAGGGAAATTAGAGAATCGAATCCATTTACTATAGCACCAAGAATCATAAGATACCTGGGAATAAACCTAACCAAAGAGGTAAAGGATCTGTACTCGAGGAACTACAGAACACTCATGAAAGAAATTGAGGAAGACACAAAAAGATGGAAGACCATTCCATGCTCTTGGATCGGAAGAATAAACATTGTTAAAATGTCTATACTGCCCTCGAGCCCCACGTCAGGTGGGAAGCTGTTTGAGACTCTCTCCCCCTCTCCTTATTCTCTCTAAATAAAGAAATTTTTTAATAAATAAATAAATACATAAAAATAAAAAAAAATGTCTATACTGCCTAGAGCAATCTATACTTTTAATGCCATTCCAATCAAAATTTCACCGGTATTCTTCAAAGAGCTGGAGCAAATAATCCAAAAATTTGTATGGAACCAGAAGAGACCCCGAATCGCTAAGGAAATGTTGAAAAACAAAAATAAAACTGGGGCATCATGTTACCTGATTTCAAGCTTTACTACAAAGCTGTGATCACCAAGATAGCATGGTACTGGCATAAAAACAGACACATAGACCAGTGGAACAGAGTAGAGAGCCCAGATATGGACCCTCAACTCTATGGTCAGTTAATCTTCGACAAAACAGGAAAAAATATACAGTGGAAGAAAGACAGTCTCTTCAATAAATGGTGCTGGGAAAACTGGAAAGCTATATGTAGAAGAATGAAACTTGACCATTCTCTTATACCGTACACAAAGATAAACTCAAAATGGATAAAAGACCTCAATGTGAGACAAGAATCCATCAGAATGCTAGAGGAGAACATAGGCAGTAATCTCTTCGATATCAGCCACAGCAACTTCTTTCAAGATATGTCTCCAAAGGCAAAGGAAACAAAAGCCAAAATAAACTTTTGGGACTTCATCAAAATCAAAAGCTTCTGCACAGCAAAGGAAACAGTCAAGAAAACAAAGAGGCAACCCACGGAATGGGAGAAGATATTTGCAAATGACAGTACAGACAAAAGATTGATATCCAGGATCTATAAAGAACTCCTCAAACTCAACACACACAAAACAGATAATCATATCAAAAAATGGGCAGAAGATATGAACAGACACTTCTCCAATGAAGACAAACAAATAGCTATCAGACACATGAAAAAATGTTCATCATCACTAGCCATCAGGGAGATTCAAATTAAAACCACAGTGAGATATCACCTTACACCAGTTAGAATGGCCAAAATTAGCAAGACAGGAAACAACATATGTTGGAGGGGATGTGGAGAAAGGGGAACCCTCTTACACTGTTGGTGGGAAAGCAAGTTGGTGCACCCTCTTTGGAGAACAGTGTGGAGATTCCTCATGAAATTAAAAATAGAACTTCCCTATGACCCTGCAATTGCACTACTGGGTGTTTACCCCAAAGATACAGATGTAGTGAAAAGAAGGGCCATCTGTACCCCAATGTTTATAGCAGCAATGGCCACGGTCGCCAAACTGGAAAGAACCAAGATGCCTTTCAACGGACGAATGGATAAGGAAGATGTGGTCCATATACACTATGGAGTATTTTGCCTCCATCAGAGGGGATGAATACCCAACTTTTGTAGCAACATGGACGGGACTGGAAGAGATTATGCTGAGTGAAATAAGTCAAGCAGAGAGAGTCAATTATCATATGGTTTCACTTATTTGTGGAGCATAACAAATAGCATGGAGGACATGGGGAGTTAGGAGAAGGGAGTTGGGGGAAATTGAAAGGGGAGGTGAACAATGAGAGACTATGGACTCTGAAAAACAATCTGAAGGGTTTGAAGAGGTGAGGGGGTGGGAGGTTGGGGGAACCAGGTGGTAGGTATTAGAGAGGGCATGGATTGCATGGAGCACTGGGTGTGGTACAAAAACAATGAATACTGTTACGCTGAAAATAAATTTAAAAAAATGATTTAAAAAAAAAGGCAGTCAATCACTGCTGTTTCCCTGGTCTCTAGCCATGCTCCAAGCTCACCCAGGCTGTGACCAAGTGTTTCTATCTCTGGCCCACAGCCCCATTTGGAGTCTCCAAACCCAGCCAATTCCTACAGCACACTCCTGTGCTGCTCCCTCCTGGAGGAGGAAGGTCTCCCCAGATCTGCCACTTGTGGGGTCCCTGCTTGAAGAGTAGTGTCCTGACTGACTTGTATCACAGTTAAGGTAACCTTGAGCTAAAAGCCCACTCCTCAGCTCTGTCTTTGCAGCTGGCTTTCCTGCTCCAATACCTGGGGGCTCTGTCACATTCAGACAGCCCTGGTCTTTTTATGCCCCCTTGGGTCCTGAGCCACACTCTCCCTGTGAGGGCTCCAGCCCTGCTTAGCCTCTGGAGTTATGTCCCTTGTGGTGCAGACTTCTGAAAGTTATGATTTTGTGCTCTGCTGCTCTACAGCTTTGGGTGACGTTCCTCCCCCTGAGGTCTCTCTTCCCGTATATCGCCTCGGATTCACTTCTCCACAGGTCCTACCTTCCAGAAAGTGGTCGATTTTCTGTTCCTAGAATTGCTGCTCTTCTTCTCTTTGATCTCCTATTGAGTTTGTAGGTGTTCAGAATCATGTGTTAACTATCTATCTGAACTCCCTGGACTGGATGATATTTAGGTCTCCTACTCTTCTACCATCTTGCTCCTCCCCCTAGAAATAACTCTTTAAACAACAGTTTACCTTTTAAGTGGGAGAAGGGAGATCCTTTGCCAAAGAATTATATAAAATAAATTTAACTACTGTTATGATAAGTGCACAATAGAAGTGCTATGTGCTACAAGAATATATAACTGAAAAGTCAAAACCATTTTGGGGGGGAGGAAATTGGGAAAAGGTAGATTTAGTGGTGAAATTTACATTTTAAGTTGCAACCTTACCTTAAGTTGTAAGGTAAAAAGATTAGCAAGCCATATTCGTTATAATAGATCCATTCCTTGGATTATAAATTCAGAAATCTCTGAGGGATATGCCTCAGCAGAAAAGACCAGATAATGAATGAAAGCTAGGCATCAAGTCTATGAATTACTAGTTATCCTCCCACAACCACTGCATATGAAATATCATTTTGCAGTTAAAGACTGAAGCAAAAAAATGATTTTTGAGAAGAAAACTAGTTTATTGCTTCTATTTCTCTGATCCAGCTCCTATTTTCTCCATAAATCCTTTTCTCATCTGACCCCCCCCAACAGAGTCTTAAAGAAGGATTATAACAGTGAAAGAAGCAGTATTTGAACAAAAAACAAATAATTAATAGGAGACCATAGTATTATACATTTGTTGTAGACATAACATAAATTCCTGTTGACAAATTCTGGTATGCAAAAAATGAAACCTCTTCCCTCCTGATGCTACAGCAATAAGATTTTATTCAGTGCCAAGACGTGGAGTGAGGACAGGGTACCTGCTCTCAAACATCAGTTCCCCGAGTTGACAGTGAAACTTCATTGTCCCTACTGGCATGGCCCTGAGAAATCTAGTGGTTCTCCATGGCTATTGAGTTATTCCTGGGGGAAAAACATCTGCTTGTAGTCCCATTTGCCTAATCTACAATGCCACCATTTCTACCCTGGTTCCTTGCCTTGTTGTAGCTGGGAAGCATAGCCCAGCAATCCTATTTTTCCCAGAGGAATATGCCCATGTTTCTCTACTCCCCTAGCCCAGGGGAATCTACTCATAATCTGAATGAAATCTATCCTTTTTCATGCTTTTTCAAAATAACTTGTGCATGTCTACCACTATAGGGTTTTCTGGACACAAAATTTAGGAACTAAAGTATATTCATTGCTTTCTGCACTGCCACAAACTCCTAAAGTGAAAAAGGACAAAATTTGCCAACTGCTTAAAGGGGGTGTGGGGATATAGGTAAACTGAAAGAGAAGAAATAAATCACAAATTAAGATTTCAAAATATTTTCCAAGCAAATATGGAATAAGAGGGGTCTATAATAGATGATTAAATCGAAAAACAGATATCCTTAATAAGTGGAATAAAATTGAGCTTTCAAGTCTCTCTAATCTAAATGTCCACTGACTCCTGCCCCTCCACATATCCCTGTTCATAGCCTGTTTGCAACAGTCATTGCATACTTGTCATGTTCCTCCTTGAACAAATTCAGTGCCTTGCTTATCTTGTTGTTACCTCCTTTAAAAACCATTTCAGTATTTGGCATATAACTGCCACTGACTGTTTGCCACTAAATACAAAAAAAAAAAAAAAAAAGAAAGAAAGAAATATTTTAACCACAGCATTTCAAATACATGAAAATCAAAAGAAATATTGGCATAGTGGTTAAAAAGAGAAGCCAAAATGTGCATAATGAGCTTCATGAGACAGTTCCCAGCCTTTTTCTTTGAATGTCTGGAATCACGTGTAAGGTCTAGTATACACTAGATCTAAATGCTTGTTGAAATTTTGAAAAAAAAACTACATAAGTGTATATATTTCCATAATAGAGTCTTTCAAAACATTCTTTAGGGTCATTTTAAAATTTGCATATATGATCTAATTCCTTGTGGCATACCCACAGATCTTCTCAAGAACAGGTAGTTTACCACCTAGAAATATAAGATATAAAAACATATACAGAGAGAGAAGTTTGTGCAAGAGGCTGGAAACTGGCAGTTTGCCAATGAAATCTGCTTTGAGTCACAAGCTTCATTCCCTGAACAGATTATGCAACAAAGGATAGCCTTTGGGCAGTTTTTAGGGAGTGATTTGGGATTACCACCTGTGGTAAGAAAGAGATCTGACTGGAAAATTTGCAATCTCTACAATGGACCTGGACAAATCCATGGGAGTTCTGAAGCTGAGATAGTCCTATACATATGTTTCCAGTTCTGGAGAGGGGTAGAAATATTTGTATCTATGTTACTGAAGGTTTACTACTCCAATAGGGGTGTCGGGGTGGCTCAGTCATTAAGCAGCTGCCTTTGGCTCAAATGGTGATCCTAGCATCCTGGGATCAAGGCCCAGCATCAGGCTCCCTGTTCATGGAGGAGCCTGCTTCTCCCTCTCCAGTTCTCCCATGTTTGTGCTCCTTCTCTTGCTATCTCTCTCTGTCAAATAAATAAATAACTTGATTAACAAGTGGGCAAAAAATTTTAACAGACACATCATCAGATATAACAAATATTACACAGATGGAAAATAAGCATACGAAAGGATGCTCCACATCATATGTCATTAGGGAAATAAAATTAAAACATTTGATACCATTACACTTAGAAGAATGGCCCAAATCCAGAACACTGAGAACACCAAAGCCTAGTGAGGATGTGGAGCAACAGAAACTCATTTATTGCTGGTGAGAATTCAGAATAATACAGCCATTTTGGAAAACAGTTTGGTGATTTCTTATAAACCTTATGTTGACACAAAAACCTGCACACAGGTGTTTATAGCAGCTTTATTCACATTTCCCCAGATTTGGAAGCAACAAGTTGTCCTTCGGTAGGTAAATGGATAAATACACTGTGATATATCCAAATGATGGACTATTACCTGATGCTGGAAAGAAATAAGGTTTCAAGTCACAAGAAGGTGTGGACACTTGCATGCATATTGCTAAGTGAAAGAAGCCAATCTGAAAGTCTAGATATTATATAATTCCAACCATAGGACATTCTGGAAAAGCCAAAACTATGTAGACAGTAAAAAGATCAGTGGCTTCCACGGGTTGGGCTGAGAGAAGGTTGACTACGATGAACACAGAGGATTTTCAGGGCTGTGAAAATACTCTGTAAGATACAATAATGATGGATACATGTCATTCTACATTTGTCCAAACCCACAGAATGTATACCACCAAGAGTGAATAAAATGTAAACTATGGACTTTGGGTGATAACGATGTGCCAGTGTAGGTTCACCAATCGTAACAAATGTACCATAAAAAACAAATGTAGGACATGTTGATAACGAGGCACACTATGCATGTGTGGGGGGTAGAGGGTATATGGGAAATCTCAGTACTTTCCTACTAATTTTTCAGCGAACCTAAAGAAAAAAGGATCTAAAGAAAAAAAGGGTAATTTTTTTTTTATCACATAAATAAAACAGTATTTCCTTCTTACCTAAAAAAAAAGAAGATATATGACATTTTGCTAATGTTTCAGAGTATAAATTGGCAGGAGCTTCAAAGTAACTACCTCTTTGCTGTAAAATATATTATATCCAGTTCTGTGTCTGATTTTGCTGAATCTTCTGGTTCCAATTGTCCTCTCATGGTTAATGTCTTTTTATTCAGTATTTTATTTAATACTGGATTTTATTTCAAACACTATACCAGATAATAAATAGATAATGGGATATAATTGATCCAGATGAATTAGTAGTCCCCCCCCCAAATCACCAATAACTGTTTCACTTACTAGTGTTTATTTATATTCTTTTTCCCTAGAAGTTTTGAGGAGCCTCTCATAAAAAATCAACAAATGCAAAGTACAGAATAGAAATAGAAAAACAGGTCCAAGAATAAAAGAAGATTAACACAACCAAAATTCAGCTCTCATTCAGTTCTGACTTCGAGTATCCAAGCAGCAAGGTCAAAAGAAGAAACATGCTTGTTTATACAGTTTTGGAAAGAAGAATAATTATTTTAGTTTCTCATCAAGACAAATATTTTCCTATTACTTAACATTATAAGAAATCTTCCAGATGGGACTTAATATAATGGATACTAATTGATATAACAGGTATAACATCTTTCGATTCTTTCCTATAGGAAACTTAAAAATATATATCAGTTTATGGGGCACCTGGGTGGCTCCGTGGGTTAAAGCCTCTGCCTTCGGCTCAGGTCATGATCTCAAGGTCCTGGGATCAAGCCCCGCATCGGGCTCTCTGCTCAGTGGAGAGCCTGCTTCCTCCTCTCTCTCTCTCTCTCTCTCTCTCTCTCTCTCTCTCTCTGCCAGCCTCTGCCTACATGTGATCTCTGTCTGTCAAATAAATAAATAAAATCTTTTAAAAAAATATATATATATATATATCAGTTTATAACATAGAAATGCAATCCAGGAACCCAGTTCCTATTCTTGTAGGAACTAAACTAATGGGCTTCAACAATTTAGGCCTTTAATGGTCTAAGTGATTTAATTCAATGTTAGGTCTCTCATTCTATTAGTCTTTTGGACCATGATTGTATAATCGATATTAGATAACAATGGAATTCAGCAGAATATCTTGAAATTATTGGGAAAGATATTAAGAAAAATATTGAGAAAGGATTTTTCAAAATTCTCACAAGCCTCTGAGTTTCTGCACATATTTGTGAAGATTGTGCCTGGCCCAAAAGCTGAGTGTGCCAGTGGCAACAGAAATATAGCCTGCACTCTGCTCCCTAAGCCGTCATACCAGAGTAAGGGGTATCTTGCTGTAATTAATTTACCCAGAAGCAGATCCCTGCCTGTGACAGATGGCCCATTTAACTTCCAGTCTTAATCCTCAACTCTATTGGCCATCTATGTTATAGAGGATGACAAAACTAAAAAAGAACATTTCTTGCTATTGTAATTAGTTCAGTTTTCCAAATTTCTACAGCAGTGCCAAAAGTTTTTTGTAGGATTCATCTGAATATTTATCTGTATTTATTCACTTCCTAAATCAGAAAGCAAAGAGTATCTTGTAAGTTTCTCAACTTCCTCCGTAGCTAGACAGGGTCACATGACCCTATTCTTTATTTTTCCTGTTAAATGCAGATCAGATGACTGAAACTAAGGTAGCCATATTGCAGCCATGCAAGAAAGCAATATGAAATGCAGCCTAGTCCTCTCTGGCATTACTTAGCTACCAAAGCCAGGAGCTGCCTATCTCCAACCTTTTCTCTACTTTTGTTTACACTACTGCAATCTGGGTTTTCTGTTTTTACATCTAACACACTCCTTACTGATATAGTGTCATAATAACAAAACAGGCAGCAATAACAATATGCTCACAGCAAGCTCACAGAACTATATAGCTCTTTTAATTCTGACATATTAGATACTCTACTTCTAGCACACCTTCTCCAAAGCCAGCTAAAAGTCTCTTTTAAAATAATTTGTTTCTTTGATGGTCAGGGTTTGTAAAAGAGCATTTGCCAGCACTGTGTGTATGCATGTGTGTGTGTACAGCATCATTCAGTCACTGCTGAGTCATTAGCTCCAAACTGTGCATCAAAACCCTTAGCCTCTTCTCAGAAGAACCTCCCCACCCCATCATTTATTTTTCCTCTCAGATTAAATCACTCATATATAAATAGCAATCCGCTTATATTTTATTCTAAGAAGAAACATAAAGTCATTTACTATAACAACATGAAGGACAAAATTATTCCCATGAAGACCTCTGACCTTTCCATGGCACTTACAAATGTTTATTTTTATCACTTGCTTTGAGAATATCCCTTTACATGGTGGTAGGTTTGGAATTTACATTTTATCCAAGTCCAACAGAATCCATGTTAATAGACTTCCATTCTTGCTTGTTCTTCTATAACATTTCCCGAGAGCTCATCACTGGGCTTGAACCCAAAATTCTGTCCTCCTTTTCCTATATTCCAAGCACCGGATAAACATGCAAACAGATTCTGGGGCATGGGTAGCACTGCCAGAAGACTATGCTCAGTAGTCCCCTAGTGGCCTGAAAGAGTTCATGCAGTTTACTAAAATGCTTACTCTGTTCCATGGAGGTGTGAGAGATTGAATAGGCAGCAAGATCATTATGTATTTGCCAGTTAGCACCTTCCCTTCCAGAAGGCCCAGGAAGCACACTCATGATTCCATTTTGTCTAGATTTGCTCTCCAGTGGGTCAAGCACATGGTCCATCCAGGTGTCATACTGTCATATCACCATCTGAAATTTTGCTTTCAAGTTTGGGATATAGTCTTCTGAGCTCTAAAAGACACCTTAGGAGATAGCGACAGTAACCCCCTTACGTGGAGCAAAAATAAATAAATAAAAATAAAAATAAGTTATAAAAAGGAACTCAAGATAGAAATGACATCTAGATTATGAAGCAATGGAATCAGGGAGGCCATCAGAATTCCAGGCAGTTGCTCTCTCAGGATTTTGGGGTTGCAGTGATTTGTCTCTGCAGTGATTGTCTCTGTTTTTTTTTTCTGCAGGACCACTGCATTTCTTGTTCCTGTCTATAGCTATTTCTCTGATTTAGCATGAATTTGGCCAAATATGCCTTCCTCTAACACTGGCAGCCTTAGTAAATTACATAGACCAATCTTTTTTTTTTTTTTTTTTTTTTTTTTTTTTACTTCATTTCTAAATGTTAGAGGGGAAAAAAATGGTTTGGCCCCAAATGATAACAACAATGTTGATTATGGGTGATGATATTTGTAGTGATGTAGATGGGTGGTTTTGCTTCTTGTTTACTATAGGCAATTTCCTGTGATAAAGGCTTTAGTGAATTTTTAATTTAAACCTCACCAAGACCCTGTAATTTCATTTTATAGGTGATGAAGATGATACCTAGAGGTAAAAAATAATTTGCCTGAGTTACTTGCCAGCTGATGAACCCAAGTTAGCTGATAGCAAAGTGGTATAATCAACAGAGGCTTGACACAGGATCAAGTAGCACAACCATAACAAATTAAGTCCCTACCCCTATAAAATAGTAAGGCAATTCTCAGAGAAGAAGTGCTGTTATGAATTCCTTAGACAACTCCATCATAGTCTGCTACATACGGCCATGACATTTTTCAAATCCTCCAGTGAGAAGCATGATATCTCTCTCTATTGGACCATGTTTATCTTCCAGTCTTTTTTATCCATTATATTCTTTGTTTCTTATTTTCTAGTTTCTCAGACTTATTTGCTGTTTATAAACATACCATGAATTGCCACACCTCTGAGTTCATAAAGCAGCCTGGAATGGCCTTTTCTAATCTGCTCAAAGTTTATTCAATGTCTCAAGCTCAGTCCAAATGTTGTGTTTTTCATGAAATAATCACTGACCACCCTCCCCCACACACAGATACTTTTTCACTCTGTTCCCATTGCACATGGCTAATAATTAACCATATGTATTTAGCAATCAGTATCTTATCAGTTCTATTATGTTAATATTAATATCTAGAATATGAGCTTCCTGAGGATAAGCATTATTTTTTTAAATTTCTAAATCCTCAGCATCAAGTGTTTGTCACCAAGCACTTAATAAACAAACATTAAATTGAAGTGATACTGGTTGAACAGGCATAAATCATGAATTCATAGACCTGTGATCTTTTGGACATGACTATTGTTCCCTCAATATTTGTGTTTTAAGATTTGAAATTGATATTGCCTGCCTATATGTCCATGCCATATAATGTGTTCAACATTCTATTGGTAACCAAGCCAGAACAATTTAAAGCTGGTGACCAGAGGACTTTCTCTTTATTGTCCTTTGTCTCCCAGAGCAATTTTATTCTTATTGCATTGGATCCCCAAACAGTATTGCATGGGAATTTTCTACAGTGTCCACAGAGAGGTCAGGTATCCCTTAACAATATAAAAAATATTGTTGGTCCAGAGGGTTTAACAGTCCCAACTTTAGAAAACAGTCAGAGTTATCATATGTAAAGCATCAAGTATGAAAGTATACTAGGAATTCAAGATAATAACTAGCTCTGGAATATTAGGATAGATACACTTATCTTTTGTGAGCCTTATTTTATCCTTTGTAAAATAAAGATGAAAATTGCTACCTTGTAAGACAGTTTCACAGATTAGAGATAATATCAATGTACATGATTGACATATAGTAAGTGTTCAACAAATATTATTATTATATATTTTATGACTTTTTCTTCTTCTTTTAGTACAGCCTAGTAGTATCTCTCCATTTTTCTCCTCCAGTGTACCTCCTAGTAAACCCTTTAAGTCCCTCATCTCACATCACTTCAGAGAAACTCCCTCATAGAATCTTTGAATCCAAATATTCACTCGAGGTCTCTACCAAACAACTCTTCCTTACAATGACCCCAAATAGCCCCAGCCTCCTACTGAATATTCTTAGGGATTATGTCATTTCCTCCTGAAACAAACATCCATTAAATCTACATGTGGTGTTCTATGCTATACTTGAATATTCTGTTAACAGGTAACTCATTTTCTTTTATGGTACTCATTCCATCTTTGAATAAATACCACAGGTAGAAATTATTTCTTTTATACAATGGAAACTTATTTTTCACTGCATTCAGTCCAGTGGCCTTAGCTTATACCCACTTTTGAATTCTGATTCTGCCATTTTTTAGCTGTGAGATTAGGCAAGTTACATACTTGCTGATTTACAAAATGGACTCAATTATAGACAATTCATAGATTTTTGTATTAGCAGTGAATAAGTGGGAGTGTATGGGTTCTTAACATAATTCTAGGCCTATGGTAAATGTTAAATATTTGGTAGCTATTATTAATACTAAGTTAATTCTCACTGATACTGTCTTAACTTGCATTAATTATTTTTAGACTGACTTGCTCTCCATAACAGTTTCTAAGGCATACAGGGAAAAATGTTTCAAGTTCTTACTGGGTAGGAAGCACTTACATAAATACTAGAATCCTTTGGTTCAAGCCCCTTCTACACATGGGAAAACTAATGGCTCTTTTATATCATGGAAAGTACTACTTAGTGTTTGGTGCCAAGTTTGCTTTTTCTGTGCAATAATTTTCTCTAATCATCCCTGAGTCTTTATAAGTTATTTTATACACACAAACCTTGTTGTTGGTGATGGTACAAGGAGTGAATATTCTCTTTAGAGACAAATGTGACTTAACTATTATTTGTCTCTTTTAAATAAACAAATTTAATGAGAAAAACATATCCATTCTCTAAGAGTAAGTATATTGGTACAACTCACCCATGATCATTTTTTTTTGCCATAGGAAAAAAATCCAGTCTTAAACACCTTATTAAGTTTTCTCTCTGATGATAGAAATCAGAGATGGATGATAAACATATTGATAGAAAAAAATCATGCAAGTCTACAGAGCTCAATACAGAGTCCCATGCTTGAATGAAAATAGTAAGTTGTAGCAAAAATGAACAGAGAATTATTTCATAGCATCATATATACCACACAGTTAAGGTTTAGATTGTAACTGAACAATCAATGGGAGTTGAAAATGTGTTGTGGTCATCAATTATAGTCAGTTCAGTGTGAAAAGAATAAGAAGAGATATGGAAACCAGGTCTTATAATGAACAAGAGAAGATTTTAGGAATGTTAACTTAAATTTGAGTGTACATGTACATCTTGTTTTGATGGCTGCCGTGTGGTCCTTCCCTGACAAATTATTGTGTATGGTTTCAAAGGTGAGAGCTTGGACCAGGGCACAGGTTTCAGCTTAGCACAAGTAAAACAATCTAAGAAAACAGATGCTGAATAACACTTATCAAGAATACTGGGGGATATTGATATTTGATGAATAACAAAAAAATTCCATGTAACAGTGAGATTCTGTAATCTTAAAAAAAAACTGCTTCACAGAAATCTTTCAGTCTTACGCTTTTCTATTGTTTCTTTTTAGTCAGAGCTAATTTATTGAAATGTTCCTCAAATAATTTATGTCATGTCTTCAGAAATGACTCTTAAGACTGCTATATGTCTGAAATGGTAACGATTATCTTTGTAGAATTTAGATTCTGGTGATACAGACTGTGAACTGGATAAATATTGTGTAGATCTGGCAGAATGATGGTCATGTGAGATATTTGGTTCTTTTTCTTATGTTCCTGATGTTCTAAATATGTTATTTATATATATATTATTAATTTATATATATATATTATTAATATATAATATATAATATAATATAATATAATAATATATAATATATATTATTAATTTATATTAATTTAATATATTATTAATTTAATTCTATATAATTAAATATATATATACAGAGATTCACAATGTTTTTCTTTATTCTCATTTTAAATCATTAATTTAAAGATTACAATTTTAAGGATTAAAATGACTTCTTTTTCTTCAACTTCCATCTACCAGACTCGTCAGAGAATGCTATTTCCTAGGTTCAAACATTTCGCTTTTGACCTGTGACAAGCCTAGTGAAATAGTGCCAGCAAATCATCAATAAGCATGTGCAGAGATGCTTTATTCTTACAGTATTTCTACAGGGAGAACTTTCATCAGCTATTTCCGGACATCCATGAAACTGATGAATTCTCTAAAGATAGTGGTAGGACCCATTTATGGCTTAGCTTGAGCTGTCCTATCTTAAGAAGGATCAACAAGGTACTTGAACAAAATACACTAACCCAATAGTAAGACAGTCAAGTCTTGTTCTAGCATATTATAAATGCTTTTCAAAGAATAATGAGGGACAATTTTTAAATGCAGAGGAAAGGTGCGTCTGATATAATAAAGCTGATGAAATCAGAAAGAGAACTCAAAAGGATCTCAGTATTGTTGGACTTTTTAAGCAGTAAGAGCTGTGTAGGAATCCTTCCGTGAACCACAGAAATAATAAATGCTGAGCCCATTGGAACATAATCTCAATCAGCAAGATGCCACTGCTTTCCAGATTTCCTCACAGGGCCCTGCTAATTCCATGCCAAAACTAGCAGTGGATTTCTTCCTTCTAATCTCCCCTAATGCCTTATTCGATTATTGTCACTGCTCTCCAACCATACACTGTCCCTTCAGACTCTCCTTTCCCAAGTGAGTCTACCAGAAGACGCTGAGTGTCCATCAGGATGTAGTCTAAGACCACAAGCCACCTTGTTCCACGTGAAAAGGCAGAAGAGAGAACAAGTTTTGCGGGCAACCTCTTCATCTCTGGATTGCTGGCTGAAGGCAAATAGGGAAAAGAGATATGAGGGGTCTGGAAGGTTACTTTAGTTGATTGGCAAAGTCAGGGTGGGGGGGAGTTGTTAAGAGGAAGGAGAGCACAGGAGGAGGGTGAACTAGGCATTGCTGAGCACTGCAGGATGGCATCACCTCTGCCCTGGCTCTACATTCTTCTATGGTGAGTAAGATTTTTTTCTGATTTTTCATTTTAGTGCCGAGGAAAACAAGAGCACACACCCACTGGGTGACTTCTATACCAAATCATGGAAGAAGCCTGGGTGGTGTGGCATGTATTTGTGGTAGGGTACATGAGTAGATTGAACAGCCTATTCTCTCTAAGCCCGGGAGTGAGGATAATGGACTGTTTGCTCACAGGGTAGAAAATACCCTAGGGACACTTGAAGATGAAGGAAACTTCTACTCCAGAAACATCAGTCGGATCCTGGACAACTTGCTTGAGGGCTATGATAATCGGCTACGTCCAGGATTTGGAGGTGAGAGGCAGCATCCTTACTAAACCAAATGTCTATATTCACCTTTCCCCCTTCCCTTTGTCTAAGACCCAGAGACTTCATAAGGATTGCAGATTGGTAAGGGGCAGGAGTACTGGGAGAGGCCACATGTTCCATCCAGTCTCTGTCCCTTCCTCTGTTTGTGACCTTCTATGCATGTTATTTGAACCCTCTAAGCCTCAGCTTCCTCAGCTGTAGTGTGGGTGTATGAATAGTGTTTGCCTCGTAGAGTTGCGTGAGTGTAGAATGAGATTCTCCATCTAGAGCACTTTTCTAAGCATTTGTTCCCCCCCCCAAAAAAATTACCAAGGTGTGTTAGTTATTGTTATAATTATGAGAACACTAACTTACTTATCTTCCATTCTTTAAATTTTTCAAATTGACCAGAAAATTTTCAAAATAATGCAACCGGTTTGAGTTTTCATAGTTGAAAAACCCAAGGGCTTCTGCTAGTGAATTCCTTTAGGATGGATTGCAGGTTTTAACCATGAGAAGGGACTTTGTGGTAGGGTCATTAAGTTCAGTGTCCTTAAAATCACTGGTGATATTTGCCCCCATGCTTCTGGGCTAATTTCAGGTGCTGTCACTGAAGTCAAAACAGATATTTATGTGACCAGTTTTGGGCCCGTGTCCGATGTGGAGATGGTGAGTAAGCTCTGAGTGAGGAGGGTAACTTTACTTATTTGCGGGAGGGCAGAGTCCTAGAACTAATGATCTTGGACATTGTTACCAAGCTTGGCTCCATAGTCCTAATGCAATATGTGTGTTCATGCCGGGAGGGTATGGTCATTAGAACAGATTACTGGCTTAATTGCCTTGACATTTCACTAAGGGCTCCGCTTGAACACTTTAACCTGCAGGACTTTCTAAGATTCTATTCTCTCTTCTGGCCATGTATCATGCACCCATTATTTTCTACAAAGATAAGGTTTCCCCATCTTTATATAGTCTTGGTAAATTTTTAGAATAGAAAAAAAGAAAAATCAACAAAGATGATATATCATGTAAGAGTATATTCAGAATATCCATGAAACTTAAAATATGGCTGTTTTCTGTAGCACATCATTTTCAGTATATTTTATTAAAACAGTGAAGGGCATCATTTGGAAAAGCTAGTGCTTTGTACCTTTTGTGTTGCAAATGGACCAGTAGGTGTTCTGGGAACTCTGTTCCAGGTACAGATGGCTGTAGGATTCGCAAGAGATTATTTATAGTAAGTGGCAATGAAAATCTGAACTAGTCTTCTAGAACAAAGTGCATCATGATATTTTTTCCACAGTTTTCAGTTACCATTTCCCCCACAAAGTAAAATATAAATACTAAAATCTAAATGCACATAACTCTTTAAATAACTGAATCATTAAAGTTTATTAGGGAAGTGTAGCTCTGGATAAATAGTTATTGGAGACTTTTTTATCTTCTGATCTTTGAGTTGACAAGAAAAGAAAGAGGCAAGAGGGGGATAAAAGGAAGTACCAGAAGAAAGAAAAGGAGAAGGGAGGGAAAAAAGTAAGAAAGAAAACGAGGAAGTGAAGGAGAGGGAGAAGGACTATTTTTTTTTAAGATTTTTATTTATTTATTTGACAGGGAGAGATCACAAGTAGGCAGAGATGCAGGCAGAGAGAGAGGGAGAAGCAGGCTCCCTGCTGAGCAGAAGCCTGGTGTGGGGCTCGATCCCAGAACCCTGAGATCTTGACCTGAGCCGAAGGCAGAGGCTTAACCCACTAAGCCACCCAGGTGCCCCAGGAAGGACTTTATTTAAGAGAAAAATGTCTTAAGACTTGAAAGAAAGGAGAGTCAGCATTATCCAGAATCCTCAATTATTTTACTATCATATTTTTTATTGAGTACTGACTCACCCCAAGTATAAATAACCACAACCATACTATACTATATTATTGAAGTCTGGGGAACACTTGACACTTCATTTTATGTATGTGTCTCATTTTTTAAGTATATTTGTACAGTAGAGACTTATTAAAGCCTGGATCATTGGGTATACTGTGTGTCAAATTATATTTTAAAAATCTAATCACAACTTGTAGTAATAGGTCTCATACAGGAACACATAAAGTAGGCAAAGCAATTATTGGCAATATTTTTATATACTTACAAGCTGATATTTATCATTGACTTTTGCAATGGCTCTTACCATAATTCTTAATATTTCTAATGTTATTTCATAAAAGCCACGAATTAAAACTCAAAATTTCAATTATGCATACTTAAATGATGCTCTGAGTAATCATGGTAATATTTGCTTTTATATTCTCCAAGAACAATATAAAATTATTGGGATGTGCAGCCAGAGTACACTTATCAAGCAAAGTTTACCCATCCTTGGAAGTTTGGTAAATGGTACTAAGGTGTTTGGAGACACCTTTGAAAGTGAAGAAGGCACTGAAGGGTGTGCTAGACTGTGGTGGTAGGAAGGCCAGCACAAAACCTAGACTGTAAATCTTTTCATATTTTTCTTCTAAATTAATGGAGGGGAATTTGATAAGTCAATAGATGGAGAGGTGGATGACTGATAGAAAAGACGAAGAATGTTGAAGAAGGTTAAGGTGGAGGAGGGAGTTTGGCACAACACAGTGCTATCTTTTATAATAATATTGCAAACTTTTGAGTTTGAGAAAAATAATAATTACTGAAGTCACAGGTTCTCTGATAGTCTGAAGCTATTATCACAAAAGTTGTTTTATTTCCTAAATTTTAGAATTAGATATATAAGCTAGTGAATAAACTATTCTTAATAAATTATCTCCCCAGCTTGCATGAATATCTTATTTTCTCTCAGGAGTATACGATGGACGTTTTCTTCCGCCAGACTTGGACTGATGAGAGGTTGAAGTTTGGGGGGCCAACTGAGATTCTGAGTTTGAATAACTTGATGGTCAGTAAAATCTGGACACCTGACACTTTTTTCAGGAATGGCAAAAAGTCAATTGCACACAATATGACAACCCCTAATAAACTCTTCAGAATAATGCAGAATGGAACCATTCTATATACCATGAGGTGAGGTTTCTGCAATTCAACTACCTCTAATCCAAATGATTTGTCCACATACTAACATGGAACCATTTATTTTAATGTCCCTAGGCTTACCATCAATGCTGACTGTCCCATGAGGCTGGTTAACTTTCCTATGGATGGACATGCTTGTCCACTCAAGTTTGGGAGTTGTAAGTTATGCATTCAAAATATAATTACTGGGACACGTGAGTGGCTTAGTTGGTTAATGGTCTAACTCTGGATTTCAGCTCAGGTTATGATCTCAGGGTCCCGGGATTAAGCCCCACCTCAGGACTTCCCACACTCAGTGGAAAGTCTACTTGTCTCCCTCTTCCTCTGCTTCTCTCCTCTACCCTTTCTCTGAAATAAATAAATCTAAATAAATAAATAAAGGCAGCAGTCTTTTAAAAATACGTGTGTGTATGTGTGTGTGTGTGTGTGTATGATTATTTGATTGTAGCCAAAGACCAAAAAGCAAAAGAGAAATATTACTATGATATTCTCATTGTTATTCCAGAAATATACTTACTTAATCATGTTTGTCAATCTTATAAATAGTCAGAGGTTTTAGTCACCCAGATTAAAAAAAAATTAAAGAAAATTTACATTTGTAGTTCCTTTTTGTATGGACAAAATTTGCCCTGAAAAAAAAAAAAAAAAACTAGTCAGATTCACTGTTATGTTTAATTGGTTTTAAAAATTTAGATGCTTACCCCAAAAGTGAAATCATATATACTTGGAAAAAAGGACCACTTTACTCTGTAGAAGTCCCAGAAGAATCTTCAAGTCTCCTCCAGTACGATCTGATTGGACAAACAGTATCTAGTGAGACAATTAAATCTAACACAGGTAAGAATTAGACCAATTCATGAATGTAACCCAGCAAGGTGACTCTCATACACATTTTCAAAATATCTATTTCTTTCTTCTCTGCATTAGCTATCCTTGGCTATATTTGCTGTTTTGAAGTGATGAGTAGCCTTCTTTAAAATTGATTTTGCAACCATGTGCATAAAAAGATTTATGTAACCTTGGAATAAGTAGTTTTCTATGCATATGACACAAAGAACCCGACCTAAAACAATGAGCTGATGTATCTATCATCTGCTTGATCAAGTATCTTTGTCATACAGAGAAATATGACTTTACTTGTTTTCTTCCAGCCCATGTTAAAGATCTGCAAGATTTATTTCCAGCTGCATTCTTTCTGCACCCTGTCAAAAGCAATAATACTGATATACATGTTTTCCAACAGGTGAATACGTAATAATGACAGTTTATTTCCACTTGCAAAGGAAGATGGGCTACTTCATGATACAGATATACACTCCTTGCATTATGACGGTCATTCTTTCCCAGGTGTCTTTCTGGATTAATAAGGAGTCTGTCCCGGCCAGAACCGTATTTGGTATGCTTCCCACTTTGGCTATACTTCCACTCATCTGGCTCTTACTGCTTGTGTAGGTTAGGGGAATATTCACACTAGTGCACTTACTTTTTCGATCCACAAAGGGAACAGACTCCAGTCTCATTCAGGCATATGTATGATATTAAATGACCTTTATGTTATCCCAAGCTATGTGGTGAATCCACGAAAAACTTTGTCTTGGCAAGAATTCTGGCTGGATTCCTGTGCCTTTCCTGTGCCCTATTTAGGAGTGTGTGTTTTTTTTTTTTTTAAATCTCAATTTGCTTTTTCATAACTAAGGAAAAGCAGAAAAGTAAAAGTGACATGTAAATTCATGAAAAGAAAGGCTATTGAAACTTAATACATAAATTATATCTATTATAAATTATATCTTGCTTTAATAGTTTGAATCATAATAAACTGTTGTTTTTCTAGATCTCAAAATAGTTAAATATAACCAATTTCCCATGTTTCAACCTATTGAGTTCACTATTTATGATATGTGGAATCACTATTAGTTTTGAGAAAAAGCTGTAACGGAAAATATCATCAATAACAAAAGCCAATTTTTTCTGAGTTTTCATGATTATACATTTAGAGAGGTTTATAAGGAAAATCTGAGTTGGACTAAAATCTCAATTGAATTTTTACTTTTTAATTTACTATATTAAAATAGATCTGTTTCTGCAAATTATAAAAGAATATCTATATAATGATGTTGATCATCTTTAAATTATGTGTATTTCCCAACTATTATACAAGACATAAAACTGCTGGTGATGGAGTGATGAAATTATTTTCTCATGAGTAAATATTTTACCTTAAAACTAAGCTAGAAATTTCAAAAAATTCTGAGGAACCTAATTTTATGTTTACTATTTATACCAGATAGACTTCTTAAATATGTTGATAGACATTATCAGCTATTCAAATTGACCAAGAATTCAAGTTTTTAGTACTTAAGTGATTATTTGCTATAAATTTGCTTAAGAAGTAAACAACTAGAATTATTCACAAGTTAAATTTTACAATAGTTAAACTAAATCGAATCAGAAAATATTTTTTGAGCAGCTACAGTGTATATGCCACTCCACTAGGTATTGAAGAATACAAAAATGGTAACACCTATATAAGAATTGTGAACAATTATAAAACAAGATCAAAAATTACATTTGGAGTGTTTAATCCACTGACACATTCTCATTTGATGTTGCTTTTGGATTCCAAATGCTAATACTGCATTTCTTTTTTTTTTTCTTTTTTTCTTTCTTTCTTTCTTTTTTTTTTTCACTGTAGGGATCACCACTGTTTTAACCATGACCACATTAAGCATCAGTGCTCGGCACTCCTTGCCAAAAGTGTCGTATGCAACCGCCATGGATTGGTTCATAGCTGTTTGCTTTGCTTTCGTCTTCTCAGCTCTTATTGAGTTTGCGGCTGTCAACTACTTTACCAATCTTCAGACACAGAAGGCCAAAAGGAGGGCACAGATTGCAGCTTCACCCCCAGTGACAATATCAAAAGCGAGAGAACCTTTGGAAGCTGAGATTGTTTTGGTAATTATTTACTTTTCTCATGTTACCCATCAGTATAGGAAAAGACAGCCTAACAGTAATCACAACTAAATAGTGCAAAAGTACTATTAGCTGAGCACAGGTTACATAATTCTGAATCCAAGGCCAACTTCTTTTCCAACTTCATAGCAAACAAAACAAAACAACAATCCTCCATTTTTCTTTGCTGTAAACTTCTGGCGTTCTTCTTTTATCATCCTCACTGGCATTAGCAGATTCCAAGCTCTCAGAGGGGATAAGAACATTTTTCTCAGCCTTTAGATGTTTCCTTTTAACAGGTTTATTTATACTAACTAGGGAGAATAAAGTGGAAAAAAAAAGTTCCTAATGAGGCTTCAGAGTCTGAGGGAAATAAAGAGGGACTCCTATAGAATGGACAATTTTTGTTAGAAATCTGCTTGCTACTTCATTCCATGAAGGCAAAGATGTGAGTATTAGGTCTGTGAATGCCGAGTATTAAGCAAGGTTTTTGATTTTCATGAAAACTCTCATGTCCACATTTGAATATTAAATACATGTATTTTAACATGTTTTCATTCAAAGACTTATAATTAGTGACAAATAGTTATAAAACTCAGTTTAGATTTGCTGTGGCTAAACTTTGGTCCTCAGAGGTTATTTTGAAAAAGAAACAAATGATGGCATTAATAATTCAAGTGTCATAAATGCACTCCCAAACTTCAATTTCACATGTGAGTAAATTTTCTCAGCAGTTCAGCTGCGCACACTTTTTTAATGGATTATAGAAATGATTGACAAATATAAATTTTTATGTCAATGCAAATTCCAAATTGTAGTTGTTGAAAACAAGAAAATTTTGCTCTGTAAAATCAAGTACTACTGACACTTTGAACTGAAAATGTCTTTATAATCAATTCTGGTGAACATTTCCAAATCACAGAACCACATGTAGTTCAACTAATCCTTGGTTAACTTTAATGATAAAAATCACAAAACTATATGTGTTTTGTTCTCAAATACTCGGGTATTTATTGGATAAAAAAATGATAGGTCTTATCGAAAGTTCTCTTTTAATATACGAAGAAAATTGTTTGAGAATTTATCTTTTCTCCAAGGAATAAAATAAGGCCGTTCCCATAAGTGAAAATATATAATTTAAAGATTTTTTTTTTTCTTAAATTAGTTCTCATTAAAAAAAAAAAAAAAGTTTGTCATCCAGTGATCCAGACTAATTGCCTCTGCTTACAAATCAAAAACAGTGTCTCGGAGAGAGAAAATGTTTGTTGCTGGTGGGTAGAAAAACTAGGAATTGATTGCAGCAGTCCAATATACACAGATCTACAGAGGCAGAGGCTATCCCCTCTCCAACAATTCCTCAAAGGCTGATATATAAAAGAGTGCATACCACAAAATAAAACATTTTCAGAATGAGGTCATTCCCAAAATTCTTCTGTTGACCTAATGATGTTTTCTTTGTATATGTGTATTTTGAAAGACCACAAGTATATACATTTTATAGCAGAAGGATACTAGTCTGAAGACTCAATCCAAAACCCTTGAAAATATTGTTTTCAGAATATTTTTGAGAATCAGCTTATGTTTATAAAAGTAAGTGATTATGTTATAAGCTGTCGGTATCTATATAGGTATTGCCCAATTGATCACATATTGTCTTAACATATATCTATAAATGAAGAATTCATATTTATCAGAGTTTAGTTTAGTAGTATCCTTTTAGAAATGCAGTAAAAATGCAAAGAGAGAATCATAAGAAACAAGATAAAAAAAATAAGTCCAATGATTTTGAATATGTTCATTGATCTGGTATTGAGATGAAAAGAAAGACCAACTTCCTTACTTTAACTCTTTTGAAATATGTATTACTGAGAGGAATATGATTTCAAATCCTTGGAGAAAGAATAGAGTTAGCATTCTCTATTATTTTAAAGATATAATTTATTAATAAGATGGAATTTAAGATCTCAGGTCTTCATATAAGCTATCTTCCACAATTCTAAAATAGTAACATATAATGAGCAGGTCCTTTGGGAAGCTGGATACAAAAAATGCATTTAAATCATCTCAAAGTACTTTTTTCTTGCAAGTTGACTTTTTTTATGAAAAATTTTATTTCTAAACCTGGCTTCACTTAAAACATTTTGAGGTAATGAAAAGTACCATTTTGTTTCTGAAAGGGCAGGTCAAAGAGTAAAAATAAAGGCCAAAATAAGCAAACCTAGCAATACAAACTTTGTAGGTATCAAAAATAAATATAGATGATTACATAGAGCATTTACATTTTATTTATTCATGTCAAACCTTGGCAATTTGCCTTATATGATGTAGAGGAACAAACATAAATTACACATTTGCAATTTATACAACACAATGTTATATTATGATTGCGAGGCCATTTTTTCTTTCAAATACCGTGACATTTAAAAGTGCCTATTCAGTTCTAATCAAAATAGCATTATTTGAGTAAGTTAGACATTGAAATAGCAAACCAATGTGGTGAGGTTGAAATAAAATTAAGTGCTTAGATGTTTCCTGTGATTCTAAGTTATATTTTAATGTCCTCATTGCTTCTCACAAGAAGCTACTTAGAATGAATATAGGAAACAGTTTATCACTTTGATTTTGACCTTGAAATTTAATATAATAATGACAAGGAAATTCAGGAGTTTTAAATCTAATACTCAAACCTGAAGAGGTATTTAAAACTAATACCTCAGAAATGCTTTCTGGTTTTAAGGTAGTTTGAACTAGATACTGGGCTTTGGATTTTTTTGTTGTTGTTTTCTTGTTTTTTTGTGGGTTTTTTTGTTTTGTTTTGTTTTTAGATTATGAGAAGAAATTATCCACAGCTTCTTTACTGCTTTTACAGTACTTTTCCTTATTGCTTTTTTTAAAATTTTTTTTATTTTTCAGCGTAACAGTATTCATTATTTTTGCACCACACCCAGTGCTCCATGCAATCCGTGCCCTCTCCAATACCCACCACCTGGATCCCCCAACCTCCCACCCCCCCCCGCCCCTTCAAAACCCTCAGATTGTTTTTCAGAGTCCATAGTCTCTCATGGTTCATCTCCCCTTCCAATTTCCCTCAACTCCCTTCTCCTTATTGCTTTTATCTGTTTTCTTATCTTGTCATTAAAGAGTTAGTCTTATCTTCATGTTTTATAAATTGTTATGTATCTGGGGTATACTTATTCTGCATATGAGACCAAGTTTAGACCTCAATCATTTTTTGGATGTTTTGCTAGATTCCTTGTTATTTTAAAGGTCTAAGCCCTCATTATTATGTTCTTAAGAATGAACTCCCCCCACCCATTGACACATCCAGTCTCGTTTTCTTTTTTCACAGGAAGTGTGATGTTCTTGGTAAATTATCTACAACAAAATTGGCCAAAATTTCATTAGTTAGGACAATTATTATATTTATACTGCTTATATTGTTTATTCATTATTTTTTCCCTTTTCATCTGGCACCCATTTATTGAGTACATATGTATTCAATGAATTATTCATATTATAAGTACTTGTTAAATGATCTTATGTACTATATCCTTTGTAGAATGCTAGGGATATATTAGTGAGTCACATCAGTACTGCCTCTTCCTTCATGAGCTTCTTGCTGAACAGGAAGAAAGACAAACATATGAGCCATAATGATACATTGTGATAAAGGCTGTATTAGAGATGTATAGTGGCTAATGAAGAGTCATGCAAGGGTACCTACCACAGGCTGGAGAGAGCATCATTCTGGAGGAAGTGTTGCATCAGCTGAGAACCGAAGGATGAGTTTGGTCCTGTTCTAGAAACACTAAATCAGTTGCTAGAAACTTGGGAATAGAGAGGGAAATAAGATATATCCTTTCCATATTCCCTTTCAAGGTTGGGATGATCTGCTGGGTCATTATCATGGTTGCCTTCCACCCATGTACAGAGATAGAAAGCATAGAATACTGAAAGATTAACCTCCCGTGTTCCAAATATTGTCAAGATTTTTTGAATACTATCATTACTCTGTAGCCCTCCGAGACTCAGTCCCTGCACCATGGTTGTGCTATTTCATAATTTAAAGAGAGGGTAGGTTGGATTATATGAGGGGTGTGGATGGTTAGTTCTTTCCCTATACCTTCTATCAAATCCTCATCCAATATTCCCTTCTTTACCATCCAAACATTCCAATATGGTTTCTGGACATGTACCTAGCACTACTGACCCACCAGATTGCTGCCAAAAAGCTGCTTCTTTGTAGAAATTCTGGAATCGTCTCTGTCCCAATTCTACCAGCTATTACGTAGATGCAAGAAAATTTGATTTGAAATTCTTACTTCCTCCACAATAATTAATATAATAGGTTTTTTTAATCAAGTACTAAATGTTTTCAAATTTCTCTTATATTTGGTGCCTTTCTTTGCTGCTTCTAAAAACAGATGCTTTTTTTGTCCCTTGGATAATGTAGCTGTGGTTAGAATATCTATCTTGAGAGGTAACCCATTGCCCCCTCCTCTTTAAATATTAGAGTTACTGAATGTTGTATCAAAATTGCTTTAAGTACTTTCCAAATGTCTTATCTTTACATCAAATAATTGATTGTCATAAAGTCCAGTTTGACTCAAAATACCTTTGCAATATGGCATTATTTAAAACAAAGCAATGCTCTATAAATACCCAAAGCAGGATGGCATTCAGCAGCAGGGGAGCCCTGGAAAAATTCAAAACCACAGGTGTTCCACTCAAAACAGTGACAGCCCCAAGCTGAGCCCTCATCTGGACTCTGACAAAAACCTATTTTACCATCAGCTGAAGCTGCTGAGCTTACAATAGAACAGGCGGGGTCTGATGCAAACCTGTATCTTGAATGGCTTGCAAAATTGGCTTTCTTTTCACTTCAGAAATTCAATGTGATTCTTCTAAATTGGAGTCCGGTTTCCTGTACTGCCATTTCCCAATTATTCAGGAGCTGATTATCCAGCATGTGGGTTAGCCAGACCTCTTCCATTTCCTTGAGTATGTCATATTTGCTGCGTGCTAGAAACACCCCCAAGTCACCACTGGACAGTGAGACAGCTATAATGCTAAGCCAATGATACTCAGTGGTAGATGACTTTTCTCCCCAGAGAATAGTTTGCAATGTCTGGAGATATTTTGGGTTGTCACCACTTTGGGGAGGGAGATGCTCCAGGCATCTTCTGGGTAGAAGTAGAACCCACAACTGAAGCTCTTCAACATCCTATGAAGTACAGGACAATGACCCACAACAAAAACATTGTGACCCCAAAATGTCAATAGTTCTGTGTTTGAGAAACTGTACCCTGAACCTTAACACTGATGGGGAGAAACCATAATAATTATTTAGAGTGTGATCTTTAGCATCTGAGAGTGATCACATTCAGGCACTGCCAGTTACTGGGTGAGCTTCCCACTTAAGCCTTCATTTGATTATCTCTAAAATGAAAATAATAATATTTCATCATAGTTTCTTTTCCTAGGAATTAGCAAAATAATGCATGTAAAGTCTGTGTAGTGCTTGTCGATTGTAAGCATTCAGATATGGTACTTGTAATATGAAACAAGACACTAAAATACAATGTTAAATAATCATAAAATTTTTTGTTTTCTTCTCCTTGCCTGATTACTTGAGAAATCCTGGAAATGTTCAGATTTTCATTCATTTGTTGCATCGGCATATGCTTACTAAGCACATACCATGTTCTGTGCACTAACTAGGCACTGTGGAGTGCTTATACTTGACAATAAGATGCCCTCTACCAATAAAGAGATTTCATGTCAGGAAAAGAGATAAGGTAGAACAGAAATAATATTCACAAGGAAGAATGTGATAAGAGCTGAACAAATTATAACAGTTAAGTAAGCAGAAAAAGGTTCTCTTTCTTGAAAATCTATTATATATATATAATATATAATATCCATCTATCTTATCTATGAATATTTTCTTTCTCAAATTCTTAAAGAAAAGAAAAACTTACAGAGAAAGCAATAATTGTCCCTAGCTTTAAAGATGGGAACTTCATATGGCAGGTAAGTAGTACATATGGAACTGCACTCAAGGGCTTTCTGACTCTTTTGTCCACTTGACTCTCAAGGAAACTTCCATTGAGATTGTTTGGAGAAGCAGATGAGGAAAGGGGAATACTGTTGTAGGGGATCTTTCATTCCAGGCCCAAAATTTAATGCCATTAAAATTCTCATGGTGTTTTTAGTGATGTTGCTTAACTCCAGACAAGGGTCATTTGGTAATTCTTAATAAGTCATGTGTGACATTGTGACAATGTCAAAAGATTGACAATTAACTTTTCTCCCCCACAGTTCTAAAGAGGGAGAGATAAAACAATGCCTTACATCTTTATGGTAGATTATGTTTTATAATGAACTTATGTTTTATCAATGAACTTTTTCATGTCTGCTCTCTTTCTCCTTAAAAAAAGAAATAAACATCGGCAATGCATGCTATTAAAAATCATGAGTTTAGAAAGACTATCTACTCTAAGGCTTGCCCTTGTTTTACTCTATCATGATCCTTAGAAATTTTACTAGAGTAAAATATTTTAATATTCCATGTATCTGGGAGGAGGTTGACTCTTTTTAGAAAATGAAACACTAACACATTTGCTCTTTTAGGTGGAGAATATTTCAGTAACACAGTTAATGGCTAAAAATTCAAATTAGAGCCTGAGATACACAATAGAAACTCTGGAAAGTAGGTGCTATGTTTATTCTCTATAGGCAGCATACACTGAGACCAACATACCACTACTCTGGTCCTATCCACATGCTGACCGGTGACCCTGGATACAGTAGTCCTTAGCTGTCACATGTTTTTAGTAGAAAGTATCACTTATTTCCCAAGATCAGCAGACTGAGCCCTCACTATTTTAAATTATCTTTACCACCAAAACCTATGATTTATTTAATTATGTCAAGAGTCCCTAGGATAATACTGGCCCAATATATAACAAAAAAAGATATTCTTTCCTTGCAACTCACCATCAGACTTAACTACAGAGAGTCATTTTTGCTTTTGGTGAAAAGATTTTCCCACAGCCTTTTTTTTTTTTTTAAGATTTTATTTATTTATTTGACAGATAGAGATCACAAGTAGACAGAGAGGCAGGCAGAGAGATAGGAGGAAGCAGGCTCCCTGCAAGCAGAGAGCCCGATGTGGGGCTCGATCCCAGGACCCTGGGATCATGACCTGAGCCAAAGGCAGAGGCTTTAACCCACTGAGCCACCCAGGTGCCCCTCCCACAGACTTTAAATGTACACTGAGCTTGAACTCTCAATGATGACTATTATTATTTAGATACTCAGTAAATTTCATGACAAATCAAACAGCAAAATTCAAGAGGGGACTATAGAGAGAAGAGGTTCTTAGAATTGTTGATTCTCGCACTCCAAATGTCACCACATCGGCAGGTCACTCTGGTCCTGTGGCTCAATCAGCACAGGGGAGGTGGCTGCCTCATCCTGTTGCTGCGGGGTTGCTGGCTAAAGCCACAGGAGTCTGCCCACGTGAGTAACATACCCTGCCAGGTATCAAAGTGGTGATTTTGCTGCCAGGGAGAAAACAAGGTAGTTTTACAAGAGCAGAGATAATGTACAGCAAGTGTTTGAAGGCAGAAACTAGCAAGGACATCCTGGTCACAAGGAGAGTGACTAGTACAGAATATAGACAAGAAAAGATACAAATCAGAGCAAGGTCCTCTAGTCTCCAAGTATGAAAAGAGTCTAAAGCAAACAAAACTAGAGTCCCTGCACTAGACCCAATACTTTAAAATGAAGACAAGAAAATGTGGGGATGATGAAACAAGGATCGCAAATGACCAGTGTAGTTTATTACTAACTGTGTGACTATGGGCAAGGTATTACCAGCTCCATTCTCTGGACTTAGCCTTTTCACCTAACAATTAATGTACTAAATATCCCTTTCAGGACTAAATGGGTTGTCTTAATATTTCTAATGACAAAAAAGAACATGTAACGATTTTGAGGTCAGTAAATGAATCATTTTTTGGTGACTTAGGATGGAGGGAGAAGAGATCAGTGGAGAAGTTCTGAATGGGAAGCAGAAAGCTCTCAATATTGAACTTCTGAACTTAAGAGACAGCTGTATTTCAAGGAATGAACAGTCATCCCACTCAGTTTAAGGGTATTGGTACTTTGTCACTGGCTTTTCACATACATGAGCACCTTAGTATTTTTTGTGGCTATTATCTCAGCTGGGTCACACTTATGAATGTGTGAAGATGAGGATGTAGGCTAGAAGAATTATATCATCTAACTAAACTGCTATATTTTCTTGTATTAATTAATTGTCCATATATTCCAAATTGAAATCCCTCTCGTTGCCCACACTCATTGCCCTATAGGTTTATACATTACCAGGGAGAAGGGGTTGGATAAACCTTTGCAACCTGGTTTATCTCTTCCTAATGGCCAGTGGTCAACACAGTTTCTGGGATGTAGACTATGCTTGGCATCAATTGCTGATGTATGAAATTATAGGGTTTTGGATGGCAGCAAATCATGTTTTTTTAATTTATTTTACCACTTTCTTAGAAAGGTAGGACCACCAAATACTATTAAAAATTTGCTAATATTAAAAAAGAAATTTGCAGGGCGCCTGCGTGGCTCAGTGGGTTAAAGCTTCTGCCTTCGGCTCATGTCATGATCCCAGGGTCCTGGGATTGAGCCCGCATCAGGCTCACTGCTCAGCAGGGAGCCTGCTTCCTCCTCTCTCTCTCTCTGCCTGCCTCTCTGCCTACTTGTGATCTCTGTCTGTCAAATAAATAAATAAAATCTTAAACAAAGAAAAAGAAATTTGCTAATAGTTCATCTTACATAGTATGTAGTCAATAAAATCTGTTAACGGTGAAAAAGTAAATAACTAAGTGTTCACTAGTCTTTTACCTAGGCTGAATATTTATGTCTTTTGCCTACAGCATCCTGATTCCAAGTATCACCTGAAGAAAAGAATCACCTCTCTGACCTTGCCAATAGTTCCATCCCCTGAGGCCAGCAAAGTCCTCACTAGAGCTCCTATCTTACCATCAACACCTGTCACACCCCCACCACTCTCTCCAGCCTTTGGAGGCACCAGTAAAATAGACCAGTATTCTCGGATTCTCTTCCCAGTTGCATTTGCAGGATTTAACCTTGTATACTGGGTAGTTTACCTTTCCAAAGACACGATGGAAGTGAGCAGCAGTGTTGAATAGTTTACAGCCAGGACAACTTGGATGTTGTAAGTTCTCATTTTCTGATAGCATTGAGACTTGTATAGATGCTTTTCTGAACACTGAAAATCTGTAACATATAGCTCTGAGTAGCATGTGTGGGTCAAAAAGCACTAATGTTACTCCTCAACACTAGAAGTTGAAGGTTGTTGAAAAATATGACTTTTCTGTATGTTGGAGAAAAAGTTTGTAAGAGAATAAGATGGACTTAAGAGGAATTTGCCAATCTTTGTCCTTCATTATTCAATATTTTAATTGTCACTGTGAAGAGCATTTACCACAAAGAATATAAAATAAGAAATGCCAACACTTCCAAAGGTTGCCTTAAACTATGTTTATTTTGGCTTAGTTCTCAAAGACAGCAAAATATTAATAGTCTAAATATTTATCAGTAGATTTAATACCAGCATGTTGGAGGCCTTTATGCTAGTAAAATGGTTTTCAGTGTCAAGCCCATATTGAGCTTAGCCATTTTTTTTAACCTTGCTGTGCTATTTTACCTCAATGAATAGATAAATTTAAAAAGTATGCATATGTACATAGCTTTAGTTGGGCTGCAATACAGTGCTATTTTATCTCAGTAAGCTCTTCTTTCAAAATAATATGTTCATCATAATTCCATGAAATTGTAGAAAACAATGAAACTATAACGAAGCCTTGTTATATTATGACTGTGGCTATAGCTCATATTTTCTACTTATGTATACCACTAAATAAAACAATAAACATGGTTCTCTGGATCTATTTAATAAAGCTAGGGAGAAGACTTCTCTTAAGTATGGAGAAATTAAGACACTCTACTTAATGTTAGTGTCCCTGATGATTCTAACAAGTAGAAGGTACAGAACAGGTCAGCTCAGTCACCTTGTTTAGTTACCCTAAACATTGAAGAGTTGAGTCTGTTTTCAGAGTCAATCTTTCATCTCCTTCCTGTTCCCTCCACACACTTTCAGTTATAAGATGAAGAGAGTCTGAGGATCTAATATATAACAGGGTAACTACAGTAGAACACTGTATTGTATAATTGAAATTTAGTAAGAGAGCATTAAAATGTTCTCAGCAAAAAAAAAAAAATTTAAAAAGGAAATATGTGAGGTGATGGATATGTTGACTAACTCAGTAAGGGGAATCATTTCCTAATGTATTATATCAAATCATCACACAGTACACTGTAAATATTACAATTTTATTTGTCAACTTTTACCTCAATAAAGCTGAAAAAAAAAATGAATGAGACTTTTCTCTTTTTCTGCTATCCCAACTCTTCCTGATGCTGACTTTATCCATGCTTCTCCCACACAGAATAACAGTCTTAGAGAAACAGAAACTAGGCATAGGAAAACTCATTATTGATAAACCCTTCATTAGCTGTTGTTGCATCTTAAATTGAGGTCATTGAGGTCACCCTGAGCTATGAACACAGAAAGAAATATTTTGAGATTACTGCTCTAGACTTAATCCAGAAAAATGCGAAAATTCTACAGCCCAACAAGTTAGAGGGTAATTAAAATAGCTCTCTGCTAAAGGTGAGGAGACCGAAAGCTCCATCCAATGTCTCTATGAATTAGCTCCCTGACCAAATCTCAGTCTCTGGGAAACGTCATTGTATTTTCAGCTATAGGATACGAGGGATTGATCAGATGCCCTTTAGAGTCCTTCCATTTTGAATAATTTACAGTTGTTTCATTACAATTCTTTTCTATGTAAATTAAATGAGTCTAACTCAATATGGCCTGCTTCTGTTTTAGAGAGTACATCAAATACTAGGCAAGTATTATCATCTTATATGCTACATTACATTTAATCTTCCTCATAAATCAGTGAAGTATATACTACTATTATCTTCCATTTAAAGATGAGAAATCAAGGTACAGAGAAGATAACTCATTTTCTTCAAAAGCAAGTGGCACTCAGGTGACATAGATTAGAGTCATATTTAAGCAGTGTAAATTCATAGCTTGTTCACTTAACCATAACCATACATATCTTCATAGGACCCATTGTGACTCTATTTTTAATCTTCTCCAGAATTCTCTCATCTTGTCTTTCATTTCCTGTAATAACTTTCCTGGTTTTCTGACATCCTTCCTGCCCCTTCCTCAGCATTCTTTCTACATTTCACTGCAAAGGACATTACTTTCAGTCAACATTTATGCTTAGAGCTGAAAGAGATAAGTAAAACCAATCTATTGGCATTAGATTTCTCCTCAATAAAAGCATCTTGAAAAAAATTCATTAAATTACAAAACTTCTAAATTGCTAAGGATTCTAGAGAATACTATTATTCAATGTATGTCATGGCATGGTGATAGAGATTAACTGAAAATAAAACAGTTTTCCTAGCTAAATAATTTGTGAAGAGATATTGAATTAGAGTAAAATAAGTTTTTTTTTTCTTCTGCTGGACTTCTCAAAGCCTTTATTATGCTTATGTGTACTATGATTCTCAGACAGTTTGCTATAGTATTTAACATTTCCCAAATACACATGGCCATAAGTATTGTTTTGAAGGGAGAAAATGTTGGGACTAGTATTCACCAGAAAAGGTGGTGAAACACCACTTTTATATTATTTGAACCATCCCTTCTATAACCACCCATCAATAAAACTGGTAAGGAACTGAATCTGAATGGCCACATAACTTACCCCAGCCAACACAAATTAGGACTGTGTAAAACAGAAACTAGATTATGTGTTTCAAGAGAATTTAGTATAGAAGGAACTGATAAATGAGAAACACAGATATAGTACCTATAGGAGTAAACACCAAAAGAATGCTGATAAGGTTTACAGAGCCTGAAACGTTAGGCAAGAGGCCTTATAGAGCTGGACTCAATCAACCTCAGAAGAGAAGAGGATAGCTCAGTAGCTCAGAGAAGGAAACCCCAGAGCTGAGAATCAGACTTCCAAGGGCAGAGTACCACATGGTTGATGGTGGAATCACAGGTAATCAGAAGAGGGGCACCTTGGGGCTGCATCTCAGACCTCTGTGGTCTGTCCACGTGCTGCTAGAATCTTAGTCATGTGCAGGAGAACACTTGCACATTTGGGATCAGACTTGCAAGGAAGAGGTGTTGCTTGACTGAAACTGATACCTTGGAAGGCACAATGAGGCTTGTTCTGGGAATGCAAAACACTGGAGACTGGAATTAACTGTTTTCACAAGGTGAAGGGTAACATTAAAAGGCAAAGCAAGTCAACAAAAAAGAGAATGTTATTTTCCCTTCCCTTTCCACCTGCTCCCTAGTCTTCCTCCAGTGCCTTCTCTAAGAATAACCTGACAGTGGCAGAGAAGAAATGAAAACTTGAGTCCCAGCCCGAGTATCACAAAATAGAGTATGGAAGGTTGGATTTGGAGATGACAGATAAATGTTTAATAACAGACAAACTTCACCTTCTCAGTTACTTGGTACTGTACGTTCACTTCTGTGCATATGTATACTATCTCAGAACAATAAGATGCAATTATCCTTTGTAAAAACAAAATGCTCTCATCTTTTGTCCAAGAAAGAGATACACAAAATCCAAACAGCCATCATATCTATTTCTAGGCAAGGATCACAGCATCCATTTTTGAATGATGATATTTAATCTTCTAATATAATCACGGTCCTACTTGAATAATCTGTTCCCCAAAAATTCAATTGTAAGCCTGTCTATGATGAAAATGCCTTTCCATAAAACAGTAAGGGAATGGAAGGGAAATCAAAAGAAAGTATTTGATACATACAAATATCAATTTGTTGAGATTTATTTAAATACCCATGTGACTTTTACAGAAAGATAGAACTCTATATATGTCTAAAAAGTAATAGCAAGTAAGGAATAAGATATGCATACCTTCTATAGTCCCCATCCGTGTAATGAGTTACATGATTGTAGTTGATATAAATAACTTCCTTCTTCTACTACCCTTTTCTCTCAGCCTGTCAACTGGTTGATTTGCAATTTTTTTACCTGACAGAATTACCGAAGGGTCTTAAGCCAAGAGCAGGATAGTCCTCTCACATCCAGGAAGGTGGACTGCTTCCATCACTAAGAAAGTCTTAGACAGGAGCTTGGGTGGCTCGGTAAGTTCAGCATCTGACTCTTGATTTTGGCTCAGGTCATTATTTCAGGATCTTGAAATCCAGCCTCACATGGAGCCCTGCATCTGGCTCCATGCTCAGCAAGAAGTCTGCTTGTCCTTCTGCTTCTGCCGCCCTCCCTCTAGTCAAGCACGCAAGCCCGTGCTTATTTTCTTGCAAATAAAAATCTTTAAAAAAAAAAATCGTAGAAAACCTTAGAGTTCTAAGATTCTAAGCACTGTTAAAGTCCATTCATATGTCACCATACAAGTTTCAACCTCACTTTCCTTCCCAATTAATGTCCTGACTTTCTCATGAGAGACACGGCCAATGTACGATTTGATTTATATTATAATTCTAAATTCAGCACAATTAAAATATGCATCTACTATTTAAGAGAAGCCAGCCTTGTAGCTACAAGAAATAAGAGATTCTTTTGAGACTTCCATAGAAGTTCCTTTGTTCTCTATTCCTTGAACTGAGAATTAAAAGCCCGAGCTCATACTTTTCTGCCTGTTGATTCTCCAGTGCAGTCAGAAGAGGGCCAACCCCCGCACAGTTCTTATATCCCTCATAACTACTATAAAAATTATGAAATGAAGACACTTGATTCTCAGGATTATTTCATTACAATCAATAAGAGTGATGCTTTTAGTTAATTGTGATGTGACTTCATATTATGAATTACTAGTGTGACACTTCCTATTGGAGAGCAGCACTTTATTAAAGGACATGGATGTGATCAAATAAACTTCAGAATCTCCTGGTATCAAGCAGAGTTCAGATAGAGAAGCACCTACTATCCTTAAAACTAGGGAGGAAAAAAGAGAGAGAGAGAAGGGGCTGGGAACATCATCTTGAGAAAGATTCCCAAGGAACTGGGGTCCAGTCTTTTAAAGGGGTCAGTGCCTGGGGCATGATGGGGCTAGTCCTGGGAATGCAATAATAACTTAGAGGTTGAAACAAGTGCTATTGCCAGAGTGGAGGGCTATTATCAGGACAGTCCTTAGAGAAGAACAGATTTAGAATAGACTGAAGAAGTCCCTTCTTCCTTTTCTCTTCTTTCTTCTCATCTCCCTAGAATACTTCCTATTCCCAGAACTGGGTAGGACACATCTTAAAGAGAGGGATGAAAGCTGTGTAGTTTAGCACCAGGATTACAAAGTATAGAAGGGTAGATTTGCAACCAAGAGATAATAGTTTAAATATGAACACAGACTGGGACCTAAACTATGTCCAGTTTAAGCTCTTTAAAATACTTCCTAATGGTTGGATTTCAGGAGCCATAATGAGCTGGTGGTGGAGCTGTATAGGAGCAGAGGGACTTGTCTGAAAGCGCTTACTGGTTAAAAACCTATTCCAATATGTTATCATCAAATGAGATTATATGTAAATTGTTAAGAACAGTGTCTAGCATATATAAAGCACCATAATAAGAGAATGTTTATAGTATCATCATTGTTGTCATCATCTCACTATGCTAGTATTAAGCATTGATATACAATTGATAAAATTAAAGTTAAAAACATTCCAAATCAGGTCTATGAAATCTGTAATCATAAACTTGCTTTTAACAAATATTAGCTGATACAAAAATTAAATGTGTACTATCACACCAAGAACAAAAGAAAACCACAAATTGCTGTAGAGAAGTTTGAGTGATGTGAGGCGCTAGTAACATGAACGGTACATTTTCTAAGAGCTTCCCACAAACTTTGGCTATTTGATTATGTGTTATGGCTTAAAAATGTCCTTAACCCAGATTTTGGCAGTCTAATGCTTTCTGCCATAGAAACACTGAAGGCAATTATTATCTTAAATCCCCCAGAACCTGAGCTACATTCATCTTTCTAACTGTGTGCGTTTATGATCTTGTGGGTAAATACTGGGGAAGACCTGTAGACCAGCATTATGCTAATTTAATGTCCCTTTGAATGGGAACTCTTCCAGACTAGATGCTTTATGTACAGTCATAAAGATAATATGCAAATAGACTTTTCCTACATTTCTAAAGTTAATTTGCTTGTTTCTCAATTATTACAAAGTGAATTGACCTACAACCTTCTCTGCTTAACTTCTACATTTTAGTTCTAATTGAACACATTAAAATCTCATAATTTAGTTACTATTCTTGAATTATTTTTTGTTGGTGGTGGTTTACTAATTCACTTTCAGTTTCTGAGTTTTACATTTATCCAAATGTTAATAAAACAATGTTTCACTTTTATCTGTAGTTCACTTTTCTGGAGATTTTAATTTTTTCATGAAACTGATAACATGATGCAGGGCTCCTGGGTGGCTCGGTTGGTTAAATGTCCAACTCCTGGTTCTGGCTCAGGTCATGACCTCAGGGTTGTGAATTCAAGCCCCACGCTGGCCTCCCCATTCAGTGGGAAGTCTGTTTGAAATTCTCTCTCTCCCTGAGCCCCTCCCCACTGTGCTCTCTCTCTAAAATAAATACATCTTTTTTTTTAAAGATTTTTATTTATTTATTTATTTATTTATTTATTTATTTGTCAGAGAGAGAGAGACAGACAGAGAGCACAAGCAGGCAGAGTGGCAGGCAGAGGCAGAGAGAGAAGCAGGCTCCCCACTGAGCAAGGAGCAGATGTGGGACTCAATCCCAGGACCCCAGGATCAAGACCTGAGCCGAAGGCAGCAGCTTAACTAACTGACCCACCCAGGTGTCCCTAAAATAAAGACATCTTAAAAAAATTGATAACCTGATGCTTGGTCCAGAATTCCCCTCAATTCCCACTACCATCCACGAAGTAAATAAAACAAAATACAGGTACTGAAAGGCAAGTGTTTTACTCAGAGCAGAGTCACTCAAAGCCTGTTTACTCTTATTTTAAACCTAGTTCACTCTAATTAGTTTCTTACTCCAAAGTGGATGAGAGGAGTAAAATGTGGATAAATAGGAGGGGCTTTAAAATCAGGCACCCAAAATAGAACTGATAGTACATGGAAAGCAGTGAGGCAGAGGAATATAAAAATTAGCTGCACGACTGTGGGCTCACTGTGTTTTGGGGCACACAGATCTCCTTTATAAGAATAAAGTCTTGAAGCCTTAATGCATTAAGTCAACAGTGCATGGGAACAGATTCCTGCACTAGGGTTAGGTGAACCATGAGCAATTAACTTACTTCTCTGTACCTCCATTTCTACATCTCTATTACGGGGAAGGAGATTTGATGAGATGTTTTCCAAAATCCTTTAACAAACTAAATTTCTATTATTTTATAACAATTGTATAATGAATTTTCAATGACCTCCATGTAGAATGTTATGAGAGTGAGATAAAATATTTTAAAGTATTTCTACCAAAAACAGTCAAAGTAAAAATGGTTTGGTCTTAATCTTAATCTTAAAAATGGTTTGGTCTTAATCTTAATCTTAATCATGTAAATACATGTTATTTAGTACAAGTCAAGCATTTTTGTAAGTATTTAGATATATTATTTGGTTTAATCTTTACAACAGTTCAATGAAGTACATTCAATTTATGCATATTTTATAAATGAAGAAACAGACTCATACAAGTGATATTAATTGCACGATATCTCATGGTGAGACAAGACCCACAATCTATTTTTGTCTTCTGTGAGACTTTGTACTACCTCTTCAAGTATTACAGATAAGCTCCATATACTTGCATGGGTGGTTCTGCATTATTCCTGAGTCATAGGCAACCAGCACATTTCTGGTTTGCAAAGTTGGGCATGCAACTGTTGCTTACATGGTGCTATTGCCACCATAGCTCATTAATGAGGAGCATGGCCCCTGACTCCTGCTATATACACACAGCCATAGATTCCACTGTTTTACTACGTGGCCCAGTTTCTGTAAGAATATTCAAGTGATTGAAAATGATTCCCACTGCTCTGCTACCATATAATTTGAATACCAACTTATCACTAAGGGATTGCTAATACATGGAGAGTTTTCTTTTTTGAATATGGCTAATTGTCAATTTTTTTAAAATCTACTATGTCTGTGTATTTGAAGTGATCAAGTATGCACAAATATTTCCTTATGATATCTTGATCAGATATTATTGTTCTTTTTTTTTTCCTAAGCAGATATATAAGAATAGAAAATGCACAATAAGAGGCACTGTCTCACAGCAGGAAACATGAATGTGAAGGCTATCTGGTACAGCTAAACACTTTAAATATGCCATCTTAGGCAAACTACTTAAATTCTCCCAACTTTGGTTTTATCACCTAAAAATTGGCGATAATAATAGTTCTTAGGTTACAAGGTTGTTGTGAAGATTAAATGGGTAAAATAGCATCTGATGTAAGTGTTAAAAAATGTCATTGAAAAAAACTAAAAAATATATTAGCTTCTATTAGCTGACTACAGAACTATGACTTAGGGGTCCTCTGATAGTTTGAGACAACTGAAGACTGTTTGGAATCTATTTCTCTTTATTTATCTAGAGTCTACTATAGTATCTGATATCTTACAGATGCTCCATAAATTTTTGAATGAATGTCATTTACTTCTCCAAGGTTGTTTGGGTTTTTTTTCCCATCTTGAAGGGACCTAAACTGCTAGTCTTGCCTCATGGAAAGCGTTATTACAGGTCATATAATATACTAAGCAGTTTGCTTTATGAAATTTGTTTTATCCCCCCATGTTTTACCGACAAGGAAAGTCATGTAACTTGTTCAAAGTCAGCAAAGAAAAGCAGAGTCAGAATTTGCATTCAGGTCTGTCTTGTGTCTGAACCACAGTACTTTGTTGCTTCTCTCTGCTAGCCTACATATTATAAGCTAGTTTATGAGAAAGGGCTTTGAATACTGAGAAGCATACGCTTATATAAGACATTTGCATATGTTAGCAAGTTTGTGCCAGTAGCCTCTTAACTAGTTCTCTTCAGTGACTCATGCACTCTGTTTCCCGGTTTATGAGCTACCTAAGACACTGAGAAGCAATATTTAGAATAGAACAAAAGAGGGTGGAGTGCTCTTGCCATTCCCATACAGGCCATTCAAGTGGGTCAATTATCCAGTATGTGCATTATTCCTAAACTTTCATCTTTCTAGCAATTGTCCAACTGGTGGCTCTTTCCTCACTGTGATAAGCAAAAATATATTTTGATCAGACCATTGTAACATTCATTAGCAGATCATCTGAAAGTCACTTGGAGAAAGAGAGCAACACTAGTATATTTACATAATCACCTATGAATTCAGTATCATTGGTTTCATTTCAAGCTCCAAAGTACTCATTTATAAAATAAGAAAACCAAAATTACTTCACTATAATCATGAAGTTTAAAATTTTAATGCAGAGGTCCCTCTACAGTGCCTGGTACGTATGTGGAGCTCAATAAACCACGGCATACTGTGAATAGCAATTAGGATAAAGGTTGTAATTTTAAAACTAAAATATCCATAGAAAAATCAATGTTAAAGTAACTGTGGCTCATTCTTCATTTATCCTGTGCATATTTAATTCATATCAGGTGTGGCTTTCAGTTTTAAAAGGAGGCTCACATAAGCAGGACAATACAGAATTCACATAAGTTTAGTATGTATGGTGACCATAAATTATATATATCAAAGTCTCTGTTCCACATAGATGGATTTCTACTTCTAACCTATATAGGGTTTTCTGTCTTTTCTCTTTTTTCTGAATTTATTTCCCATTATTAATCTAACACATAAACTTCATTCATTCAGACTGAATGGCACTTATGTGTCAGAGCTGTGCTGAAATTAAAACAAAAAAGTAATATATACCCTATGCCTTCAAGGAACTCAATCTAGTGAAAAGAAACATTGACAGATAATTAGAATCTAGGGAAAGAAGTGCTAATAGAGATATTTGTAACACAATATGGCAGTAATGATGAAGACATGGATGAGTGAGTGCCATGTTCTGCTAGGGGCATTAAGTAACACAGGAAGAGAAGAGTGATCTTTGCCAAATTGGCTCACTCCCCAAACTTGTTCATTTTGTTTCCCAGTAGAAGCTGCTGCAATAGAAGCTAAGAGATATGAAGGCAACATAGAAATATCCAGAGGTCGATGCCTGCGCATTCTTCTTCCGTGGCCTCGTCCAGAGCAGAGGGCATCAGAAAATTGAATCAAAGAGAATTCCAAAAGACCAAAAAGAATTCACCTAGTAGCTCATTCAACAAAGAAATGTTTTATCTCTTCTAACCCTCTGTCCCTCCTTTTATTTTCAGCATATCAAGTGTCTTGAATACCTCACCTTACTTAACCAAAAGTTCAATGAATTAGAAATTAATCATTCAGTTACAAAACTGCAAAAAATTAAGGTCTAAGTTTTGGCCAAGTCTCCAAAGCTACTTAGTGATAGTCAGTAGTCAAAATCCAGTGTTGTCTCCAAATACTTTCTTCTAAATCACTCTCCTACACAGCATGAATACATTATAGAAAATGAGGGAACAGAAGCGCATTCTTTCAAGGATCATGCCCAATTCTATAATTCTGTAAATATGAAATACTTTGAGAAAATTTCCAATTTTATTTCTACCTTAACCATGATTTACTTGTTCAATGAAAAATAAAAAGAAAGAGCTAGTTAGATGTATGCTTTGTACATACCTTGTGCATGCACACAAATGTCACTTTTTACACACATTTGTACAAAGTTGAAAAGTTTTAGAGCATTGGGGTTTAGAAAGCTGGTCATTATTTCCCCTGGCAGTGTTCATTTTAATGGATAAATATTGGTATCAGACATAATGGCAATCATATTATTTTGAATTTGCACAACACACCTAAGAAGTGTAAATATTAACAGAGCAATTAGGTTACCAGCTTCTTACAGTGGGGCACAAATATGTTAAAGAATTTGGGCAAGAACACACAGCAAATTAATGGAAGAGCTGGTAAATTCATGAAACCTATGGATTCAATTTAGCCTTACTTGGACAATCAGAAAATCTTAGAATTCACTACGCTATGACACAAAATTACTTTTTTGAAATATCATCAAATTCATGAAATAAATCAGTAAAATAACCTATTTATTTGACCACATGAAAAGAACATATGTGGTATTATTGGTATACTTCAGCCTACTCTAGATAAAGAGGTAATTGGTGTTAAAAATAAAGCTGGGGAAGATACCTCTTAAAATAAAAATGGGCATCTTAATTCACCTAATAATATTAGCTACTTAACTCCCTTAAGGAGATATGATGATGATTAATTGGATCATGATGGAGAGTAATTTAATGAAAAAAAAAGCTGAGTACTCAAAATTATTAGCATGATTTCACCACAATTATCTCCAATTTTACTCTTTCTTGACTTCAATTTCAATTTTATTGGTTCTTTGAGGAAAAAAGAAAAGCCACTCAGTGCTTGAGGTGTACTCTTTTCAAAAGCTACAGAAAGGATTAAAAGAGGCAAATTTTAGTGAATACATGGTGCAACTCTACTCAGAACAACCCTTGAGGAACCAAATTTTCACTGTTTGGCAGCTGCATCTCAAAGGATTCAGCAAAATTTCAGACACATATTATGGAACAACAAGGCAGGAGGGAATCATAGACAACAATTAATCCAAAATTTATTTTATTAAAAAAAAATGAAAACCAGAGTAGTAAAGTGATTCACCCACATATCTCTACTGCTTGGTATGCCCTTGACTTGAGCTCTTTCACTTTCTATTCTATTGTTCAGTGGTTCTCTCTGGGCGTTTGGGGTTTGGATACTTATAGAAGCATCAGGATATATTGACCTTTCAATACAGAAGAGCAATGGCTCCTGAAACAGACAATCTTTCTGACATCTGAAAACAAACACCATTTATATTAATCGTGAGATAGACATGCCAACCTAAGTGCTTATTTATGGAATGTAGATTGTTCAGATGATCACTCCCGATCAGAATTATGTCCAAAATGAGAATTACAAGAAGCTGTCAATCATGAATCTATGCACAGTGATGTAAAAACTCCATCCTGAGCTTTGGTAGGAAAGCAGAGAATATATTTATTGTAAAAATAAAAGCCTTCAGGTTAAAATTAACATAGCTAATCAGCTGCTGTGAGCTCAACAAATCAGTGATATCAATTATTTCTTCTCCAGATGATATGAGAAACCAAGGTCCATATTCCATATTTACTATATGCCACCTCTAGGAAATAAGTGTTTGAACTGCTTTTAGGAATATAAATCAATAGATGAAAATGTTCCCCCATTTATTAAGTGCCAAAATTGTTTCCTTTTTTGTTTTAGCATAAATTCCAGATTCATGAAACTGCAGCAGTGCCTACCCTATTTCCTTTTTAAATGAACCAAGTGTTTACCTATGAGGTCAATTACTCAGAAGATAAGCTTAGTGATTTTAAGTAATTTTAAATGAATTAATTTTAAAGACTAACATTTTAAATTAGTGAACAGAACAAACAAACTTAAATAATGCTGTGCAGAATATTTCTTTCAAGCAGTCAGGTCTATAAGCTTCCTGTTTACCTGATTCAACTTATTTACTTCCATAGCAATATGGATTAATAATAAAACAACTTTCTTGCAAGCTTTGTTAAAAGTTTATTTTCAATTTATTTTACTCTTCTTTCTGTTTTAAAAATCAGTTTCAATTCTCATATTATTTAAAAGGGGTTCTGGAATGTAACATCAATAATTTATAACAGTAGGTTATTTATGTATTTTGTATAGTATATCCTCTAGTGTATTAGTGTGTTTGTGTGCCTGTGCCTGTGTTTGTGTCTATATCTAAAATTTTTTGCAACTGTGTTGGAGGTATAATTTATATACAAAAAGTTGTATATATTTAATATATACAGTTTTATGAGTTTGGACATTAACATACAACTGGGATACCATTACCACGGTCAACGTTATAAATATATCTGTCACCTCCAAAAGTTTCTAAGTATCCCTTTTTTCCTTTCTTCCTTCCTTCCTTCCTTCCTTCCTATTACCGTTGTAAGAACATGAATATGAGGCCTACTCTTACCCTTTCTAAGTACACAATACTGTACTGCTAACTATAGGTAATATGCTGTACAGCAGATCTCTGGAACTGATTCATCTTTTACAACCCTAGCTTTATGCCCATTTAACAACTCCCTATGTCCCCTCCTTCTGTACCCTGGAAACCACTATTCTATGTTCTGCTTCTGTAAGTTTGACTATTTCAGATATCACATAAAAGTGGAATTATGCAGTTAGTCCTTCAGTGACTGACTTCTTTATTTAATTAGGACAATGTCTCCCAAGTCTATTCTCATTGTTGCAAATAATAGGATTCCTTCTTCTCTTAAAGCTGAATAATATTACATTGTGTGTGTGTGTGTGTGTGTGTAGATACCACATTTTTTTTTATCCATTCATGTACTGATTCATATTTAGGTTGCAAATCTGCAAGATACAAAATCAACATACAGAAATCAGTTGCATTTCTATACACTAACAATGAAATATGTGAAAAGGAAATTAAGAAAACACTCCCATTTATAATAGTGTCAAAAGGAATAAAATACTTAAGAATATACTTAACCAAGGGGATGAAAGAACTATACTAAAAAGTACAATACATTGAAAAAAGAAATTAAAGAAAATGTAAATATATGAAAAGACGTTTATGTTCATGGGTTGGAAAACATTAAAATGTACACATTTCAAATAAATTTAAAGGCCTTCCTTTTGAAATAAATCTCAATGAGTATGTACCATTTGTTAGTGTATAATAAAAAAATGACAAATTTTCCCAAATTTAACCACAGAAGCAAAATAACAGAAATCTCTATTTGTCAGTCTATTCGTGCTATAAAATTTCACTTATTTTCATCATTTTATTGATAATATTTTATTGCTGTCTTTGTGTTTTATACATTTCAAAGCCCTTGAAATCTACCTTCTGAGTCTCTTGGGAATCTCAGTAAAATCCACATGAGGGAGTACCATTATTCTCTTTTTGTAGATAAGAAAATGGAAGGCACAAGAGGTCAAGTGATTTTTTGGTTTCCGTAGTGAGTCAGTTGCCATGCTTTGTATAGAATTGAACTCTGTGGGTCTCAGCATTTACTTAATTTTATAGCATTCCACCTACTGACATTATAATTGATACCAAATCTGGACAAAATGCACATAAAAATCAAATACATAAAATATAATACTATGTTTCAGGCAAACTATAATAGCTGAAGGCAGTATTTCACAGCACTTTCTTTTAGATGCACATGGGAGGGGGTATTGTTCTTTAAAGTCAAATGTAAAATCTGTACTGGAAACTGTTTGTATCTGAATAGGAAGAACATCTTTACTTGTATCTCCATTTCACTGCCCACAACACAAGCATGCTGGAGAGGCAAAGACTTCAGGGATCTCCATTTATACAAGTGTTTTCCTTAGCTCACAAATATTGTAAAATTGTTCACTCTTTGAAGAAGGTCAAGGGAACACATTATTTTCCCTAGTTTTTTTTTGCATTTTTAAAACTCCTTTAAAAGATTTATTTATTTGAGAGACAGAAAGCATAAGCAGGAGCTGGGGAGGGGGGGTGGAGAGGGACAGAGGGAGAGGAACAAGCAGATCCCCTGCTGATCAGGGAGCCTGACTTGGACCTATCCCAGGACCCCGGGATCATGACCTGAGCCAATGGCAGACACTTAACCAACAACTGAGCTACCCAGATGCCCTGGCATTTTAAAAACTCTTTTGGAGCTTTTCCTCAAAGTTAAATTTATAACACACATAGTTTCTCTATGTCTTCTGTAAACCTTAAGAGAGGCAATAATTTTATACCAAAATCCATTTACAGCAAAATGATTCAGATTTAAAGCTGTTGTTCAAAGCTTTTGTTGATAGTTTCTTAAGCCACTATAGAAAATTACACAGGGGGAAAAACCTCTCTCAAATAGTTGATTTTATTTATTTTTATTTATTATTAAGATTATATGCTGTGAGGTTGGAGAAAATCTTTTTTTAATTTTTTATTATTTTTTTAAAGATTTTATTTATTTATTTGACAGAGAGATCACCAGTAGGCAGAGAGGCAGGCAGAGAGAGAGAGAGAGAGAGAGAGAGAGAAGCAGGCTCCCTGCTGAGCAGAGAGCCTGATGGGGGGCTGTATCCCAGGACCCTGAGATCATCACCTGAGCCGAAGGCAGAGGCTTAACCCACTGAGCCCAGGTGCCCCAGGTTGGAGAAAATCTTAAAATTGCAGCAAATACTGAAAGAAATGCTAAAGCAGTAAAGGATAGTTGAAAACAGGGAATTGAGGGGAAAATCTCTTAGGTTATTAATAGACTATTTCAGTCTTCCTCTACTATTTATTCTACAGACATACAAAACTCTTATTTTCTTTTCCTGGGAGGTATTATGTAGCTATGGCTTGTATATGAAAGGGCTTGATGGAATTCGTCTCACCATACGGTATTGCTAATACTGCTTAAGCAATTGCTATCTTCTTTTCAAAATAATGACTATTCTTTAGGCTATTACTGGGGTGAATTTTTCACTATGGTCTAGAATTTTTCTTAAAAGAGGTAGAGTAAAAACAGGAAAAAGTGCATGTCATTTTTAAAGTAACCTTTCATAATTCAGTAAACATTCTATCAACCCAAATCTACAAATAAACACGAAAGGGTAGTGAAGAAAGAACACTCAGAATTTCTATCACTTTGTATCTCTTAAAGGCAGCTTAATTGTTAATATTCAGGTAATGGCATTCAATAAGTACAACACGTGAGCGTGCTTTTCTTGACAGCTTGGAAAACAAATCAAAATGAAAGCTTTATAATCACCAAGATGTTAATATAGAGATAGCTACATTTCATTTATACCTGAAATGGTGATTTTATCTTCTTTATGATTCTTATTTTCTCATCATGCCTTCTTTTTCTTCTTTTTATCTGTATTACCAAAGTAAAGAGTGGTATATACAATATATTTATCTCCAAGTATATTAGGGTCTATGTTTTAAGTCCCTGATTTACATATATATATACACATATATCTCTACATCTACACACACACACACACATTTGTGTATTCTGAGGACCCTGATGATTTTACAGTTTGGGTTTTGAATCCATCTTGACTGAAATAGTTGTATTGTAATTTAGATTCTGGGCATTTCCTGAGTGAGTGTGATCTATATAGGAATATTTGTACCGCAGACAAATTACAGTGTCTATTCCTACCACAAAATCTCTCTACATGGAGACAATGTGAATATTTAATTTCCTCTGTAAGATATAAGAAAACTGCAATTCAGGACACAAAGCTGTTCTTTCCTGCTGATAACCTTATTTTCATTATCTGAATTAACACAACTATAGTCATAAGTATTAAGAACCACTTTTCTCAGCTGAGGATTAATTTAAGTGGAAAACAAAAACACATGAAATCAGAGTGATTTTGTTCCAATAGTTCAGGCATCTTTGAAAATACTACTTGACGATACTTGTAGATGTGTTCTTTTTTTTTTAATATTTTATTTATTTGACAGAGAGAGAGAGATCACAAGTAGGTAGAAAGGCAGGAAGAGAGAGAGAGGGAGAAGCAGGCTTCCCGCTGAGCAGAGAGCCCGATGCGGGGCTCGATCCCAGAACCCTGAGATCATGACCTGAGCTGAAGGCAGAGGCTTAACCCACTGAGCCACCCAGGTGCCCCCTAGATGTGTTCTTTATATGGCCTCCATATATAATGCCCGAAGTTAAAAAGATGCGAAACTCCATTAATGACTCTATCTTAATAATGTAATTAAATAAGGAATATTTGACTAATTTTACTTGTCATATAGTTCACTATTGCAACCCCAGGAACCACTGCTTATCATTTTGTTATAATTCTAGTAAGACATCGTACCTTTCCAAAGGCTCTTTCACCTAAAGGAAGGACAAACATATTTGAAAAGCTTTTTTGTGAGACTTCATAATGTGTGGAGGACTAAATTATGGAGAACTGTTATTTTTAAAAATCAACATTTATATTGCTGTAGAAGAGACTACAGATAATTTAGCTACTATTCTTTTGAGAAGTACCAATTCTTCTTTTTTCTTTTTTAATTTAATTTTATTTTTTTCTGTGTTCCAAAATTCATTGTTTATGCACCACATCCAGTACTCCATGCAACACGTGTCCTTCTTAACACCCACCACTGGCTCACCCAATTTCCCACTCACACCCCCCTTTTCAAAACCCTTTTTGTTTCTCAGAGTCCACAATCACTCATGGTTTGTCTCCCCCTCCGATTTCCCCCAACTCGCTTCTCCTCTCCATCTCCCAATGTCCTCCATATTATTCCCTACGCTCCACAAGTAAGTGAAACCATATAATTGACTCTCTCTGTTTGACTTATTTCACTCAGCATAATCTCCTCCAGTCCCATCCATGTTGACACAAAAGCTGGGTATTCATCCTTTCTGATGGAGGCACGATACTCCATTGTATATATGGTCCACATCTTCTTTATCCATTCGTCTGTTGAAGGGCATCTTGGCTCTTTCCACAGTTTGGTGACTGTGGCCTTACACCAGTCAGAATGGCCAAAATCAACAAGATAGTAAACAACAAGTGTTGGAGAAGATGTGAAGTACCAATTCTTAATGATAATACAGTTGTCTCTATGCAGCTACTTTAGTTTGAAAAATTCGTCCTGTCTCTATGATATAAAATATTACAGATTTAACTTTTCTGAAATTAGGATTTATGCAATGGAAACATAGGAAATGGGTTTTGTTTTCAAAGCCAAATGGTAAGGTAAGAATTATATACTGTCAGAAATAGGTTGTAATTCTTTAAAATGTCCATGTAAAATAAAATATACAATACGTCCACTATGTTCATACTAAAAGGTGATGTGATAAAAAATTATATATCTATAAATCCTAGAATCCCCTATCACATGATATACTCTGAGTATCTGAGTATTTGAGAATGAATGAGAAAACAGGAAACTGACTCTGTCATTTCAAGGTCACTCCAGCCCATATACCCATGGTGAGAAGTGGCCAATGAAATCACCTCCTCTTTTAAATTGTTCTCTATTTCCCTCTCCCTTCCTCTCTCTCCCTCTCTTCCTCCCTCTTCTTCTTCCCTCTTTCTTATTTCTCTTCTCTCCCTGTTTCCTTCTCTCATTTTCCTTTCCTCTATCAGTTGAGGGGGAAAAAAGTTGGATTCAGGTGACTAAAATATAGTTATCAGAAAATCCAGAAGGTATAATGATAGGAATTGAGACAGTGTAAGAGTTTCAGCAGAACCACCCTAGCTTACCATCATCAGTAGGGATACTATGAGCCAAATGTAGTTAAAGATTTATTAAGTTTTTACTGGATACATTATAGTATTGTGGTACCTGGACACTAGAAGGGGATGACCTATGGAATAAAAGTCAGGAGTGTAATTTTTAGGTTAATTCCTCAACTTTAATCAGTTACTAGATGAAATGACAAAATTGCAGAATTTGTTGAAACACATAATTGAGGCATTAAATCTAATGAATTATTGGTGGGGGGGTGACAGGATGCATTGTAATTATTAAGATGTTGAGGATCCTGAGATCCTTAGTGTCTAATTCTCAAGCATTTTGAGCCTGTGGATGGCATGCTTTTAAATGGCATATTTTGGGGGCACACACCTGAAGGGATTGCTATGAACTGAATTGTATCTCCCTAAATTGTAGACCTTTTGGGAGGTAATTAAGGTTAAATGAAGTCATAAGCATAGGGCCCTAATCCCAATGGATCTTACAATATGGATCATAAAATGAGAAAGATCTCTCTCTCCCTCTCTCATTCTCTCTCTCTCCCTCTGGGCATGCACACCCCTAGGAAAAGCTATGTGAGGTCATAGAGAGAAGGTGGGCATCTACAAGCCAGTCAGACATTTCTCACCAGAAACCAATCCTGTTGATTGATCTGAGACTTCTAGCCTGTGGAACTGTAAGGATATAAATTTCGGTTGATTAAGCCACTCAGCCTGTGGTGTTCTGTTATGGCAGCCTGAACTGACAGACACCTGTGTATTAGTCAGGGTTCACCAGAAAGGCAGAACCAATAGGATATATAGATATACAGAGGAGGATATTTATTACAGGAATTGGCTCACATGATTTTGGAAGCCTATAAATCCTGCAATCTGCTGTCTACACAGCCAGTGATGTAATTCAGTCCAAGTCCAAAGGCCTGAGAACCAGGGGAACTGGTGATATATGTCCTGGTCTGACTCGGAAGCCCCAAAACCAGGAGGATTGATGTCCAAGGGCAGGAAAGTATGGATGTCCCAGCTCAATGTCCAGGGTCGGGAAAGTATGGATGTCCCAGCTCAGGCAGAGAGCAAACTCACTCTTACTTACCTTTTTGTTTTATTCAGGCCTCCCAAAGGATTGGATGACACCCACCTGCACTGGCAAGGGCAACCTTCTTTATCCAGTCTACTGATTCAAATACTAATTTCTTTTGGAAACACCCTCACAAACACAATAAGAAATAAAGTTTTATCGGCTATCCGAGGAACCTTAGCCCAGTCAAGTTGACATATAAAATTAATGATCAAAATGACATTAATATGTCACCAAGAATCACCACATAATCATATATAGGATAAATCATTACATAACTATATATAGGATAAATAAATATATCCACACTATTGGTCACTTTATAAATGAGTGGAATTGTTTTCTTCCATGATGCCATTTTCTTATATACTCGGAAGTGAATGTTTGAACATTTCATCTCCTATACAATATTGTCTTTGGCATCAGTTTCAGATAATAGCTCTAATTTTTTACTTGTACCAAGATTTTGACCCTCTATATCCTGCTCTATAATCATCTTTACCACTTACACCAAAAATTTATGTTGCATAGTGATCAGAATCTGGTAATACCCTGTAGTAGACTCACAGCACAGCAGTTAAGAAGAGCTATAGGAAAATTTCTACAAATAAAATGCTTATTTTTATTCTGCAAATACAATTTCTAAACACTTAAAATGTGATAGGCATGTCAGCATTGAGACTGAGAACTTATCCTAAGTATTTTGAGAGAGGGCCTGGGTTGACAGAAGAGTAGCATAATAATTCTGTACTGGCACTGAGGATTGATTAAACTTCTGTCCTTAGGGACAGTCTAGGAAAAATATGGTGGGTATTAAGGTAGAGATAACAAATCTGAAATACTCAAAATAAAAAAGACAATGTTATATACTCTGGAAAAAATATTAACACTAGTAAGTATTATTTATTTTTAAATCATTATTATTATTAACAAATATATGCATTTAACTATGTGTGAAGTACTTCACACAGAATATCTTATTTACTCCTCTAATTTGCAGAATATATTATTGCTACCCTTATTGTAGATAAAAAGTAATGTAATGCTCAGAGAGATTCAGTAATTTTCCTAAGGATTCACAGTAAATTCGCAGAGTGGTAGAACTGAAGCCAACCCTGGATAAGTCTAAGTCCAAAGCTTGTGCCTATTACCACCTTGTAACTTGTCAGAAACTTGAAGAGCCAATGTTTGAATCTCATCTATTTATCCTTGTTCAGTGATTATTTTATCATTGCTTGAGCATAAAGAAATCTGCAACATAGAGTTCTCTATCAATTCTTTTTTGATGCTTTAATAGATTGTACTCAATGAAGTTCGTCTTCCTATAGGTACTATGAATTTGTCCCAAATTTTTCTTTGTTCATACTGATATAATGCTTTACATGAGAAATTTTGTACAGCTCTTCCTTTTATTCGTTCCCTCAAAAATACGATTCTCAGAAATAGGAATACAGGAGGGAACAAAATAGATACAATTCCTTCCCCTTTAGGTGTACATGATAGTGGGGAGAGGTAGGCAATAAAATAAATGAATGCAATATAGAGAAAGGAAGGAACATAGGCCATGAGGACAGAGATGGTGATGAAAAGTTTAAGCAGAGAGTACAAGAAGTGCTTACTGAGAGCAAAACACGGAAAGAGATGAAGACATAGACCATGCTGTTATTTGAGGAAAGTGGCTTCTAAAGAGGGGGAATAGTATAAGCCTTTTGAGGAAGAAACATATTAGAGAGAGTGAGGAAGCCATTATGGTTGGGGCTCAGCAAATTCATGGACAATTGGAGACAAGAAAGAAGTGACCCAAGCTTGTTAAGAAGGGTCTTGAGGTCTCGTTTAGGTCTTTCTCAACCTCAGTACCTACATTGAGCTGGATGATTCTTTGTTATGAGGGACTGTCCTGTACTCCATAGGATGTTCAGCAGCATCCTGACCTCTACCCACCAGATTCCAATAGCACGCTCATCCCTCTCATGATGGCAACCAAAAATGTCTCCTGACTCTGTGAAATATCCTAAAATCCACTCTTCCTACATCATTGACAACCAGTTTTAGAGGTTCCTTTTTTCTCTGAATAAGATGGGAATCCACTAATTTTAAACAAAATAAAAGGACTTTTTTATTTTCTGCTGTTTTATTTTTGACCCTACATCGTACAAGCATTAATTCCTTTTTTTTTTTTAACTTTCTCTTCTTATGCTAAACAGACCTGTCCCCACTTCCTTTCACTGCCTGTGTGTAGAGCGCCTTTCTTCCCGTGTCTAGCGCGGCTGCTTCCACTTGGACTAAACGCGCAGTTGCGATTCAAGATGGCGACGTGAGGACCACGAACTCGTCTCCTCCCGGAAACAAACAGGTGCTACAGACGCGTGGAACAACTTCTAAGGAGTAACAACAGCTTAACAACACCTAAGCCTGCAGGAAGGAGAGAAGGCCCACATGAAATCAGGTAGGAGAGGGGAGAGGCCAGGACGCAGTCCCGCCAGAAACCCCACCACGGCGGGGCGACCTACAAGCGGGAAGGAGCTCAAACTGGAAGCTTCTTCCTGAGGAGGGAAGGGTTCAAACTCACATCCAGCATTCCTAACTTTTAAGACCTGCCTCTGAGACACAAGCCCTCAAAACATCTAACTTTGAAAACAGCGAGGCTCGTATCCAGGAGACACACGTGGGTGTAGCAATGTGAGATCCCCTGTTTGGATTCAGACCTGGCTGAACCGGGAAGCGGCTGCTGGTGGGTCTCCCTGACTTTGTTTCTGAGATGCCCAGTTGCTCCTCTTGAAGCATCAGCATGAAGAACTGGTGTCTGGTTATTTGATACGACACACAATGGAGAGTCAGCTGGGGTGCTGTCTAGGAATGGGTATCTTTGCACTGTCTTCCTCGGCTGTCAGGCGCCTTTTTTTTTTTTTTTTTTTTTAAATAAAACATGTGAACTCAGGGGCACCTGGGTCGCTCAGTGGGTTAAAGCCTCTGCCTTCAGCTCAGGTCATGATCTCAGCGTCCTGGTATGGAGCCCCGCATTGGGCTCTCTGCTCAGCGGGGAGCCTGCTTCCTCCTCTCTCTCTCTCTCTCTCTCTGCCTACTTGTGATCTCTGTCTGTCAAATGAATAAATAAAATCTTAAAAAAAAAAAAAAAAAACATGTGAACTCAGACCTGAAAACATTTGGTCAAACAAGTTATAATCCACTATAAAGGTACACTACCTCATCTCCTGTGAAGCCCAAAATGACGTGCTGGCCACAGGATTTGTTGACTTGTATAGTTCTTACTTTCAACCAACTACTGAGACATATTTATAAATTGTACACATACTTTTGCTAAGTCACATCCATTTCCTCCAATTCAGTAGAGTACTTGACTCCAATGAGGAGGTGTGGTGAGGAGGGAAAAGTACTATCCCTCTACGTAAAAAATTTCTATTCAAAAGAAAGGATTTAATTGAATTTCATATGAAGAGTTTCCTAAGGATACTGCATTAAATTAGTAGCCAGTGGATAATCTATAACAAATAGATGCTTTTTTTTAATAGCTTGGCTGTATAGCAGCCTAATATATCTATCAATGCACAAGCATGAATCACACATCTATAATATACAAAGTACTGTGCAAGATATAATGATAAATGGTATTTATTGCTTTGCTCTTAAAGAACAAGTTTTCTATTAGGTAGAGGTGTTTTCCATTTTTATTATCAGCAGCATTTCTTTTGTAATTTGAATTAAGAATTCTGCAGAATCTAGGGGTACCTGAGTAGCCCAGTGGGTTAAGCTTCAGACTCTTGGTTTCATCCAGATTGTGATCTCAGAATCTTGAAATGTAGCCCTATGTCTGGCTTCTCAGTTCCTCTCCCTCTGCCCCCACATCTCCCATAGCTCCTGTCTCTCTCCCTCTCAAATAAATCAGTAAATCTTAAAAAACAAAACAAAACAAAAAAGGATTCTGCAGAATCTAGATCACTGTTGTAGTCACCAGCATTCATAATCACTAAAATGTTACTTTTCTCAATATATTCACTTATCTAATGAGTGTCTAAGTGTGGCTGTGTGTGAATAATACTTAATGGCAGGTGGAGTTCAAACACAGTCCAGCAATGTTTTACTGTCATAGAAGACTAATAGCAGTTCTGTTCCTGAACTTAAGATACATTTTATCACTTGCTGTGTTGCATTATGTATTCTGGATTTATCTGTGAAATCTTTAACACAGGAAATTATGTGTAGGCAAGATAAAACTTATAAACTCAACTAATCTATTTAGGAGGTCAAACTTTTATTTTGAGGTAAGAAAACCTCAATGCCATCATCTTCATCTATAAAGAATCTTATTTATTCCTCTCAATGGGATAAATAGCACTTTTCCTACTGTTTTGCTCTTACTGGGTTGTTTTATATATAGATTAGGAAAGAAAACATTAGTATATCGTAAGAATCTTAAGAATCAGGAAAAAGGGTTATCAAGTCCTTAGCACAGTTTGGTTTCCCTTCCTTTAAAATATTTAATACAGACTATCAAGAAAATATTCATGTATTTTTGAAACAACACACAAAAATTCTTGTAAATTGCCACATCAATTTCTATAAGGAGGCTGTAAAGATCAATCCTTTCTGGGTTAATCCATCCTGTACCATGGACTTCAGATTAAACTTCTAAACTGTGATGACTATCTTTCAGTTTGTTATTTATGCTTACAAAGAAGACCTTGGTTGAAAAAAGTGTGCATGTCTTTTTTTTTTTTTTAAACATTTTATTTATTTATTTGTCAGAGAAAGAGAAACAGAGAGAGAGCACAAGCAGGGGAAGAGGCAGGCAGAGTGAGAAGCAGGCTCCCCACCCAGCAAGGAGCCCAATGGCAGGACTTGATCCCAGGACCCTGGGATCATAACCTGAGCTGAAGGCAGACACTTAACCGACTGAGCCACCCAAACGTCCCCAAATGTGGGTGTCTTAAGGCAAAATTATTCCTAATACTATATAAAAAAATCATTGGCAGTTCACACTCTGAGATCAATATCCTTATGCAAAATTACTGTATAATAACAATATCCTCATGCAAAATAACATCTTTGTACCAAAAAAAATCATTTTTTTAACCTACAAACAGAGGTAGTTCCTTGTTTTCCACCTCATTCAGAGAAGTGGGACACCTAATGATTTTTAACAATCCCATTTTGATAGAGTTAAGATCTCTATGTCATGAATCTTTAAGAAACAAAGAGTTATAGAAACAAAACTCGGTATAAAATTAATAAGAAAAGAAATGTTTACAGAAATAATAGTGTGACTAACATTTTTCAGTCCATTATATTTCAAATTACCCTAGAAATAAGTGAGGAAAAAATAAATGATAAGCTAGTTAAGGTGAACATAATAGATATGAGAATAGAGAATATATTTCAAGGAACTATATACTATTTACAAAAATTGACCACATATTAGGCCTCAAAATAAAGTTCTGTTGATGCCAGAAAGTAGATGTTTCATAGAAATAATTTACTGCTCAAAGTGCTATTTAGCCAAAAGTTAATTAAAAAGCAGGAAAAGTATATCTGAGTAGAGAAAGACAATTACTTTCTACTTAACTACCCTTAGGCCAAAGAGACAACTTAAAATATAACTTTAGATTACCTATAAAATATGTATAATAAAAACACTAAATCAGCATCACCACTGTCAAAACTCCAAGGACATTTCTATTAAAGACACAAAGAAAATAAAGGACCCACTGTTAATGTTATTGCTGAATATTGTCTTGGAAGCATCAGCCAGCATAAGCAAGTAAAGAGAAGATACTAATTATAGAATACAAGACTACATAATATGATTATACGGGTATAAAACTCACCCCCAGATAAATTAGAAGCTATTAGAGCTATACAAGTACTAGAAGCAAACACAGAGGAAAATCTAGATGATGTAGTGTTTGGTCATGATTCTTAAGCTAAAACACCAAAGACCCAATCATGAAAGAAAGAATTGATAAGCTGTATGTTAAAACTGATTTTTTTTGCTCTGTGAATGCACTGTCAAGGGAACAAAGAGATAAGACACAGGTTGGAGAAAATATTAACAAAAGACATACCTGATAAAGGATTGTCATCTAAAATATAAAAAGACCTCTAAAACCCAAAAATCAGAAAATAACCTGACTAATTTTATTTAACAGATAGCTCACCAAAGAAGTTGGTGAAATGGAAAATAAGCATAAACATATGAAACAATGTTCTCCATCATATGTTATCAGGGAAATGCAAATGAAAAAAAAGTGAAGTACCACTGTACAGAATGACCAAAATCTAGAACACTGATAGACAACACCAAATGCTGGCAAGGATGTAAGGTAGGAGAAACTCTCATCCATTCCTGGTGCGAACGCAAAATGCTATAGCCACTTTAGGAGACAGTTTGGTGTTTTATTACAAAACTAAGCATACTCTTGTTGTATGATCCAGCAATTGTGCTTCTTGGTATTTACCCAAAGTAGTTGAAAACTTATATTCACACAAAAATCCACACAAATGTTTATAGCAGCTTTATTCATGATTGCCATAACTTGAAAGCAATCAAGATATCCTCCAGTAGTGAATGGATAATATGGTACATCCAGACAATGAAATATTATTCAGTGCTAAAAGGAAATGAGCTATCAAGCTGTAAAAGGCATGGAGGAAGCATAAATGCATATGACTAAGTGAAAGAAACCAACCTGAAAAGCCTGTGTACTGTTTGATTCCAATCATGTGACATTAAATCGCTATGAAAACGTCAGTGGTTGCCAGGGTGTAGGGATGATGAATACATGAAGTACAGAGGATTTTTAGGGCAGACTGCTGAATTCTTGTATCCTTACTTGGTGGAAAGAAAGCTAGATAGCTAGCTTTCCAGCCTCTTTTAAGGGCACTAAGTCCACTCATGAAGGCCCTCCCCTCAAGATCCAATTACTTCCTTAAGGCCACACTTCCAAATATCATCACATTGGCATTAGGATTTCAGTATACAATTTTGTGGAGACACAAACATGCTGTCCGTTGGAAACTCATTTGAATAAATACCAAGGAGTGTAATTGCTAGATTTTATGGTAAAATTATGTTCAGCAGTTTTGTTAAGAAACCACCAAAATGTCTTCCAAAGTGGCTTCACCATTTTGCTTTCCCACCAGTAATGAATAAGAGTTCCTGTTGCTCCACATTCTCACCAGTATTGTGTTTTCAGTATTCTAGATTTTAGCCATTCTGATAGGTATTAACCATAGTATTTCATTTTTATTTTTATTACACTTCATAAATGATATATGATGTGGAACATCTTTTCATATGCTTAAATTAAGCATTTGTATATCTTTGGTGAAGTGTCTGCTCAGATCTTTTGTCCATTTTTTTATTGAGTAGTGTATTTTCTTATTATTGAGTTTAATGATTTTTTAAAAGGAGGCCAATATCTTTTTATATGCTTATGAAGATGATCCTCTAGGGGATGAAAAATAATGTAGGTGAGAGGAGAATTCCTAGAGCACACCTTTAGGATGTGAGAAAGACTGGGTATAGTGCTCAAATTTCTTAATTACATAATTACTGCATTTTCAATATATGAAAACTAAATGGTGTGTTTTAAGTATATGTGTGTATATATATAGTATAAAACATATATATATGAAATGCACAAATATATATTTAAATATACATTTTATAGTAAGTACAATTTTGTATTTTATATAAATACATAAAATGTATTGAGGCATGTGTTTTATATATTAAATATAAATTTGAGTATATGTGTGTATATATATATACACACACACACTGAAAATATATATACACTGTATAGCAAAATATGTATATTATAAGTATATTTACTTAAAGTGTATATACTGAAATGTGAGAAACCTAGAAATTTAGCTGTGGATAAATAACAAGGTTGCTAGAGATACTTTGTAATAGAATATTTCCCTGAAATTTGGAGTTATAAATTATAAAGTTGTATTATATTTTAAAAACTATAAGAGCCACTAGTGTCTTCATTTCTTAAACACTGTTAGAGGTTATTTTTCCTCTATATTCTGTTTCACTATGTTGCCTCTGACCTAACATACAGGCTTGTACTCCTTACAAGTTTTAGACAGATTACCCTTCTGCTATAAAGAGAATGAAGAAGAAGGCACCAACTAAGAATGAATAAAACAGTTTGTCTCCAGTGGGCTTGTGGGACCTGCCGGGACGTGAGGGCTTTTAAGGCCATGACCATGAAATAAGGGTCCTCCACATAAGGAGCCATTTGGCCTCTAGTTATAAAGACATTAACTGGTCACAGGAGAATTTGCTTTCTTAGAGAAAAGAGGAGAATTGGCCAGTAAAAATGAGACCTCACATTAAAAAAAAAAAAAAAAAGCATCAAAATGCCTTGAAAATGATCATGTTAATCCATAGGTGTTCAAAATAAAGAAACCTTGTTCATCTGGGGGCCAAACATTTTGAGAATAAAAAATAGTTCCAACTAAAGCATTCTTAAGAAAATTTAGCACTATGTATAGTGCTAAAAAAATAAAAATTCTCAATATGTTAATAGCTATTTCTAGGTATGGGATTAAGTAAGAGTGATTATTCTTTCATTCTCCTTTTATTATTTTGCTTACCTGAGATTGTTTTTTAATATGAATCTATTCTTTGAATAAAAGCAACTAAAGAAAAGCATCTATTCTTTGAATAAAATCAGTACTGCACTCCATGGAGTGCCTGGGCGACTTAGTCGGTTAAGCATCCAACTCCTGGTTTCAGCTCAAGTTGTGATTTAAGGGTCATAATCTCAGGGTTGTGTGATCAAGGCCACACTCCAGCAGGGAGTCCCCACACTCAGCAGGGAGTCTGTTTGAGAATCTCTCTCCTTCTCTCTCTGCCCATCCTACCTGTGGTTGCTGGTTCTCTCTCTCTCAAGATAAATATTTTTAAAATAACATAAAAAAAAAAAATAAAACCAGTACAACACTCCATAGAATTATCCTATTTGAGGACTGCTGGTGGCATAAGAGGCAGAAGAGATCTGACCAAAGCATGATAAATATATTTTATTTTCTGTTCTAGCTCTGATTTACAGTTGCCTAGGGCATTGGGCCAAGAATGATTCTGAAGCCACACTTGGCTTCAGAAGGAAGGAGTGCCGTGGTTTAGTAATGGTGCCTACTATGGGTGTAAAATGTGGAAATTGCAATGTTTTTCAGGTGTTTTCCCTTTGTTATCTAAATCAGCTCCCTCGTTTTATACATGACATAACAAGCCCTTTGAAAAGAAGGAATTTACTGCTCAAGATCCTACAAAGTTCTACTTACAGATCAATTATATGCACTTCGAATTCAGTGTAGAAATAGATGTGTTATGAAAAGTCTCATATACTAAACACTTCGTGTAGTGAATTTACAAATACTATGAGGATCTTTTAAAAATGCAAAATTAAAGAATGAACAAAAATAGTCCCCTGAATTGTCCTAATCATTGAATTATTTTCCCTATTCAGAATTCCACACAGCCCCAGCTAAGTCCACCTGACTCTGAGATCTCACATTTATTTTTAAATCCACAAACTAGCATGTCCAGACACGAGGTATCATTTTCTCTAAATTAAATAACAATCAAGACTCTGTCACATTCCTAATGAAGACTCGTGCATAGCGCCAAACCTTCTGAAGTATATTCAGGTGAGGATGTGTGATTTTAGCATCTAGACTTGTTAAGGGACTCATTTAAAGAAAAAATGTCCTAAAAGGAGCTCTTGAGATTTAACATATGATTAAACAGGGAAAAGCTGGCAGAACTCTGCATTTTTCTCAAAGGAGAGCAAAAGTACCAGGTTAGCCCTTTATGATGAGACCTGCTACTGACTCATTTAACAATGAATACAGCAATTTCCAGTAAAGGTGGAAAGGAGTGATGTTTGTTAGGAACAATTATGATTGTTTTGGTACTTTTTGGACCACATGGTCCAAATTGCTTTTCTTTCCAGGATTCAGAGCTGATCTTATACATAAACATCTTTCATCACTTAGGCCAGGAGCTTCCTCTTCTGTTACTTAGCTCTCAGTTGAGTTGTCACCCTCGTTAGGAAGTTTTTTTCTATTCTCCAAACTGAATTTCCTGTCCTTAACTATACATTCACAGAATGTTCTTTATTTCTTGGGTCATAGCACATACTGCTATCTTACTTGGTCTGTTTATGTACTTTTGTCCCGTACCACATTATAAGCTCTGTGAAGGCAAGGCAGAGAGCATGCCTTTTTCTCTATTGAGAATCCTTCCACGCCTATAATGGTGACTACCATTTAAGAAATGATTACTAAATACATGTAAATGAAAGAACAAGTGAATGAGTCAAAGACTTATCATTACTAGGAATGTAAAATCCTGGGCTAGTCTCACCATTGGTTGTAAGTCTGTTATTCCATTCACCTGGGGCTTATGCAGAAGTAGAAGTAGGTAGGGCATTACTACTGAGCAATCATAAAAGACCTTTTGGGGAATAAAAGCCATCTTGACTTGTCCTCATGATCTAGAGTACTGCCTATATGAAAAAACATAGGAGAATAAAACCAAATCTATTCCTCTGATGACTATCAGATCAAAGGGATAATATATTGATTTGAGATGCTAATGTTCATAACAGAGCAAGTAAAACAATAAAAATTGTCAGTGTATAAATCTCATTAACTTGCACGTTTTGAAGTTGATAAAAACAAGTAAAATTGGCTTTGCTTCATTTCAGGATAATTACTGTACTCAAAACTTAGAAAGTCAATAAATGCATTTCAATGTATATAATACAATAATCACGCATTATGGTCCATTTTCAAACAAATCATAATTACTGTCTGAATATGACTCAAATCACCAAGGAACTTTCAGAAATGCTAAATTACTTGCAATTTGAACATGCTAAAAATGCCATGCCTTTTACCACACAGAACAGATGAGTGATGGGCCAAACTTAGAAAACGCAATTCATTCTCAGTAATGTTACTAAAATGCTTAACAGATGGTATGGTCACTGAGGTTATGCAAAGCCTGTTTATTAAAAAAAAATGATTTTAGATATTTTCAGAAACTTTTAATTAAGATGATTTTAAATAGTCTAAATCTTTTCTGGTCTGGGAATATTTACTCAGTCCAATCCAAAATCCAATTTATTTTGGCACAAAATGCAGAAGTTGCTCTTCTGACCACTTAAGCAATTTGAGCTTTTTTTTTTTTTTTAAGATTTACTTATTTATTTTAGAGAGAGAGAGAGAGCATGAACAGGAGTGAAAGAGGGAGAGGGAGAGATTCTTAAGCAGACTCTGTGCTGAGTGCACAGCCTGAAGCAGAGCTCCATCTCACAACCCTGAGATCACGACCTGAGCCAAAACCAAGATTTGAATGCTTAACTGACTGTGCCACCCAGGTTCCCCAGCAATTAGAACTTTTTAAACCTTACCTTTGGGTACCAGTGTTCCCTCCCACACACACCATTTAGTTAACGTATTCAAATTGAGAATCCACTGAATACCAGGACATGCGCTAGTAACTAATTAAGAGTTCACACCCTGTCCCTGGTCTGTAGGAGTCATGATTTATATCACAAGGTGACCATTGGTTACTGAAGGGTGAAAACGTCAGTCTTTATCTCAGTGATTGTAGGAGAAAGTTCCTCCGTTAAAGGCTGAAGAGTGAGTAGTTTCAATCAGGATGGTGTGAGTGAGAGAAAATACAGAATGTTTCGTATATCTCTGGATGACTGGCAATGGACAACTCAAGAGAAATAGGTGAGAGATGCTTGATCATAGTGGACATTGAGTGTCATGCTAGTGCGGATTTTATCCTAATGGTAGAAGAATCCATTGAAGGGTTTAAACCAGGGCAGTGAGCCTTTGGATTTAGGCACTAGAAGGACTCCTTAGGCAGCACTGTTAAAAACATTAAAAGAGAAGCAAGGCCAGGCAAGTTCCAGAGAGTAGGCTAACATAATAATCCAGATGACAAATGAAGATCTTTAGGAATATGGGAAGGGGTTCCCTCCTCCGTGAGAATACCCTTGTCTGAATAACTGGTGATAGGGTACTTCCTTATCTTGTGGGCTAGGTGGAGTAAAGTAAATCTATCCTGTAACTAAATTTAAACTGGTCCATGTAAGTATTTTATAAATCCCGCCAACAATGATACCTCATAACATTTTAAAGTATATTTTATAAATAATAGTTTTATGCATCTAATTTTATTATTTAGCTATGCAAACATTTATTGAGCATTCACTGTGTGTTTTATTTCATTAATTCACTATGTGTGTAGCACAATGGGAAGCATATAGGGAATTATACATACAGGCATAATACCAATCCTGAAATATCTAGATATTTTATTGATAAAATACAAATTTTAAAGAGATACTTATTTAAAAATAGTTGAAGGCAAAATTTAATAAAATACCAAGATATTTAAGAAAACATATGTTTTGGGGCACCTGGGTGGCTCAGTGGGTTAACCCTCTACCTTCCGCTCAGATCATGATCTCAGGATGCTGGAATGGAGCCACGCATTGGGCTCTCTGCTCGGCAGAGAGCCTGCTTCCTCCTCTCTTTCTCTCTGCCTGCCTCTCTGCCTACTTGTGATCTCTCTCCCTCTGTCAGGTAAATAAATAAAATCTTTAAAAAAAAAAAGAAAAGAAAAAAAATGTATGTTTTGAGAGTAAGGAATCCAGAGTAATTTATCTAGACTAAGAGAGCACAGGGAGATTTTCTGTATATAGATGAAGCACAAATTGGGTTTCAAAGAAATGAATAGAAAAGAACTAGAGGCCAAGCCACTCTACATTATATAATACAACTAAATGTAGAGCAAAGAGAGTAAGTCTGGCACATATGGAGTGGCAATATGGTATTTTATATATATATATACATATATATATATATATATGTTACACACATATATATTATACACATATATATTTTATATATATATATAAAAATATGATATAATGAATATCAGATTGCTTGGAAGATTGGCCATTGGCCATTCTGCCCTTCCCCCCACTTATCTGCATTTGTAAGGGAAGATAAGCTCATGGGCCTGAGAGACCAAAAGGATTAGTTAGAAAAGAATAAACCAGAAATGTGGAGATTGCTAGTAGAGTTCTATCCGCTCTTCCATCTCATATTCTAGGTTCTTCTTGGGGCTGTTAAAATCTTGCTTTTGACTTCTCTGGTACACCCTTTTAGCATATGATTAATTTCTGTTTTCTGAGAAGCTTGAATTTGATTGTATTATTATAATTTTTAAAAAGTCACATAGGTGATCCACATTACTTAGGACAAAAATTTTTAAATCTTAATGTGGCCTTCAGGGTGCCTGGGTGGCTCAGTCAGTTAAGCATCTGCCTTTGGCTCAGGTCATGATGTCAGGGTCCTGGAATCAAGTCCCACATTAGGCTCCCTGCTCAGCGGGGAATTTCTCTCTTTCTCTCTGCCAACTTGTGCTCTCTCTCTCTTTCTCCCTCCCTGTCCCTCAAATAAATAAAATCTTTAAAAAGAAATCTTACAATGGCACTAAATTCATATCTTTCAGTAGTTATCTTGAATGTAAATGGTCTAAATGCCCAAATCAAAAGACACAGGATATCAGAATGGATTAAAAAACAAGACCTATTAATATACTGTCTGCGAGAGACTCATTTTAGACCCAAAGACACCTCCAGATTTAAACTGAGGGGTGGGAAATAATTTACCATGCTAATGGATAACAAAAGAAAGCTGGGGTGGCAATCATTATATCAGACAAATTGACTTTTAAGCCAAAGACTATAATAGAGATGAGGGAAGACACTTTATCATACTTAAAGGGTCTGTCCAACAAGAAGATCTAACAATTTTAAATATCTATGCCCCTAACATGGGAGTAGCCAATTATATAAATCAATTAATAACAAAATTAAACACATCAACAATAATAAAATAATAGGGGACTTTAACACCCCCCTCACTAAAATGGTCAGATCATCTAAGTAAAAGATCAACAAGGAAATAAAGGCTTTAAATGACACACTGGAACAGATGGACATCACAGATAGATTCAGAACATTCCATCCCAAAGCAACAGAATACACATTCTTCTCTGGTGCACATGGAAACATTCTCCAGAATAGATCACATCCTGCATCACAAATCAGATCTCAACCAGTACCAAAAGATTGGGATCATTCCCTGCTTATCTTCAGACCACAATGCTTTGAAACTAGAACTCAACCACAAGAGGAAAGTTGGAAAGAACTCAAATACATGGAGGCTAAAGATCATCCTAGTACAGAATGAATGGGTCAACCAGGAAATTAAAGAAGAATTTAAAAATTCATGGAAACAAATGAAAATGAAAACACAACTGTTCAAAGTCTTTGGGACACAGCAAAGATAGTCCTGAGAGGAAAGTATATAGCAATACAAGCCTTTCTCAGGAAACAAGAAAGGTCTCAAATATACAATGTAATCTTACACCTAAAGGAGCTGGAGAAAGAATAGCAAAGAAAGCCTAAACCCAGCAGGGGAAGAGAAATAATAACGATCAGAGCAGAAATCAGTGAAACAGAAACCAAAAGAACAGTAGAACAGATCAACAAAACTAGGAGCTGTTCTTTGGAAGAATTAATAAGATTGATAAACCCCTGGCCAGACATATCAAAAAGAAAAGAGAAAGAACCCAAATTAATAAAGTCATGAATGAAAGAGGTTAGACCAAAACCAACACCAAAGAAATATAAACAGTTATAAGAGCATATTATGATCAACTATACACCAGCAAATTAGACAATCTGGAAGAAATGGATGCATTCCTATAGATGTATAAACTACCAAAACTGAACCTGGAACAAATAGAAAACCTGAACAGACCCACAACCAGTAAGTAAATTGAAGGAGTCATCAAAAATCTCCCAACAAATGAGCCCAGGGCCAGATGGCTTCTTAGGGGAATTCTATCAAACATTTAAAGAAGAATTAATACCTATTCTCCTGAAACTCTTCCAAAAAGTAGAAATAGAATAACTTCCAAACTCATTTTATGAGGCCAGCATTACCTTGATCCCGAAAGACCCCATCAAAAAGAATTACATACCAATATCCCTGATGAACATGGATGCAAAAATTCTCACCAAAATACTAGCCAGTAGGATCCAACAGTACATTAAAAGGATTATTCACCACAACCAAGTGGTATTTATTCCTGGGCTGCAAGGTTGGTTCGGCATCTGCCAATCAGTCCATATGCTAAAATACATTAATAAAAGAACAAAAACCATGTGATACTCTCAATAGATGCTGAAAAAGCATTTGACAAAGTACAGCATCCTTTCTTGATCAAAACTCTTCCCAGGGTAGGCATAGAGGGTACATACCTCAATATCACAAAAACCACCTATTAAAAACCCACAGCAAATATAATTCACAATGGGGAAAAACTGAGAACTTTTCCCCTGAGGTCAGGAACATGGCAGGGCTGTCCACTATCACCACTGCTAGTCAATATAGTACTAGAAGTTCTAGCCTCAGCAGTCAGACAACAAAAAGAAATTAAAGGCATCTAAATCGGCAAAGAAGTCAAACTCTCACTCTTTGCAGATGATATGATATTTTATGTGGACAACCCAAAAGATCCATTCCAAAACTGCTAGAATTCACACAGGAATTCAGTAAAGTGTTGGGATATAAAATCAATGCACAGAAATCAGTACACCAACAAGACAGAAGCAAAAGAAATTAAGGAGCTGATCCCATTTACACTTGCACCCCAAACCATAAGATACCTAGGAATTAGCCTGACAAAAGAGGCAAAGAATCTGTACTCAGAAAACTATAGAATACTCGTGAAAGAAATTGAGGAAGACACAAAGAAATGGAAAAACATTCCATGCTTATGGATCCATAGAATAAACATTGTTAAAATGACTATGCTGCCCAGAGCAATTTATACTTTCAATGCCATGTCAGTCAGAATACCAAAGGCATTTTTCAGATGCTGGAACAAATTTGTATGGAGCCAGAAAAGACCCCGAATTATCAAGGAAATGTTGAAAAAGAAAAACAAAGCTGGGGACATCACATTGCCTGATTTCAAGCCATATTACAAAGCTGTGATCACCAAGACAGCATGGTACTGGCACAAAAACAGATACATAGATCAATGGAACAGAATAGAGAACCGAGAAATGGACCCTCAACTCTGTAGTCAACTAATCTTTGACAAAGTAGGAAAGAATGTCCAATGGAAAAAAGACAGTCTCTTCAACAAATGGTGTTGGGAAAATTGGACAGCTACATGCAGAGGAATGAAACTGGACCATTTCCTTACACTGCACACAAAAATAGACTGGAAATGGATGAAAGACCTCAATATGAGACAGGAATCTATTAAAATCCTTGAGGAGAACATAGGCAGCAACCTCTTTGACCTCAACTGCAGCAACTTCTTCCTAGAGCCATTGCCAAAGGCAAGAGAAGCAAGGGCAAAAATGAACTATTGGAACTTCATCAAGATAAAAGGTTTTGCACAACAAAGGAAACAGTCAACAAAACCAAGAGACAACTGGCAGAATGAGAGAAGATACTTGCACATGACATATGAGATAAAGGCCAGTATGGAAAGTCTATAAATAATTTATTGAACTCAAAACCCAAAGAGCAAATAATCCAATCAAATGGGCAGAAGACATGAACAGACATTTCTGCAGAGAAGACACCCAAATGGCCAACAGACACCTGAAAAAGTGCTCAACAACATTCGGCATCAGGGAAATATATCAAAATCACAGTGAGATACCACCTCATACCAGTCAGAATGGCTAAAATTAACCAGTCAGGAATCGACAGATGTTGGCAAGGATGTGGAGAAAGGGGAACCCTCCTACACTGTTGGTGGGATTTGTAAGCTGGTGTAGTCACTCTGGAAAACAGCATGGAGGTTCCTCAAAAAATTGAAAATAGAGCTACCCTATGACCCAGCAGTTGCGCTACTGGGTATTTACCCTAAAGGTACAAATGTAGTGATCCAAAGGGGCATGTGTATCTGAATGTTTATAGCAGCAATGTCCACAATAACCAAACCATGGAAAGAGCCTAGATGTCCATCAACAGATGAATGGATAAAAAAGATGGGAGATATATACACACACACACACACACACACACACACGTACACACACACACACACCTACATACATTATATATATTATATTTTTATATATATTAAATATATATATTTATATTTTATATTATATATTTTATACTTATATTTTATGTTCCATATACATTCATATATATTTTATATATATGAAATGGATGGAATATTATGAAGCCATCAAATAAAACCAAAATCTTGCCATTTGCAATGATGTGGATGGAACTAGAGGATATTATGCTAAGTGAAATAAGTCAGTCAGAGAAAGACAATTATTAAATGATTTCACTGATATGAGGAATTCAAGAAACACAGAGGATCATAGGGGAAGGGAGGGAAAAATGAAACAAGATGAAACCAGAGAGGGAGGCAAATTATAAGAGACTCTTAATCTCAGGAAACAAACTGAGAATTGCTGGAGGGGAGGTGGGTGGGAGAACTGAGGTGGCTGGGGAATGGACATTAAGAAGGATATGTACTATGGTGAGTGCTGTGAATTGTGTAAGACTGATGAATCACCGACCTGTGCCCCTGAAACAAATTATACATTATATGTTAATAAAAAAAAAAAAAAGACCCACACTGAGATACACTGAGATACCTTACAGTTAGAATGTTAAAAATTGACAAGGCAGGAAACAACAATGGTTGTGGAGAAATGGGAACCCTCTTACACTATTGATGGGAATGCAAGTTGTTTCAGCCACTTTGGAAAACTGTGGAGGTTTCTCAAAGATTTAAAAATGGTCGGCACCGGAGCACTACCTCGTGCTGGAAGTAAGAGCCTATCTGCGCGGCACAGGGCCTCTCCAGCACCGCTGTCAGGCAGGGACTCCCCATCGGCACTCAGAATCCCCCGAGCCAAAGCAGAGAGGCTGGGCCCAGGCCGGCCGGGGGTCCCGTGTGTGCCAAGGCCAGCAAGCATGCCTTCTTAATCCTCTTCCCAGGCGATTTAGAGATGCGGAGGGAGTACGTGCAAAGTACAGAGGGCAGTGCCCAGCGCGTACTAGGCATGTGCTAAGCGCCAGGGGCTGGCCTGGGGTTCCTGCCTGTGGGGAACAGTGGGAATTTGCTGACACTGTCTTTTGTCGGTCCAGAAGCGATTTCTTGCTCGCCCCCCTCTCTTTCCTGCTGTTCCTGCTAACTGCATCTGTTCCTCTGGTGACTGTTTATCACCAGCATGCTTTGGCTCAGAAAAAAAAAAAAAAAAAGAAAAAAAAAAAAGAAAGAAAAAGAAAAATGGAGCTACCCTCTAACCTAGCAATTGCACTACTGGGCATTTATCCCAAAGATAACTGATGTAGTGAAAAGAAGGGCCACATGCACCCCAATGTTCATAGCAGCAATGTCTGCAATAGCCAAACTGTTTAAAGAGCCGAGATGCCTTTAACAGACAAATGGATAAAGAAGATGTGGTCCATATTTACAATGGAATATTACTCAGCCATCCAAAAGGATGAATACCCAACTTTTGCACCAATATGGATGCGACTGGAGGAGATTATGCTAAGTGAAATAAGTCAAGGAGAGAAAGTCAATTATCATATGGTTTCACTTATTTGTGGAACATAAAGAATATCATAGAGGGTATTAGGAGAAGGAAGGGGAAAATGAAGGGGGGGAATCAGAGGGGGAGACAAACCACGAAAGATGATGGACTCCAAGAAACAAATTGAGGGTTTTAGAATGGAGGGGGGTGGGATGATGGATTAGCCTGGTGATAGGTATTAAGGAGGGCATGTATTGAATGGAGCATTGGGTGTTATATGCAAACAATGAATCATGGAACACTACGTCAAAAACTAATGATGTACTGTGTGGTGACTGACATAATATAATTAAAAAATGTAAAAAAAAAAGAAGAGGTCCTCCTCAGAAGAATTTTGAAAAGTCAGTAATTATCAAATCCTTAAAATAAGAGGATACATTCCTACTGAATTTCCTGGGAAATGTTTTCTTGAAAAAACTTTAAAAGGTCAAAAAATGTAGGAAATGGAATCTATTTGCTGAAAGTCCAAAGGTAACCTAAAGTCCCTGAATAAATCATTCCCCTTAGACACACTCCCACGCACATATGCACGCACACACACGTGCATGCGCACGCACACACACACACAGTCTTAATGTGGGTTTCAGGATTACTGTCTGCCAATTTTTCCAACTTTTTTGTGCCAACTTTTCTGCTGTCCACACTGCCTTTTTCAGTTTACTGGCACAAGTTTGTTCCCTTCTGAGGGTTTTTCTAGATGCCTGTTGCTTTTCCTTGGATTGTACTTCATATCCCTCTTCTTGTGACTGTCTGACCCACTCTTACTTCAGAGCTCCAATGCCACTTTCTTAGAAAGGACTTTTGTGGCAGTCCTCCATCTGTTTGTTTCCCCTGTTGCATTTATCAACATGTATGATTTCTTATTTGTGTGATATTTTAGTTCATTTCCAAATACATAGTGCCAATACATTTCTGGAAACATTAAAAAAAATTTTTTTAAGATTTTATTTATTTGACAGAGAAAGACACAGTGAGAGAGGGAACACAAGAAGAGGGAGTAGGAGAGGGAGAAGCAGGTTTCCTGCTGAGCAGGGAGCCGGATTCAGAGCTGGATCCTAGGACCCTGGGATCATGACCTGAGCAGACATTTAACGACTGAGCCACCCAGTCGCCCTGGAAACACTTTTTTAAGGAAGGGATGAATAGATAGAAAGATGGATAAAGGGATGAAGAGAATTAAGACGTATTTGTTAAATTTTTGCCTAAGTGTTGCTTTTTTGGTGCTGTTGCAAATGTATTTCTTATTCATTCCAGTAATATGTCATGGGTATATAGAAATGCTTGATTAATATATTCACCTTTTTATTCTAAGACCCTGTTATTTTTGCATATTATTTCTAGGAGTTTTAGAGTCATGGGGGTGGTTTGGGGTTTTCTACATAGACAATACTGATTACTGAGAATAACAACATTATTTTCAATTTATCTTTCCTTTCTTTTTCTTCTTTTATTGTACTAAGATCTCTAAAACAGTATAGAATAGGATTTGTGAGAGAGGACATTTTTCCCTAGCTCTGCTTAGGGAAAAAGCATCTACTCTGTCATTATTAAGTGTGAGTTTAACTGTACATTTTTTAAAATAGATATTCTTCATCAGGTTAAAGAAGCTAACTTGTAAGTTACTTGAAAGTTAACAGGTTAGGAAGGCAGGCATCTCTCTGCTTCTACTTTCTGGAAGAGATTGAGAAGAATTCATATTATTTCTGCTTTAACTATTTGCTAGATGTGTGCAACTTACGAATTGTTGAACACTACATTAACACTAATGATGTGGAACGCCTGGGTGGCTTAGTCGCTTAAGCCTCTGCCTTCAGCTCAGGTCATGATCTCAGGGTCCTGGGATTGAGCTCCACATCAGACTCTGCTCAGCGGGGAGGCTGCTTCCCCCTCTCTCTCTGCCTTCCTCTCTGCCTACTCATGATCTCTCTCTTTCTGTCAAATAAATAAATGAATAAATAAAATCTTTTTAAAAATGTTAAAAAAAAACCTAATGTACTATATGCTGGCTAATTGAACATAATAATAAAAAATGTTTGCTAGAATTCACTCATTAAAATCATTTGGGTATGTTGCTTTCTTTTCAGAAGGTTGTTAATTATTGATTCAATTTCTTTAATAGAATTAATGTTACTTAAGTTATATATTATGCCTTGTGTGGAATTGTAGCACTTCGGTATCTTTCAAGGAATTTTTCCATAGGATCAAAAATTTATCCTTTTCATTTTTAATATTGTTAATTGTGTCTAATTTATTTTGTCTCTTAAGATGTCATTTTTTTTTTAACTTTTTGAGTGTCTGCCTTTTAGTTTACAATATATGTTCTCAAGTTATCTAAGTTGATCTTCAAATGATGCTATACTGCTTCACATGTAGTGTAAGTACATATAACAGAATTTCCAGTTCCTCCCTCCCATCCCTTGTGGGAATGCTGTCATTTATTTCACTTGTCAGTATGCTGCAATTGCCCAATACCTTTTTACTATAGTTATTTTAAATGACATGTTGTCTTTTTGATGAATTAAGTAATAAAATACAAGATTTTGCCTTCATCTATTGTTTCTCTGATATCTTTTTTCCCTTTATGTAGATCTCAGTTTCTGTCCTGTATCAATTGTGTTTTTTACTAAATAACTCCTTTAAATGTTTCTTTCAGGGCAGGTCTGGTGGCTATGAATTCACTCTGTTTTTGTTTGTCTGAGACAGTCTGTATTTCTCATCCAGTTTTAAAGATAATTTTGCTGGGTAGAGAATTCCAAATTGCTTACAGCCTTTCAGCACTATGTTAAATAACTGGAAAATTTTAAATTTTTGCCTTTTAAAAAGTTTAAGTGGTAAACATTGGGTCTTTCATCATGAAGTATGATGTTAATAGAGGGTCTTTTGTAGATGCTCTTTATTGTATTGGGAAATTATCCTCTTGACTAGTGTGCTAACAGTTTTTTTTCTTTTTTTAATCATGAATGGTGGTTGAATTTTGTGAAATTATTTTCCTGTAAAAATGGATATATAACCTTCTATATATCTGTTGATGCGGTGGATTACATTGATTGATTTTTCAAATATTGAACCAGTCTTGCATATCTGAAATAAATCCCACTTGGACATGTCACATAACTTATTTCATATTTTGCTGGATTTGATTTATATTTATATTTATTATTTTGAGGATATTGCTCCTAAATTCATGAGAGATATTGGCCTGTTGTAGTTCTCTCTCTCTCTCTGTCTCTCTCTTTATCTCCCCCCCACACACTGTGTAGTTATCTCTCTCTCTCCTTCCCCCACTGCTGTGTTTGGTATCATATCAGTGTAATGCTGGCCATTTACAATAGGTGGAGAGTCTCCTCTCCTGTTTTATTTCTGGGAGAAGTTGTGCATAAAATGGTTAATTCTGCTTTAATTTTTGGTAAACTTCTCTAGGGAAGCCATCTGAGCATAGAAATTTCTTTTTCAGGAGTTTTAAAAGTACAAATTTTAAAAAATACAAATTTACTTTTCTTCTTAATCTTGGTTGATTTTTAACAGCTTGTAGCTTTCAAGGAATTGGCCAATTTCTTTTAAGTTGCTGAAATTTTAAGCTTAAATTTGTACGCAGTATTCCCTGCAGGAACTATAGTGACATCGCTTTTCATTTTTGATGTTAATAATTTGTGTCTTTTCTCTTCTGACCATTGTCAGTATGGCTAGGGATTAATCAATTTAATTGATATTTTTAAAGAATCAACTTTTGGTTTCATTGCATTTTCTATTGCTTTCCTGTTTTCAATTTCACTAGTTTCTATTCTTTATTCTTTCTTCTCTTGTATTTACTATTTTTTTAATTTAATTTTATTTTTTCAATGCTCCAAGATTCATTGTTTATGCACCACACCCAGTGCTCCATGCAATAAGTGCCCTCCTTAACACCCATGAGCAGGTTCTCCCAACCCCCCCACCCCTATCCCCTCCAAACCCCTCACTTTGTTTCTCAGAGTCCACAGTTTCCCATGGTTCGTCTCCCCCTCTGATTTCCCCCAACTCACTTCTCTTCTCTATCTCCCCATGTCCTCTGTGTTATTCTGTAGGCAGCCACGGACCCAGCTAGAAGCGAGGGATCAAACCAGGCCCTGACTCGTGCCTCCTGATTATCAGTTGAGTTGCGCTTAAGAAAGAGCCTGAGCTGACTTGTGCCTCCTGAATATCAATTGAGTTGTGCTTGAGAAAGAGCCTGAGCTATGGACCCTAAGACTTGCTGACGTGACTGCCTGCACGTATTAGAGGCAAAACTGGGTTGTGCATTTAACTGTTACAAGATTACCCTGTACTTGCGCGGATTATAAATTGCACTCGTGAATTGCTAGTTAAAGATTAGCTAAGTAGACAAAAGTTACTGGCGTCAGAAGGTCTGCTACCAGCGCTTGGGAAATGGGCTTTGTAAAAGCTTGAGGGGTTTCATGTGAATGTTACGTGTGTATGAGCAATCAACTGAAAATAGATACTTCTTTTTTTTTTTAAGATTTTATTTATTTATTTGACAGAGAGAGAGATCACAAGTAGGCAGAGAAGCAGGCAGAGAGAGAGAGGGAAGCAGGCTCCCTGCTGAGCAGAGAGCCCGATGTGGGGCTGGATCCCAGGACTCTGGGATCATGACCTGAGCCGAAGGCAGAGGCTTTAACCCACTGAGCCACCCAGGAGCCCTGAAAATAGATACTTCTTATAATTGTTTCTGTTAGCTATATAATGCCTCACAGCCTTGAATAAAATTGGCACTGCTTGGATATCATCCACTGTGTCCCTCCTGTCCCCATCTCTTTATGTCTCGTCTTCGTCTCACCATCCTCTTACCCTCTCGACCCTGGTCGTGTTGTCGTGCCGGCCGCGACATTATTCCTTATGCTCCACAAGTAAGTGAAACCATGTGATAATTGACTCTCTCTGCTTGACTATTTCACTCAGCACAATCTCCTCCAGTCCCGTCCATGTTGATACAAAAGTTGGGTATTCATCCTTTCTGATGGAGGCATAATACTCCATCGTATATCTGGACCATATCTTCTTTACCCATTCGTCTGTTGAAGGGCATCTTGGCTCTTTCCTCAGTTTGGTGACTGTGGCCGTTGCTGCTATGAACATTGGGGTACAGATGGCCCTTCTTTTCACTACATCTGTATCTTTGGGGTAAATACCCAGTAGTGCAATTGCAGGGTCATAGGGAAGCTCTATTTGTAATTTCTTAAGGAATCTCCACACTGTTCTCCAAAGTGGCTGCACCAACTTGCATTCCCACCAACAGTGTAAGAGGGTTCCCCTTTCTCCACATCCCCTCCAACACTTGTTGTTTACTGTTTTGTTAATTTTGGCCATTCTAACTAGTGTAAGTTTGTATCTCAATGTGGTTTTGATTTGAATCTCCCTGATGGCTCTTGTATTTATTTTGTGTGCATTTTGTTGTTCTCTGGCTTCTTGAGGAAGATCATAAATTATTTACTTGAAACTTTTTCTGTTTTCTAGTGTAGGCATTTTTCGGTGCTATAAATCTCCCTCTAAACACTGTTTTAACTGCATCCCACAACTTTTGATGTATTTTGTTTTCATTTTTAATTAAGTGTTACATATATTTTATCTCTTTTGGCACTTCCTCCTTCTCTCTCGGCCAGTGAAATATTTGGAAATATCTTGTTTAGTTTTCAACTGTTTGGATATAGCCTCTTATTTTTCTCTTAATTTCTAGTTCAATTACACTGTGAATGGAAAATATTCTCTATGATTTCAATTATCTTAAGTTTTTGAGGTCTGTTTTAAGATTAGGACTTGGCCTAGTTTAATGAATGTTCTGTGGGCAATGGAAAATAATGTGTATTCTGATATGGTTTTGTGGACTGCTAATTGTCAGTTATATTCTGTGGCTTGATGTTGTTTTTCAGTTACTTTATATACTTTCAGATTTTCTCTGTAGGATTTTTATCCTATAGATATTTAATATTTATCAATATTATTGAGAGAGCAGTATTAGCCTTTCTAATTATAGTTGTAGATTTCTCTAAATTTTTTTCCATTAATTTTAATTTTAATTTAATTTAATAAAAATTAATTTTTAATTAATTCACTAATTCCATTAATTTAGTTCCATTAATTTTTTTTCCATGCATTTTGAAACTCTGCTTTTCATTGCATGAATATTTAGTCTTCTTGGTGGATTGCTCCATTTATGATTATATCATGTCCCTTTTTGCCCCTAGTTATTTTTCTCTGATGCCTACTTTATCTAATAAATACCTAATCATAGGTTTTCTTAAATAACATGATCATGATATGTCTTTTCCAGCCTTTTACTTTCATCCTACCTATTTCATGTTTATTGAAGTGATTTTTTTATAGGTAGCTAATAGAGATTTACTTAGGTCATAACTTTTTTTTTTTTAATTCTGCTCTACCAATCTTTCTTTTAATTTGTAAGTTTAGAGCACTTACGTTTAATATCATTACTGATATGTTAGGGTTCCAGCCTATCATTTTATTATTTATTTTATGTTCGTATCTTCTCATTCTCATTCTTCTGCTTTTCTTTCCTTGCCTTACACTTTGAAGAATTTTAATGTTTTGGGAATTCCATCTTATTTATAACTGTTTTTGAGTAAACTATATAGGTGTCTTAGTCATTTTAATATCCATAAGCAATTATCTCAAACTACTACTATTATTCACAAACTATTACTATTGACCTTACTTTCAGCTAGGTCCCTATACTATCACACTTTTAAAACATTGTTGTTTGGGGGCACCTGGGTGGCTCAGTGGGTTAAAGCCTCTGCCTTTGGCTCAGGTCATGATCCCAGATTTCTGGGATCAAGCCCCACATTGCGCTCTCTGCTTGGCAGGGAGCCTGCTTCCCCTTCAATCTCTCTCTCCCTGCCTCTCTGCCTACTTGTGATCTGTCCATCAAATAAATAAATAAAATCTGTTAAAAAATTTAAAAATAAAAAATAAAATATTGTTTTAAGAAATACTTCTACATATGTTGAGCATAAAAACAGATTGTTATAATTTTTGTTTCAGCCTTCACATATGGCTAAGAAGAGCATTAGGAAAAGGATCATTTATTTGGTTTACCCTACTTTTTTTTTTTTACCCATTCCATTGTTTATCTTTATTATATAAGTTCCAGTTTTCTTCTATTATCTTCTTTTTGCTTAGATAGTCTCATTTTGTTCTTCTTTAAGAGTAGTTTTGCTAGCAAACAGTTCTCTTTGTTATTGCTCTTTTTTGTTTTGTTTTTTAAACCTAAGAATGTCTTGATTTCCTCTTCATTCATGAAGGATAGTTTCTTTGGATTTAGAAGTTACTGAGTTTTTTGTTTTCAGCACATGAAAAATTTCCTCCATGATTTCACATAAGAAATTGGCTCTCAAATTATTTTCCACTATAAGTAATGTATCCTTTCTATTCAGTTGCCTTTAAGGCTTTTTTCTGATTTTAGATTCCAAAGGTTTAATTATGGTGGTCTTAGCATGTGTTTCTTTGGATTTATCTAACTTAGGATTCCTTTAGTTTCTTTTATTACAGACTTATGTCTTGCCCTAAATCTAGGAAAATTCAGCTATTATTTCTTTGAGTAATGTTTCAGCCATATATTCTTTCTTCTCTTCTTCTGGGACTCCAATGGTACATATGTTATTAGCTCTTTCATTATTCTTAGAGTCCCGAGTCTCTGTTTTTTACCCAGTCTATTTTCTCTCTTTGTTTAGAGGAAGTAAGTTCTGTTGATTTATCCTTAGGTTCACTAATCCTGTCATTGTCATCTCTACTTTATTATCAAATCCATCCACTTTTTATTTTGGTTATTATATTTTTTAAGTAAGTTTGCACTGAGCAAGTTTTTATTTTTATAAAATAAAATATGTCTACAGTCTGTATTTGAGAGTTTTAAATAAAATCTATTTCTTTGCTGAGGTTTTTCTATTTGTTTCAAAGAAATTCAAAAGTTCTGTTAAGACAGTCTTGTGATGGATTTAGAAAAAATCTTTACTAGGTAGTTTCAATATCTGGTTCATTTCTTTATTGGTACCTTGTAATTGTCATTTATTATTTAAGTTGTTGGTTTTTCCCTTTCTGGCATGAAAAATGGTTTTCACTTGAATCCTAAATATTTTGGATGTTATTTTAAGAGATTTCTTATTTTATTTAAATCTTGTATTTTAACAAGAATCCACCCTCTGTAGATTTAGTGTGAAAGTTTCGTTCTCCTTTTATGGGCTGTAGTTCCAATGGTGATTTAATTTTCTAAGACATTGCAATGCTTTTCTGGTCTGCTTTGTTCTTCTGTGAGGGACACAATACAAGTTAGCTAGTACAGGTTCTACTATTGCCATTCCTGTGGGCAGATCAAGTTATCAGCTCTCAGTAGGTATGGGGAGGGTTATGTGATTGTCTCTGCATTCTCCCGGTGTCACAACTACAGGAAGATCAGGATTCCTGCTGCTGACAGGTGTTGGACATAGGATAGAAGAGTTTATCTGGGTTCTGCTGATGCTGCTGCTGGAGGTAAATCAGACCCACCACTGCTGCTGGGCACAGATCTCTTCATTAAATCCCATCTGGGCTTCCTCCTTGCTGATCCTTTGCATAGAGAAGGCAGAGCCTTCCTGTTTGCTTCCTTGCTTACTTGTTTTTGATGCCTTTTGGTGGTTCTGGGTTGCAGGACTCTCTGGTGCCCAGTCTTCGAATATATTAGAAACTCATTGTAGTGTCATTCTTTAAGCCAATAGTTTCAGGCAAGTCCAATTTCTTCAGTCCATCATTAAGAGTTATTTTATGACTGAATTACTCAATTTATTTCCAGAGTGTTACATTGTATTTAGAGGGAAAGCCCAGGGAAAAGAGAATCTGTGCCATTTTGTTGCAGAACTTGTTTTTTGATGTTATCTTTGTTGTATGTCAAATTCTTATATATTTGTAGGTGTGTTTTTCTGCCCTCATGTCTGTCTGGTGTATTTAACTGTTGCTTTCCCAATACCATAATTGTTTTGCTGACAGTTGTTCTCAGGTTATATCTCAATATATGTCTGGTTAGTACTCCTGTTCATTTAGACTTTGCACTTTCTGTGAATTACAGAAATCTACATTACTTAGGTTATCTTTTTTATATTTAGTGGGTTATTTTTTCCATGTAGTAAGTCTGAAAAAAAGTTAGATCCTGGGCGCCTGGGTGGCTCAGTGGGTTAAGCCGCTGCCTTCGGCTCAGGTCATGATCTTGGGGTCCTGGGATCGAGTCCCGCATTGGGCTCTCTGCTCAGCGGGGAGCCTGCTTTGCTTCCCTTCCTCTCTCTGCCTGCCTCTCTGCCTGCTTGTGATCTCTCTCTGTCAAATAAATAAATAAAATCTTTAAAAAAAAAAAAAAGTTAGATCCTGGCATTTGTTGAATAGTTCAAGACCATCAAAGTCAAGTTACCTGTGTAAATTAATTAGAATAGCTAAAGCAATCTTGAAAAAATAATACAAGGAGAATACTTTCAGTTACAAGAAATAATACAAATAATACAAGTTTCCTCAACTGGGAACATTTTGCAACTCTATTGTGTAATATCCCAACCAGAATACTGACATTAGATATAATCAAAATACAGAACATTTTCATCACCACAAAGATCACTCATGTTGCCCTTTTGTGGCCACACCCACTTCTCTCTGTATTACTTTGTATAATTGGATGTGAATCTATAATTCCCTCAAAAGAAAAATTTAATTAAAAAAACAGTAAAGGACATGACAATCCAATGTAATATAGAAATTATTTGGAAACTGATTTTTAAAAAATAACTTTCAGAAAGTTTTATGACAGTAAAGTAATTTGAATATGGACTGGTTATTTGATGATACCAAAAGAACTATAGTTATTTTATTATGTGTGATAATGGCACTGTAATCAAAGAAATGGTTTATCTATTCAAGATTTTTACTATAGTACAAGAGACAAAGGAAAGGATTTTTCTAGCAAAAGTTCTAAAAGTGTGTGTGGAGGATTAATAAAACAAGATAATACTTGAAAAATGAAGTGACATATAAATTTTTTCTAGTTTTGTATAGCTTTACATAATTTTAAAAATTAAAAGAAAAGTCTCACAGTTGACTCTAATGTCTTGTATCCCAACCAGTGTTCCTTTTTTTTTTTAAAGATTTTATTTATTTATTTATTTGACAAAGAGAGAGACAGCAAGAGAGGGAACATAAGCAGGTGGGGTGGGAGAGGGAGAAATAGGCCTCTGGCTGAGCAGGGAGCCCAGTGCAGGGCTTGATTCCTGGACAGGACGCTGGGATCATGACCCGAGCCAAAGGCAGCCACTTAACGACTAAGCCCCCCAGGTGCCCTCAGTGTTCCTTTTCCATAGGAAAAGGAAGCACAGCTGCCTCCTTTCTCCAAGGTTTTCATTCTTTTAAGCTCTGCAGATCCATAGCTTAAAGTAATTTCACTTTAGATTTGGGTTCTTCATCCCTCCCCTCCCTTCCCCACCCCTTCCCTCTCCTTTTCTTTCCTTTCCTTTCCTTTCCTTTTTCCTTCTTTCTGTTGTTTGTCTTATTTAGTTAGCTGCTGTATTCTCTCTAGAGCTGAAACAGAGAAAGCAGTCAATAATCTTATCCTCCTCTTTATTCTTAACCTTTCCTTCTGGTACACCATATGTTGTTGAAACTTTTAGACTCCATTGTTCTGAAGTTTTTGTTACTTATTAGGTTCTTCTTTACTTGGTGATTTTCTTTTTCTTTTTTTTTTTTAAGATTTTATTTGTTTATTTGAGGAAGAAAGTGTTTGAGAGAGAGAGAGATCAAGAGCGGGGAGGAGGGAGAAGCAGACTCCCCACTGAGCAGGGAGCCCTGAGATAATGACCTGAGCTGAAGGCAGATGCTTAGCCAACTGAGCCACCCAAGCACCCAAGTGATTTTATTTTTCCCCGAAGGATTTATTGTACTCAATCTTCAAGATCCTTAATTCTCTCTATAACCAACGGGGTGTAGTCCATCTATTGCATTTTTATTTTAATTAGCATATTTAAATGTTAGTATATCTAATTGCATTTTAAACTAACAAATTACAAACAAGCAACTAATGTCATGATACAATAATATTCCATTTTTTTAAAATTTTTTATTTTTTCAGCATAACAGTATTCATTATTTTTGCACCACACCCAGTGCTCCATGCAATCCGTGCCCTCTACAATACCCACCACCTGGTGCCCCCAACCTCCATTTTTATTTTACTCCTTCAGTATCCACCGTTATTTTATTGAGGCTACATGTCTTTTCAAATTTTCTTTTGTTATTTTGCTCTAGCAACACTTTCCTCAAATCTTCATTCTTCTTTTGTGAATCATATGTCTCTTGTTCCTATTTTCATTCTCCCCCCCCAAAAAATTAATTGTTATTTCTGATGATATGATCACCTTTCTATTTAAGATTATACTTTTCCTGAGTCTGGTTTCAGTTTCTGTTCCCAAGCCCATCTCTGGTGATTGAGAAGAAGAGAATGTATTATTGGGAGGTGTGTTCTGAAGGTGTTAATCATAGGTGTTGGGATTCTGCATCATTCCTCTGGGTCAAAAGTCAAGGAGTACAGTCATACCTTTGTAGACACAGTATTCAACCTGCTCCTTTAACCTGTAGGTAATCACAAATGCTTCTTTGTGTTTATCCTAGTAGGGGAAATTGCTTGATAAACCTGACTGTTTTGAAGGCATTACTCAAATGATCCCTTAGTTGGATGCAGTATGGTTTCCTCCTTTTCATAGAAGTTGGCTTTGGGCTTTAAAATTCTTCTACAGGGCGCCTGGGTGGCTCAGTGGGTTGGGCCACTGCCTTCGGCTCAGGTCATGATCTCAGAGTCCTGGGATCGAGCCCCGCATCGGGCTCTCTGCAGGGAGCCTGCTTCCTCCTCTCTCTCTGCCTGCCTCTCTGCCTGCTTGTGATCTATCTGTCAAAAAAAAAAAAAATCTTAAAATTCTTCTACAAATTTTGAGCAGTGATTTATTCACTTTTTATTTTTGTGTACTTAATCTCCATTTCTAGTTTTCAAAAATTTCTCAAAGTAAATGGAGGGTTAGGAGGTCAGAAAAATGGAGGTCTAAGAGGTCCTTATGCTTAACTTCTGCAGAAAAGCAACAAATACAATAAATAAACAATTATAAATTGACAAAAATAACTCAGAGAAAGCTTTGGACTATAAGGAAGAAGCAGCAAAAATCCTACAGAGCTCAAAGACTGAGTATGACCTTATAGAAAAGTACAGGTAACATTTCACCTGTTCATACTATCCCCCAGTTCAGAGAAGCTTAGCACAAGGAGGGATCTCCACAGAGAAAAAAGTAGGAGAATCCCAACAAGTCTTACCACTGTGGAGATTTACACAAGACCAGTGTCTTCCACAGTGTGTACCAGTGTTCATCCCAGATAATGGAGTTGCCTAGGGTTTCCCCCATGGCATCTAATTCCCAGGACAGGAACTATTGCTGTAGTAAGACCTGCCAGTAGTGTCCCCAATCATGGCTCTACATCACTCTCTGGGATCAAGTTGCCATAGCACTTTGCCATAGACAAGATTAGAGTTGCTCTTGTCCTAAGATCCACCTCCTGAGTCTCAGGTCATATCTCTGACTTGTCATTGCCCAGCCACACTGCCATTGATCTGGGTACTCTTCTCTGGTCCTGACATATGGCTTTAATGGACTACAATTGGAGACAAGCTGTTGTCCTATGACTGCTTCCCCCTCCCCTGGGGCTAGCATTGAGACTTTGACCCAGTAGTCCCAGGCCAAACTGCTACTACACTCTGTCTCCTCATCCCAAGCTCTATACCTCTTGTTACCCTACTGTTTCCACTGCTCAGGCCAGAATCACTGCAGTGAGCCCCAGAGATCTAGACCCCAGTTCCATGGGAGATGTGCACAGACATACAATTCAGACACCAGTGCCACAGCTTCAGCAAGTGGACTTGACTAGGACCCAGATGCTATGGTAACTTTGTATGTACTTGATACCAGGACCCTAGCTGTTTTACTGCTCTGAGTGACAGCATACCAGACCAGGTACCATGAGAGATCCTCTCAGTGAGAACTTTCTTCCACAGGCAAAAATGGAGAGAATGGGAAAAGCCCAACATTTTTAGCCTCTGAGGATCCTAATGGCCTTATCCATCGCTGCCGCTCACAGCTCTCCATACTCTTGACTACAGAAGAACCCCCCACAGTTGCACTGATGCTGACCTCAGCTGTTGGGGTTGCATTACATCACTATGCCTTCTTGGCACCAAAGACACTGCATACCATCCAGCTGGTATCCTTGCAGCTACCTTCAGGTAAAGCCTTTCCTCACTGAGGCAAGCCCCCAAAAGCTAGAAGAGATGATCATGCCCTTAAATGTGCAAATAGCCACAACATAAACCTGAAGAGAATTATGGCCATCCAGGTACATGAATTCACAGATCCACAAACAGATACAAGCCAAAGAAATCGTTACAGAGACACATAATAATCAAGCTCTCAAAAATCAAAGACAAAGGGAAAATACTGAAAGCACCAAGAGAGAAAAAAGACTCATTACGTATAAAAGAATCCTGGTAAGGCTGTAAGTTGATTTCTCAGCAGAAGCCTTGTAGGCCATGAGAGAATGTGATGATATATTCAAAGTTCTCGAAGAAAAAAAAAAATCCAAATGAGAATACACTGCCTAGCAAAGTTGTCCTTGATCTTCTCTATAGACAAATTTAAAACTCCACTAAAAAAAACCTGTCATATATATGGATTAGTAAATAATAAGCTAATAACTAATAAAGGAGCTCAGTAAAGTTTCAGGATACAAAATCAACATACAGAACTCAGTTACATTTTTATATGCTAACGAGAAACTATCTGAAAGAAAAAATAAGTAAGCAATATTTACAATATTGAAAACATTTATAGTATTGTAAACAATAAATGACTTAGGAATAAATTTAATCGAGGTGAAAGACCTGTACGCTGAGAACTATAAGACACTGATGAAAAATATCCTGGGTTCCTGAGTTGGAATTTACTGTGAAAATTTCCATAATACTCAAAGCAATCTGTAGATTCAGTGCAATCCCTATGAAAATTCCAATGTCTTTTTTCACTAAAAATGGAAAGAAAACTATTCTGACATTTGTATGGAACTACAAAGGACCCTAAATAGCCAAAGCAATCCTGAGAAAGAACAACTAGAGGCATCACACTTCCTGATTTCAAGGTATATTACAAAGCTATAGTAATCAAAATAGTATAGTACTGGCATTAAAAAAAAAACAAAAACAAAAACATAGACCAATGAAACCGAATAGAGTTCAGACATAAACTGACACAACTAGTTTTTGACAGTATTGCCAACACGCAATGAGGAAAACACGCAATGAGGACATCCACAGGCAAAACATTGAAACTGGACTCTCATACCACTCACAAAAATTAAATCAGAATGGATAAATGACTTAAATATAAGAACTAAAACCATAAAACTCCAGAAAAAGGTACATAAGGAAAAGGATCCTTGACATTTGTCTCACCAATGATGTCTTGGGTAAGCCACACAAAGCACAGATAGCAAAAGGTAAAATAAGTGAGACTACATAAACCTACAGAGTTTCTGTACCCCAAAGCAAACAATAAATTGAACACAATGGGAGAAAATATTCACAGGCCATATATCTGATAAGATATTAATAGCTAATATATATATGAATTACTCATACAACTCAATAGCAAAAAAAGAAAAAAGAAAACCCAAATAATCTAGTTAAAAAATGGCAGAGGAACTGAATAGACATTCCAAAAAAGGCACACAAGTAACCAAAAGGTATATGAAATGTGTTCAACATCGCTAATCGTCATGGAAATGCAAATCAAAACCACAATGAGATACTGAGATATTGCCTTACAGCTCTTAGAAAGGCTGTTGTCAGAATGACAATAGACAACAAATGCTGGTGGGGATGAGAAGCAAAGGGAACCCTTGTACACTGCTGGTAAGAATGTAAATTTATGCAGCCACTGTGGAAAACAGTCTGGTGGTTCCTCAAAAAATTAAAAAATAGTCTCTCATGGTTCATCTCCCTCTTTCATTTCTCCCCTTTAGATTTCCCTCCCTTCCCCTATGGTCCTCCATGCTATTGCTTATGTTCCCCATACGATATTTGTCTTTCTCTGACTTACTTCGCTTAATATAATCCCCTCCAGTTCCATCCATGTGGATGCAAATGGTGGGTATTCATCATTTCTGATGGCTGAATAATAGTCCATTGTGTATATGTACCACATCTTCTTTATCCATTTGTCTGTTGAAGGGCATCTTAGCTCTTTCCACAGTTTGGCTATTGTGGACATTGCTGCTATGAACATTGGGGTGCATGTGCTCCTTCCTTTCACTATGTCTGTGTCTTTGGGGTAAATATCCAGTAGTGCAATTGGTAGGTCATAGGGTAGCTCTATTTTCAACTTTTTGAGGAACCCCCATACTCTTTCCCAGAGTGGCTACACTAACAGTTAGGAGGGTTCTCCTTTCTCCACATCCTTGCCAACACCTGTTTTTTCCTGACTGGTGAATTTTAGCCATTCTGACTGGTGTATGGTGGTATCTCATTGTGGTTTTGATCTGTACTTCCCTCATGGCCAGTGATGTTGAGCACCTTTTTATGTGTCTGTTAGCCATTTGTATGTCTTTTTTGCAGAAGTGTCTGTTCATGTCTTCTGTCTTTTTTTCCACTGGTTGTTAGTTTTTTGAGTGTTGAGTTTGAGAACTTTGTAGATCTTGGATACTAGCTCTTTATCTGTAATGTCATTTGCAAATATCTTCTGCCATTCCGTGGGCTGCCTCTTAGGGTTTCAGACGGGAGGAGGGTGGGGGTAGGGGGTGTACAGGGTGATGAGTATTGAGGGCATGTGCTGTGATGAGCACTGGGTGTTATACTCAACTAATGAATCATTGAACACTACATCAAGGACTAATTACATACTATACAGTGGCTAGCTGAAAATAATTTAAAATTAAAAACAGAACTCCCCAGTGATTCAGCAGTCCCCAAATTCATATATGTTAGTGCCAGGTAGGTTCTCATAAATGTTTAACCGATGACATTGGAGAAACTTTGGGACAGAAGATGAGAAATACTCATTGAAGATGAAAAGAGTTATTGCCAAGTTAGATCTTCAAAAACCTAGATGGTTCAGCAGTTGACAAAGTTAAAGGAGGCTGAGAGGTTTGGGGACAAGAGCAAGAAGTATCTGATGCACTCTCTATCAGATGAGAAATGCCCTCAATTCCTAGTTTAAAAGAAACCTTATGATGACTGGTTTGAATTTTATAAAATGATTTTTTCTGTATCTATTGAGATAATCATATGATTTTTAAATTTCTTTGTTTTAGGAATTTTGTGTTCATGTTACAAGTAAGATTGGACTATAACAATTCTTTATACCATTCTTGCCTTGCTTTGGCATCAGCTTTATTCCTGTCTCATAAAATAATATGAGAACATTTTCCATTTTTCTATTCTTCCTAATATGTTGTTTGAGATGCAAATTATTCTTTCCTTTGAAATTTGGAAGAATTTTCCATAAATCTATCTAGATCTGGTATTATCGATATCATGGGCTGGTTTTCAGCTGTGGATTCACATTGTTCAAAGGTTAGTTTACTTAGATTTTCTTTTCCTTCTCTAGTTTTGGTATTTGTTGTTTAAGTTTTCAAATGTATTATATGTAAAATTATATATAATCTTTGTATATATGTATTTTCTTTCCATTTTTTAACACTAAAGAAATAACTCATTTTTTTTTAATCTTTCTGATGCTTTAACAATTTTATTATTTGCTTTTGTGGTTCTGAAGTTCACTACATTGTGTCTTTGTGTGGATTTATTTTTACTAATTCTCCTATCTTGTTTTCCATCAATTTTGATTAATTGTAACTATTATCTTCTTGAATATTGACTCTAGCTTTTAATCTCTGCTGTCTCTTTTTAGAAATTCTCTTAGGCTTAGGTTGCAATAAGTCATTTGTGCTTGAAAGGTTTTTTGCTATATTTTATCCATGATTTTTCTTTGGCTCTTTTTCTCTAATATCTTTAATATTTAATATTATTGATCCTGAATAAATCTTATTCTTTTGATGTTATTTATTTTTTGTTCATATATATATGTAACATAATATATGTATAACATAATTGTTGTACATATATTTATGTAACATAAAATATATCTCGACTGTCACCTGAATGTTTTTCAGGTACCATCTAAGGCTTTGGAAATATAATGGTAAACAAAATTGATAAATGTTTTGTGTTAATGGAAGGTAGAGAAGCTATAATTTTTGTTGTTGTTGCTAGGTTTTTGTCCACAACCATGACGGTTTCTTTAACATATATTCAAGACATAGATTTCCTGGTTGAAAAAAGTGTGAAACCTACTAACAGTTTAATACCACTGCCAAATTTTCATGCCGAGATTTTGTACTTATTTATATATAATAGCCAATTTAAAGTACAAGAACCCTCTCCAACAAAAATGTGTGTCTCTTGTGCATATGTGTATATGTACATGCATATTGTCATGAAAGTTTCTTTTGTTTTTTTTCTCCTTTTATATATTCTCAAACATATTTTTTAAAGATTTTATTTATTTATTTGACAGAGAGCCACAGCGAGAGAGGGAACAGAAGCAGGGGCAGTAGCAGTGGGAGAAGTAGGCTTCCTGCTGAGCAGGGAGCAGACTTGGGGCTGGATCCCAGGACCCTGGGACCATGACCTGAGCCGAGGCAGACACTTAATGACTGAGTCACCAGGCGCCCCTCTCAAACATTTTCTATACCATTTTTTTTTAAGAGTAAGGAAAAGGAAATCAATATTAAATCAATCATTGTGGCTACCTCGTTATAGTTCACATGAATTTATTGGCTAAAATGTGGCTCTTGGATTTCCTGGGGGTTCCATTAACCCATGCTGTTTCTTTGATTCTTTTCAACACAGGTAATTCATAGTTGATTAGAATCCATAACTTCTTTGTAAATCTTAACAGTTATTTCAATTGACTTACTGGGCTGGGAAGAATCAAAACAAAAATCCTAGGTGATTCACTTTAGATGTCTTACCTGGCCATTATTTCCATTTAAAATTAATTAGAAGTTAGATATTTTTCAGTAAGCAAAACCCAGTGTCACTTAAAAATGTCAAGTGGCCAGTCCTTATAAATGTGCCTGAACAACTACATAAAAATTTTATATAATGGAAATAAAAAGGGTTAATAAAGAAGTTTTATTCATCAGACTACATTTCTTTTGCAGCACATTTCTTTTTTTTCTTTCAAGTTTTTATTTAAATTCCAATTAGTTAACATATGGTGTAATATTAGTCTCGGGTGTAGAATTTAGTGGCCCATCACTTTCTTACAATACCCAGTGCCATCACAAATGACATCCTTAATACCTATCACGTGTTTAATCCGTCCCCACCCACCTCCACGCCAGCAACCCTCAGTTTATTCTCTATAGTTAAGAATCTTTTTTATGGTTTGCCTCTTCCTCTTTTTCCCCCTACATCCATGTTTTGTTTCTTAAATTCCACCTTCATATACAAATGTATATAAAGTCATATACATTTTGTCTTTCTGACTTATTTGCTTAGTTATTTTGCTTGTAAGTCTTAGTTTCATCCATTCTGTTGCAAATGGCAAGATTTCATTCTTTTAATAACTGGGTAATATTTCATTGTTTTTTTTGTGTGTGTGTGTATATATATGTATATATATACATATATATATATATAAAATGGATAGAAGATGTGGTGTATAAACACATATATATGTATATACACCACATCTTCTATCCACTCATCTGTTGATGGACATCTGGACTCCTTCTATAATTTGGCCATTGTTGATAATGCTGCTATAAACACTGGGGTGCATGTATCCCTTCAAATCAGTATTTTTGTATCCTTTGGGTAAATGGCTAATAGTGCACTTGCTGAGTCCTAGGATAGTTATTTTTTTAACTTTTTGAGAAACCTCCATACTGTTTTCTGGAGTGACTGCGCTAGTTTACATTCCCACCAACAGTATAAGAGGGTTTCCCTTTCTCCATATCCTCAACAACATCTCTTGTTTCCTGAGTTGTTAATTTTAACCATTCTGTCTGGTTTGAGGTAATATCTCATTGTGGTTTTGATTTATATCTCCCTGATTATGAGTAATGTTGAGTGTCTCTTCATGTGTCTATTAGCCATCTATATGTCTTTGGAAAAACATCTATTTATGTATTCTGCCATTTTTTTTTTTTTACTGATTAGAGGTGGAATTTAGTGATTCATCACTTGCATGTAATACCCAGTGCTCATGACTTCAAGTGCCTTCCTTAATGCCCATAATCCAGTTATCCCTTCCCCCCACACATTGCCCCTCCAGCAACCCTCAGTTTGTTTCCTAGAGTTTAGCATCTCTTATGTTTTGCCTGTGTCTCAGTTTTCATCTAGCTTATTTTTCCTCCCTTTTCCCTATCTTCATCTGTTTTACTTCTTAAATTCTATATATGAATGAAATCATATAATATTTGTCTTTCTCTGACTGACTTATTTTGCGTAGCATAATATACACTAGCTCTATCCACATTATTACAAATGGCAAGATTTCATTCGTTTTGATGGCTAAGTCATATTCCATTGTATATATATGTCACATCTTCTTTGTCCATTTATCTGTCGATGAACAACTGGGCTCTTTCCATAATTTGGCCATTGTGGACCTTGCTGCTATAAATATTGTGCTGCATATGCCCCTTCAAATCACCATGTTTGCACCCTTTGGATAAATACCTAGTAGTGCAAATACTGGGGTAGCACTAATTTTAACTTTTTGAGGAAACTCCATACGGTTTTCCAGTGTGACTGTACTATTTTTCATTCCCACCAACAGTGTAAAAGGGTTCCTCTTTCTCCACATCCTCAACAAAATCTCTTGTTTCCTGAGTTGGTAATTTTAGCCATTCCAGCTGGTGTGAGGTGGTATTTCATTGTGGTTTTGATTTGTATTTCCCTTCTTCCCATTTTTTAAAAGAATTATTTGTTTTTTGGATGTTGAGGTTGATAAGTTCTTTATCCATTTTGGATACTAACCCTTTATCAGATATGTCATTTGCAAATATCTTTCCCATTCTGAAGATTGCCTTTTAGTTTTGTTGATTGTTTCCTCCACTGTCTGGAAGGTTTTTATCTTAATGAAGTCCCAGTAGTTTGTTTTCGCTTTTATTTTCCTTGCCTTAGGAAACATATCTAGTAAGAAGTTGCTTTGGCAGATGTCAAAGAGGTTGCTGCCTGTGTTGTCCTCTAGAGTTTTGATGGTTTCCTATTTCACATTTAGGTCTTTCACCCATTTTGAATTTATTTTTGTATATGTATAAGAAAGTGATCCAGTTTCATTCTTCTGCACGTTGCTGTCTAGTTTTTCTAATAACATTTTTTAAAAAAGAGATTGTCTTTTTTCCATTGGATATTCTTTCCTGCTTTGTTGAAGATTGTGGGTCCATTTCTGGGTTTTCTGTTCCTTTCCATTGATCTATATGTCTGTTTTTGTGCCAGTACCATACTGTGTTGGTATTACAGCCTTGTAATATAGCTTGAAGTTCAGAATTGTGATGCTTCCAGCTTCGCCTTTCTTTTTCAAAATCACTTTGGGTATTTGGGGTCTTCCATGGTTTCATAAAAAGTTTTGGTTTGTTTGTTCTAGCTCTGTGAAAAATGCTGGTGGTTATTTTGATAGGGATTACATCAAAGGTATAGATTGCTTAGGGTAATAAGGACATTTTAACAATATTTATTCTTCCAGTCCAGGAACATAGAATATTTTTTGTTTTGTTTTTTGTTTTTTTTTTAAGATTTATTTATTTTAGAGAGAAAGAATGCAGGGGGGAAGGGGCAAAAGGAGAGGGAGAGAGAGAATCTAAAGCAGGCTCCTCACTGAGAGCAGATCCTAACATGAAGCTCAGTCTCACAACCCTGAGATCAAGACCTAGGCTAAAATCAAGAATCGAACACTTAACCAACTGAGACACCCCGACTCTTGGAGCATGGAATGTTTTTCCATTTCTTTGTGTCTTCCTCAATTTCTTTTATAAGTGTTCTGTAGTTTTCAGCATACAAATCTTTTGCCTATTTGGTTAGGTTTATTCCTAGATATCTTGTGGTTTTGGTATAATTGTAAATGGGACTGATTCCTTGATTTCTCTTTCTGCTGCTTCATTACTGGTCCCTAGACATCCAACAGATTTCTGTATGTTGATTTTGTATCCTGTGACTTTGCTGAATTTGTGTTATCAGTTCTAGAATTTTTTTTCGGAGTCTTTTGGGATTTTTACATAGAGTATCATCTCATTTATAAAAGATGAAAGTTTGAATTCTTCCTTGCCAATTTGGATGCCTTTTATTTCATTTTGTTTTCTGATTACAGAGGCTAGGACTTCCAGTACTGTGGTAAACAGTGGTGGTGTACTTTATACAGTGCTAACTGACTATAATAAAAAAACAATTTGAATATTTAAAAATTTTTGACTTTATCTTTAGAAGGCTTTTCAAGTACATGAATAAAGACAATATCAAGATGAAAAATAAGTAAATAAATAAATAAATGACAGTGTTGAGAGTGGACATCCCTGTTTTATACCTGACCATAGAGGAAAAGCTCTCAGTTTTTCCCCATTGAGGATGATATAAACTGTGGGTTTTTTGGTTTGTTTTGTGTGTTTTATGATGTTGAGGTGTGTTCCCTCTATCCCTACCTTGTTGAGGGTTTTTATCAAGAATGGATGGTGAGTTTGTCAGATGCTTTTTCTGCATCTATTCAGAGAATCATATGGTTCTTATCCTTTCTTTTTTCAATGTGGTTTATCAGGTTAATTGATTTGCAAATATTGAACCACCTTTGCAATCCAGGAAAAAATTTCATTTGATCATGGTGAATGATTTTAATGTATTGTTGGATTCGATTTGCTGGTATTTTGTTGAGTATTTTTGCATCCATGTTCATCAAGGATATTAGCTTGTAGTTTTCTTTTTTAGTTGGGTGTTTGCCTGGTTTTGGAATCATGGTAATGCTGGCCCTGCAGAATGAATTTGGAAGTTTTCCTTCCATTTCTATTTTTTGGAATAGTATGAGAAGAATAGGTATTAACTATTTTTTAAAGACTTTATTTATTTATTTGACAGACAGAGATCACAAGTAGGCAGAGAGGCAGGCGGGGCATGGAGAGAAGCAGGCTCCCTGCTTAGCAGAGAGCCCCATGTCTGGGTCGATCCCAGGACCCTGAGATCATGACCTGAGTCAAAGGCAGAGGCTTAACCCACTGAGCCACCCAGGCGCTGTTTGGTGGAATACCCTGGGAATCCTTCTGGCCCTGGACATTTTTTGTCCAGAGATTTTTGATTACTGCTTCAATTTCTTTGCTGGTTTTCAGTCTGTTTAGAAGTTTTCTATTTCTTCCTGTTTCAGTTTTGGTAGTTTATATGTTTCTACGAATTTATCCATTTCTTCCACATTGCCTAATTTTTTGGTATATAATTTTTCATACTATTTTCTTATGAGTGTTTGTGGTGTTCGTGTGAGTTCTCCTTTCTCATTCATGATTTTATTTATTTGCATTCTTTTTCTTTTCTTTTTGTTAAGTTTGGCTAGGGGTTTATAAATTTTATTAATTTTTTTCAGTGAACCAGCTCCTGGTTTCATTGATCTGTTCTGCTGATTTTTTTTTTGTTAGTTTTTTTTGTTTCTATATCATTAATTTCTGCTCTAACTTTATTACTTCCCTTATTCTGCTGGCTTTAGGCTTCATTTGTTGTTATTTTTCCAGCTCCTTTAGATGTAAGCATAAGTTGTATATTTGAGATTTTTCTTGCTTCTTGAGATAGGCAACACATTTCTAATATTTGAATTCAAAATTCTCTTCTCATTGTTTGATAAAAGGAAAACATCAGGCTAACTACTCTAAAAAGCTCATGAATTCCATATTAGTGGACTCCCATTGGGTGAACTACAGTGATTGAAAATCCCCCAAATGTTTGCAAGCTTGAAAATTGGAATTAGCTTGTTTTGGTCTATCAAAATTGTACTCTTTATGTCCCATGCATAATTTTATTTAAGTCTGATTAAATAATAAGGCCAATATATGTACTAATGTCAGAAAACTATGTGAATGGCTATGGACAAGAATGAGGTTTTTTTTTTTTTTTAAAGATTTTATTTATTTGTTTGACAGGCAGATATTATAAGTAGGCAGAGAGGAAGGCAGAGAGAGAGAGGAGGAAGCAGGCTCTCTGCTGATTTAGAGAGCCCAATGCGGGTCTCGATCCCAGGACCCTGGGATCATGACCCAAGCCGAAGGCAGAGGCTTTAACCCACTGAGCCACCGAGGCGCCCTGATGGTTTTTTTTTTTTTAAAGCAATGAAATTTTTCATTGTCAAATATCTTGAGAAGTGATCGTTCTTGCACTGCAGCAACTTCTTCCTAGAAACATTGCCAAAGACAAGGGATGCAAGGGCAAAAATGAACTATTGGGACTTCATTCAGGATAAAAAGCTTTTGCATAGCAAAGGAAACAGTCAACAAAACCAGAAGACAACTGACAGAATGGGAGAAGACATTTGCAAATAACATATCAAATAAAAGACTTGTATGCAAAATCTATAAAAATGTGTAAAACTCAACACTGAAAGAACAAATAAACCAATCAAGAAATGGACAGAAGACATGAACAGACATTTCTTCAAAGAAGACATCCAAATGGCCAACAGACACATGAAAAAGTGCTCAACATCACTCAGCATCAGGGAACTACAAATCAAAACCACAGTGAGATACCACCTCACATCAGTCAAATGGCTAAAATTAACAAGTCAGGAAATGACAGATGTTGGTGAGGATGCCGAGAAAGGGGAACCCTCTTATGCTGTTGGTGGGAATGCAAGCTGGTGCATCCACTCTGGAAAACAGTATGGAGATTCCTCAAAAAGTTGAAAATAGAGCTACCCTCTGACCCAGCAATTGCACTACTGGATATTTACCCTGAAGATACAAATGTAGTGATCCAAAGGGGCACATGCACCCAAATGTTTATAGCAGCAATGTCCACAATAGCGAAACTATGGAAAGAGCCTAGATGTCCATCAACAGATGAATGGATAAAGAAGATGTGGTGTATAGATACAATGATATACTATGCAGCCATCAAAAAAACCCCCAAATCTTGCCATTTGCAACAATGTGGATGGAATCAGAGGGTATTATGCTAAGCAAAAAAAGTCAATCAGAGAAAGACAATTATCATATGATCTCATTGATATGAGGAATTTGAGAAACAAGACAGAGGATCATAGGAGAAGGGAGGGAAAAATGAAACAAGATGAAGCCAGAGAGGGAGACAAAGCACAAGAGATTCTTAATCTCAGGAAACAAACTGAGGGTGGCTGGAGGGGAGGGGTTGGATGAATGGGGTGGCTGTGTGATGGGCATTGGGAGGGTATGTGCAATGGCGAGTGCTATGAATTGTGTAAGACTGATGAATCACAGACCTGTACCCCTGAAACAAATAATACATTACATGTTAATAAAAAAAATAAAAGAGATCACTCTTGCAGCAGAAAAATGATAATCAAGAAGGCAATCCTCTGACATTAGTGAGAGAAAACTTCCTCTTCTCTCTGGGTAGCAGGTAAGAATCATTCCAGAGCATGAGATTCTTAGTTGCCTGTGGAGGGAGTGGGTGTTGAGCTTCCTATGGTAATGTGGAAACATCCCAGAGCAACACAGAGAGGAAGCTTAAGCAGAGCTCCTGGGAAAAAGTAATTTAGTTCATGTGTTATACTACCCTCCCATTATCTCAAGCTCTCGGTAAATTCTCGTGAGAAAATACAGTCTGGGCTTTTCAGCAACATGGTAAACAGAATGGAAGATCTTTCTCTATGCTTGGGGTAGAATAGAAAAGTGGTAAGAGGGATCCTGTTCACTGAGCTCATGAAGGGGGAAGAGTGGAATAGTCACTAAATGGTTCAGACACATGTATTCTTGAGGGTCATCTTGGCAGCAACAGCCTGGGGATAGAAGCAAAAGGTTGTAGTGAATAACCTATTCCTGAAGCCACATGATCGTCAGCCCCAGACCTCTCTCAAGTAGTTAATTGACTTTAGAGAGGACTTATTTTAGCATGTAAGTTACTGAAAGCTTATTGGACTTTTTTCAAGTTTTTGTCTAGAGGGAGCCGGGTCTGGACTAGAGTTTATCAGCATCATTTTTTCTGAATTTTCTATAAGCACCATCTCCGAGTCTATACCTGCTGTTTCTTTCCTTTCTGCTGCACATAACAGCTCTCCAAGTGTGAGAGACATCTCAACACACTGATAAGAGATGAAAGAGAGAAATTCCAAAGTTGGGAATGGGGATGAGGGAGGATGGAAGGGAGAAAGAGAGCATGGAGCTAATCACACAGATTAGCCTCTCTTACTAAAAATAAGATGTGTGATACTCTGAAAAGCAGAGACTTTAACTCTAATTCAAATATCTAAATCGTTCATGTCTCTCCAGGATATCAGACTTTGCAAGAGAAATGACAAATACCAAGGACCCCAGAGTATATGGGACCATTTTATGCTAATGCACACTACATGGGGAAATTAATCATCTATTCTAACATGAATAGACAAACATTATTATCTGTTTTCATTTGAAAATCCAACACCTAGCTTTTAGTAGGAAAGAGTCATGATTTAGCCCTTTGTTCCTTACTTGCCGCTTTCTGAAAACAGTCTGCTCTAATGTTGGGTGTTGTGTTAAACTGTTTACATGCTGAAATGAGATGATACATGGATTATGTTGGCCTGCAGATTAGGGGCAGAGCTATATTCTCATGTCACTTGATGTAGGGGATATAATTTACTCATTACATTATTACATTATGAGGCATTTTATGATAAATGTACATACAGATTCTATGTAAAAGTGAATACAAGAGAAGGGCAAATTCAAAGTGTGGAAGAGAAGCCTATGAACCATAATTAAGATTTTTGTTATAAATGAACTCAATATTCCCATTCTTTAAATTTGAGTAGAGTTGGCACACAGTGTTACATTAGTTTCAGGTGTACAACCCAGCGATTCAACAAATTTATGCATTATGCTGTGATCACCACAAGTGTAGCTACCAGCTGTCACCATACAAGGCTATTCTTAAGTGAAACCATTATGTTCATTGGCCCCTCCTTAGAGTAGTGGTCTCTGGTAGATCCCAAAGTTAGCTTGGAGAGATAAAAGCAGAACAGTTGGGAACTTGGATGAATATATTATCCTTCTGAAGTCATTTCTATACAGAAGTGAACAATGTGATATCTTATATAATTATCTCATAGATGTACCTCATACCTTTTGAAACAGGTTTATAAAAGATTTATATCAGAAAATAGTGGGAGTAGAGGATTGTGGAATCTATGTTTTCTGGAATTGCATATACTTTAGAATATTCCAGACACAGTGTTTCCAGATGTTTGCTGATTATTTCAGCATCTTGAATCTATAGAGGGTAATCTAGGTCCCAGTAAGATCTATAAAAAACTTAGAAGCAAAAGACAAACAAAATTAATAAGAATGTCCTGCCAAGGGGCGCCTGGGTGGCTCAGTGGGTTAAGCCGCTGCCTTCAGCTCAGGTCATGATCTCAGGGTCCTGGGATCGAGCCCCGCATCGGGCTCTCTGCTCAGCAGGGAGTCTGCTTCCCTCTCTCTCTCTCTGCCTGCCTCTCTGCCTACTTGTGATCTCTCTCTGTCAAATAAATAAATAAAATCTTTAAAAAAAAAAAAAAAAGAATGTCCTGCCAAAATTAGCTAAGTCAGTGGCTTTCAAATATTTTTCTCATTGTGATACACTACAAAAGTCCATCTGATAACACAGTACACACTTACATATACATCTATGCTTACCTGCAGTATGTATTCTGTACTCACATATTTTCTTTCATTTCTCTTATATTTTGTTTAAAAATTGCTTATGATCCATTAAGTTGCCATAATTACCACTTATGTGTCACAGTCTGCTGTTTGGATAATCCGTTGCATGTGTGCAGGCATGCACACACATACACATACACCCCAAGAGCTATTTTAGACATCTGGGTATCTATGAAATATGAAAGGAGCATGTAAAAAAGGAACACATTCAGAAGTGTTCTGACTTGTCTGCACAATAGGAAACTGCTTTAATATTAACCTTGTAAGTGCCTCAGAATAATACAGGATACTTTGCCTAGCTTTCTCTGATTACATGGCATGGGTTTGGTCATAAAGAAATGCCAAGGAAAAGGGCTTATTTTTCAAGAAAGAGTGATTGGTAAGAAAAAAAATATGTGTGTGTGTATACACAGACACCCCTGGCCTTGTGGGAATAATTGAGTTCCCTAAGGACTTAGAGGGAGAAAGTTAACTTGAGGGTATTCACGAGGCTCAGACGGGTCAGGGAATTATGGGTAGCTATGAGAAGGGTATGCATCATTCAAAAACAAACCCCCCTCCCCAAAAAACATTAAACATTAAAGGATGTAAGCTTTAAGAGTAACAAAAAGAAAATGAGGGAGGAGAGAAAGGAGAGAGAGACAGGAGAAAGAGAGAAAGGGAGAGAGAAGGGGGAGGGAGGGGAGAAATGAGCAGACAAAATGCATATTTAGATGGGGCTTTGCAGAAACTATTATTTCTAATAGGACTCTTTATGAAGTGGGAAGTGATTAGAAATGCATTCTGAGTAGCTCAGGATAAAAGTTCCCTGAGTGAAATAATAGTTTTACTTTTTTCTGATTAATAGACTACTAAATAGCTCCTGAGAAAGTGCTATACAGGATATTTGGGGCTCTATAATTAAAAGGATAATGATAATTTCAAATGTGTTCAAATTACAGCATCCAAGATAGTGAAAATTCTAGAATGAATGTTCTATGAAGAACCTCAAAGGACCTGGATTCATCTTGGAGAAGCAAATACTAAAGGGAGAAACAAATACATAGAGAAGGAAATACTAAAGGGAGATAAAATCTGCATGTACAAATATGAGTTGTTTTGTATAGAAGAGGATAACACATTTTTTTAAAGATTTTATTTATTTATTTGACAGACAGAGATTACAAGTAGGCAGAGAGGCAGTCAGAGAGAGAGAGAGGAGAAAGCAGGCTCCCCGCTGAGCAGAGAGCCCAATATGGGGCTCGATCCCAGGACCCTGGGATCATGACCCGAGCTGAAAGCAGAGGCTTTAACCCACTGAGCCACCCAGGCGCCCCAGGATAACACATTTTTGTGGCTTGACTGAATCACACACAGATCAAAGAAGGACATGATCCTTTATGGATAAGAGGATTTAAGATTTCTAATACCATCTCCAAGTTTAGGACCCTCATTCTAGGTCTTGCTGGAGAAAAACTTAGATGATGCAAGACCAATATAAATTGTGGCTTTCCCATAAATTTTCCTCTTAAAAGTTAACTGATAAAGAGACAAACATGCAGGATGTTTCAGAACTACCATTAGTTTAAACAAAGATTTTCAAAGAAGTTTCAGCTTTTATGTCACCATGATGGACTAGCCTCCAATAATATACTAGTGTGGATTCTAAAACCATGCCTGGAATGAGTAGGGAGTGTTGGAAATATCTATCCTGAACATAGCAAAAAGGGGAATAGTTTTTGAAGGCTGATTTTTTTTTTGTCCCTTTTTTGTTCCCATCTGATTTTGAGATATTAGGAGCAATACATTGATCTTCTAAAACAAAAACGACCTACAAATAAAACGCATAGAATTACTTGAAATTATTTCATTACCTATTGTGGCTATTCAAATAAAGTATGTCAACAATTTTGAAAATAAATTTGAACTCAACATGAACCATGGTTCAAAAGAGTACAGCATTAAGTCAGGAAACCTGTTTTACCTTGACTACAAACCAGTCAACTGAAAGGGGAAATGAACCTTAAAGAAGGATTTTTGAATTGACCTCCTATCATTATATAAGCCAGGGAGTCTTCTTAATGCCTGAGATACAGCATTATGATAAGTTGGGTTTCTCTGAAAATCATGTGAATGCTTCTAGGTTATAAATTTAGCAATAATATGACAGGGTAACAGTATTTTAAATAGTAACTGTTATATAGTCCATTTGTTTGCCAAATTGTTCACGCTAAGATGTGGGAAAAACAGAGCATCAATTTCACTGGATATTTTAGTGAATATAGTTGAGTGTTTTGGGAATAACCTTGCAGACAGAAACATGCCCTCTGCCTGGATATTGATTATAATTAACCAGTAGAAAGGAAATTTTATTTTTTTTTAAATTTAAAGATAATAGAATATTAAGCATATGATACCTAAACTAATAAATGATTTTCCTTTCTTTTTAAATAATAATACAAAGATGATTGTTCTGGGAATTTGAAGTCAGTCACCTGTGATTTAGGTTAATTTTGAGGGGGGTTATTTGCTAGTTAAAGCTTTTAGGCAGGATAAATAGGAGTACATTTGGTTGCATACTAAGTACTACTAAGAATTTCAGGATGCACTTGTTAAAGTATTTAAGAATTTATTTTTGTTGAATAGGTGTACTCTAACAGACTAATTCAGTAAATTTCTGATTAACACAGTTAGATTTGTAGAAATCTTACATTACTTCATTTTTTCTTAACATTCATAGTTTTGGAAATTAAGACACAACACAAGAAAATACTGTTGTAATATATTTGTAGTTTGTCTTCATATGGGAAATTCCATGAAGCTGGGAACCTATATGTAATGTTCATCATTGAATGATTTGGGTCTAGGAAAGAACATAATAAATCCTAAATAATACCTATTCAAATGAATAGATGAAAATCCCTGTTAGAATTTAAAGTAAAGGCAGACAACAGTCCAAAAGAAACAACTTATATTTTGGAGATACCTAGATATATTCTGCAGTTAGGGAATAATCTTCAAATGCAAATTTGTTGAGAATGAGAAACCATCAAATCCTTAAATTTTGAAGAAAATATTTATTATATCATTGTTAGTCTATAACTTGTGATAGGAATATTATCTTTAATTAGTAGAAATATTTTTCATGGACCAAACTGTAGAATTATGTTTAAGCTATCTAATTTTGAATCAGTTTTTGCTGGTTTCAAATACGTACTTGTTCACAACTGTTATAATATTGAGCAAATTATATAAATTTTGTAAACCTCAGTTCTTCCATTCTCTCATCTATAAATTGGAAAAGAATGTATCTCATAGTATGGTTGAGAAGATATTAAATTATGTATGAAAATTGTGTATATATGTATTACTAATTACAATATAATAAAATATGAATGTGATATAAATATATTTTGTAATTTAATAATTATGACAATATATTATAATAAAATATATACATGAAGATATGAAATTATATATGTACATATAGAAATTACATATATGCATAATATATATGAATACAGTAGTTAGACATAGAAAACAATAGTAATGGTAGCTATGGTTAATGTAATAATTCAACTTACTATTAGGTTTATTGGAAAAGCATTGATTAGTTTATGTAAAGAGGCCAGGATAAAAAGGAAACTAGGTTTGTAATATTAGATGCTATACAAAATAGAAAATTATTTAGAAACAAAAATTTGTAATCTCTGAAATTATGTCAATGAAAAAATATAAATTCATCCATACAACATAATATATACATTTTTCTGAAAGTGAATAACTATTTTAGGGTGAGAGGCTCTAAGTTTTTTGAGTCGAGAGGCCTTAGAATTCTTTTTTTTTTTAAGATTTTATTTATTTATTTGAAAGACAGAGATCACAAGTAGGCAGAGAGGCAGGCAGAGAGAGAGGGGGAAGCAGGCTCCATGCCAAGCAGAGAGCCCGATGTGGGGCTCATGAGAGGTCTTAGAATTCTTAACGAAGATAACAATACCTGCCTTCTCTTTCTCTTAGTGAATGTATACATAGACATAAAATTTATATGAATTGAGATTGACATAGCAATTAGTACAATGCTTGGCACATCTTTGACAACAATAATAATGAGTTTGATAATAAGGAACTTCACAAACATGTTTAGCCAATTAAGGCTTAAAAAGTCTGCAGAATATCCAGAGGAGACATAATTATAAATACCATAGGGAAATAACTACTACATTCAGAATATATCATTGATTATAATAATTTATCTTAAGGGATTTTTTGTTAATTTCAAGTTGATAATATCTGTTTCTCTGGAAGGATGGGAGTTTGATCTTAACATCTCAACTACATCAACATAAATGGATTTCATGGAGTACCAATGGGGTAATGATTTTTTCTCCTGCTTTCTTTCCTTTTCTATTACTTTGCAAATTTTCTTTATGAGATACTAATAATTATATAAACTCATGTCATTATTTCTCTCATCAAACATGTGCAGGGCAGCATGGAGGCATACTCTCATAATGCACAATTGTCATTACGTACATGATGTGAGTGCTCATGCTATGACTGGAATTAAAGAAAAACACTTTACCATTATGATTACAGTATCTTATTTTTTTCATGCTTTGGATCTTGCTTAAGGTAAAAACTGACAGAAAACAAGGTATGAAAAATTGCATGTGCCTAATTTTACTATGTTTTTTGAATGTAAAGGAATACTGTGATAGTTAATTTTATATGTCAACTTGACTGAGTCACAGGATGCCCAGATACCTGGTTAAATAGCTTTAAATGGGGTTTGTCTGTGAAGGTCCTTCCGAAAGAGGTTAGCATTTGAACTGATAGACTGAGTAAAGTAGATTGCCCTTCCCAGTCTGGTGGGGCATCGTCCAGTCTGCTGAGGGCCTGAATAGAACAAAAAAGTGAAGGAAGGTTGAATTTACTTTCTGCTGACTATGTGATTTCCTTGACAGTCCTGGTTCTCAGGCCCTTAGATCTGGACAGAAATTTTACATATATATATATATATATATATATATATATATATATATATATCTCCTATCGGAGTCTACTTCTCTAGAGAACTCTGATTAATAAAAACACAGAAGATATGAAAGTTATGACGCTTACTCTGTAGCAGGTCTCCTAACAACAGGAGCCTAAAGTAATAATTTTCCCATGCTGAGAAATACTTTAGATAATGTGGATCCTTTCTGAAGTGATGACATCTCAGTCTGGAATTGCTAGAAATTTACTAAAGTATGGATTTGCCCCTACAGAAAAGCTTTGACTTTAATTGCACTGCACTGCTTATTGCTTTGTCATAGTAGGACCTCTGACAGGTGGAACTTTAGTGGACTAATATGTATGAATTAATATAGTTTGTGGCTTAGTGCAAAGGATGAAAATTGCAGCAAGCCTCTAATAAATTATGACATCTATTGTGTGTCTGCTGACATTCTCTCTGTACGACTTTGACACCAGACATAGTGAAATTGCAATGACACCATTTTCTTTCATCATTCAACAAAGAATCAACTGATTTCTCTCAGTGCAACCAACGTTTGATTTTCCTTTATTGTGTGCATGCTAACAACATCAAAAACTCCCTATTTTTGTAAATTCCTTTTGGGAGCTGCAAAGGTAATTGAGATCTTTGAAATGATAAGAAGTTTCTTTGCCAAGCAAAGTTTTGACTGTAAAAATGTATGGGCCATCTGGGATCTTGGCAACAAATCTAGTTTGCTACTCTTGGAACAAGAAATTCTTCTGTCATTGTAACCCATGGACATCAAAATGATATGAAAGATGCTGCCAGCAATCCTCAAATAATTCTTGCCCACCAGCTTAAAAGTCACCAATTAAAATTTTGTCAAGAGAATTTCTGATGATACAATCTATGTCTTGATAGCAAAAGAAAAAATTTTTACAGACACTTCACTTCTCAAAGAAATGAAAAAATGTTTAACTTGAACATTGAACATTAAAATAAGGAGTTTATTAATTGCTTGAATTAATTAGTAAATTACTTGAACCATTGAATAAAGTAAATTTTATTTTCAGTGTCATTCACTCAGCTACCTCAAGGTGCTACCAAATGTAGCCCCTAAGCCAGTCTGCCATTGTATAGTGAAGTACTTATGGGAACAAATACTTGGGGCTTTGCTGTGCTGGGGTAAGTGCTTCTCAGTGACAAGTCCTGTTGACTTCTCTGCAGGTTGAAACTGCCATAGAGGAGCAGGGTCAAACTTTTCTGAAGGCTAATTATTCCTAACTGACTTAAAAGTTGATTTGTGGATTTCTCTTCCTATACTACATCTTAGATTATGGATGACCTGAAACTTGCCAGAAACAATCTTGTGAGCCAAGTAAATGTTTCAAATCCAATCCCCTCCACAAATCCTTAGAATCCTGCTGAGCATTAATGCATGAGGATCAATGTCCCACAATGAAAGGTTTTCTAAGTTTTACTTTATTTTCTACCTTTGTGCACTAGCATTTTTATCATTCTCATCAAAAGAGCAGTTGAAATCAAATGAATGTAAAAAATAAAATGCATATACTCTCAGAAGAAACATTACTCCCCAAATTTAACTTCATCTTTAAAACAGACCACTTTGACTTTCCCCCCAAAAAAGTGTACTTTTGAGATGAACTGAGGTTTTGTTTCCTTTTTGCTTTTCATATTTAGATTTATTTAAGCTCCATATTTGTAAAGATAGCTTTTAATCCCTGTCAAGAACATCAGTTTCCTCTCAATGAAATAAACTGAAATTAAATAAAATAAATGAAATAAAATAAATTTCAAATTAATCATTAATTTCTGGGAAAAGTGTTTTCTGGCTTCCCTTATTTAGGCAAATTTGACTATTCTGTATTTTCACATGATCAAGTATCAGCCATTCATGGCACTTACCAGTTTTATGTGTTTGTGTGCTTTTTTTTTAATTGATCTATTTTTTCACTGGCATGCATCTTCCATGACAGCGGGAACTCTGCCTTTCTTTGCCATTTTTCCCCAGCACTTAGAATGATGGCACATGGTAGGAAGTTGCTTTATTAAAGAAATATGAAGTCTTATCAAGTTGAAAGCTTCTTGAATCTGAAAAATAAACATAATTCTGTGGTAGAGAAGACTAACAACATCTGGGAGGAAAAGACTCTAACCCTCAGGTTCTAGGCCATTGATATGCTTGGATTCTAGAGAGTTTGAGAGAGAGAGAGACAGAAAGAGAGAGACAGATGGACAGGCAGTCTTAGGACAACTGCAGAACATTTTAGTCTAGATAATTTTGTTGAGCCCTCTAAATGATATCCATTGTAATAGTCTTAAATATTTTATAATTATGTATACACACAAATATTGTATATATAACATATATATACACAGTATACATGTATTACATAAATATGTATATATTTCACTGTTCTGTATAAATATAAAGACATTATCTTCAGTGCATCATTATTTTTACATATGCTTTCTAAGCATCCTGTGAAATAAAGTGTTATTAAATTATCCCAGGTGACCATGTTTGTGACCTTCTCTTCCCCTGTTTCCATTTTAGTGACTCCTGAGAGACATGGCAGTTTTCCAGTATTTAGCATGGGGCACCAATGTTGGAAAACTATTCTTTTAGTTAATAGAAAAGTGTTTATTTTTTTCCTAAGATATGAAAAATTAAAACTTGTTATCCAAGCTGGTTAACATGAACAGATTTTTCTAAGACATAAACAAATACTTTTCTGACAGTTTTCTAAATTTTTGCTTAAACTAAATACATGGGACCACTAATAAATAAAGTGCCAACATTGGAATCATCACTAACAGCTAATTACTTTGATAATCTGGCTGTTAAATGCTTGATTTTTACCATAACACAAACAGGAGGTGATTTTGATAGCCAGGCTTTTTACAGTGTATTAAAGATGTTCACTTATTGGGGGAACTGTAATGAATCAGACAGAACTTAGAAACATGCCATGATGTGCAGTAGCACCCTGCATCTTGTGTAGGAGATCATATTTTGCAGCCTGTTTAATCTGCAGGCTAAGGTATCTTCCACCTTCTTTAACACCCACCTCACCCTGATTTGACTAAAACATAGCTGTTCTTAAAAGCAACCTTAAATCATTACTAACTCTGGTGGCTGCTTAATCATCCAAGTGCAGTGCTGAGATGGAGAATTCAAGTGACATTATAAAGTCTGCTTAATTGCTAATAATAGAAAATATACCTCAAGGAGAAAACCTGGAGTTATAAGAAGAAATAGTTATTCCTCCCTGCTCACAGACCATCAGAGTTGATTCTTAGTTACTTTCAGTAGTTTCTTTATCAGCACAGAACTCTCAGCTTTGTTTTCTAGATGACTGCTCTGGCCACGTTGAGTACAGATATTAAGTCTGAAGGGTCATTCAGACCCAAGTATCTAAGGGCAGAAATATCTTACATTAGGCATAGGAAAGGATAGGATGATTTTGATGAACCTATCAGTGCCAGCCTTAAAAGCTCCTATTTTGAATAATTTTCACTTACTAAACAAATTTCCTATTTAAAAGTGATTTAAAAGGTTACAAGGTAACTCAGGATCTTAAAACTTAAAACTTATGTACATTCGTTGGCTGTTTACAGATAGAAAACTGAGTTTATTTTTGTGCATTTACTTTATAAAGTATTATCTGGTGTGTTAATGTTGATTTAAATATTTTCCATTATTATTTCACTAAAATAGTAATATATATATAATAGGATTAGTAGGAATAATAGTAACAACAATAACATTTGTCATTAACAGACACTTATCTAGTGTATCTATTAAAATATATTTTCTAATTTTATTTGATTGCATTGACGTGAAGTAATAATGTGTTGTATAGGCATTATTGCTCTTCACTCATTCAGTTAAGGTGGACAAACTGCCGAACCAGACAATCCCAAGAGGGGAGAGAGTTATATGGTAAATGTTTATTTGTATTCATCCAAGGTGGATATGCTTCACAGTCAGCCTTCCATTTTGTGAACTCATTTTACAAGTCCTTGGAGCATTCTGCATTCATCCAATAGAGATAGGAAATGGGTAGAGGACTACTGGGTGGTATTTAATGGGACAAACCCAAAAGTGCCTATCACCCTTTCATTCATAGTCTGTTGGACAGAAGGCAATCACATGGCCACTTGTTACTACAGGCATAACAGGGAAAAAGTGAAAACTTGTTAAACACAATAGTATCTGTCAAATTCACTTTCATCAGTAGATAAAGTGAGATTTAGAGAATTACATCATCTCCCCAAACCAAACCAGTAATTGAGACTCTAGATGTTACTTAAGTTAGGTGTAGCATTTCTAGTCATGATGGAATAACTAGAACCAGATGTGATATTCCATGATGGGAAATGAAAAACTTTTGAATAAGTAAATAAATCAGTTGCTACCGACATTAGTCAATATGCTGTATAGGACTATGAGCCCTTAGAAGAAAGAGAAAAAAGTGAAGTGAGCCTACAATTACCTTGGCCTTTTGGGGGCACTTTCTGGACCAGAGTGTAGGAATAAGGAAACCAAGCAGAACACAGCAAATTATTCAGTTGAGTAGACAGAGATTGGAGTTTGAGAAGCCTGAGGCAGCTGATACTTGTGGTCAGAGCACCAGAGAAGAGAGACCTAAACAGAGAAAACAACATCATAAATCTATAGTGGTGTGGTTGAATACTGAAATGGATGTACCTTGAATGAAACTCTAGAATGAGAAAAAAATAACTGGGGAATTGTAAACTAGAACATTCTTCTAGTTTACTCAAAGCTGGGAGAATTTCTCCAAGCAATAGGAGAGGAAGTCTTCATTGAGCACTCAGGCCATTAGGCAAAGAGCACAAGACTTTGTAGGAAGGCCAAACTAGCTGTGAAGACTACAATAGATCTGCTGGAACAAAGCATAAAAACAAGTTTTAAAAAGGGGCAGGTGTTCTACAAGTAACTTACTGCTAGCCAAATAAAGTGCGTTAATCTATAAAGAAAACAAAATACAACTCTCAGTAATGTGATATTCAAAATGTCCAGCATTTCTTCCCAGAAATATGGACATATGTGGAGTGGTAGAGATTAAAGAGGCAGGATAAAGGGCACATGGAACAAGGGGATGAAATCAGAAAAGTATGGGATGAGTTTGGCAGTCTTTGAATAGACCAGGAATAGGAGAAAATGGTAGTGAGATAAAGAAAATCACATTCTAGAGGAGCCTTAAATATTTTAAATGTTAGCTTCATCATATAGTAGGTGGGGGAAGGTAGAACATAGAAATTGGCGGGGGGGGGATGCTGGTGATATGAATAAAGAAGCTTAAGCATTGGATACAGATAGATTTGAGGTGGAGAAAAGGGGGATAGGGTGGATTTGAAAGGGAACAGTCAAAAATTAAAGATCTTTAAAGTAGTATTGTGATCGTTTAGTTATAAGCCTGAACTAAATGAGAAGGGCTTTGGAATGACTTTCTTTAAAAGATAAGAAATCTATAACTCTTCTTTGAGAGCTCTGAAGGCCACAGCCTGGACAAACTCTTGTAAGAGTCTTACTTTATATTGAAAAGAATATCTTTGGTTCTAATAAAGCTTATACCACTGTAATACCAAACATCTTTGAAACTCATAGAACCGAAAAATGTGACGGCAGTTAAAGAAATAAACCATTTTAAAATAGTACTGTATACAGGGGTGCCTGGGTTGCTCAGTTGGTGAAGCATGGCCTCTTGGTTTCCAGTCAGTTCACAACCTCAGCATCGTGAGCTCTGTGCTCAGCAGAGTCTGCTTAAGATTCTCTCTCCCTCTGCTCCTCCCCACCATGCTTGCTTTCTCTCTCTCTTTCTTTCTCTCTCTCTCTTTCTCCAAGATAAATAAGTAAATCTCTAAAAAATAATGTGTAAACTTTCTGGACTTCTTGATAAACACTTGATTCTGGTGCTGCAAAGTAGTCAAACCTGAGTTACATGCAGAGAAGTCCATCCAGAGCTACAGATATTTACATTACTTATTACACTTATTATACATATGGATGTTTCTACTTTTAGAAGAAAATCTATTTGGTAATTTTCTTCCTATTAACATTGACAAAATGTAATCCAATTTCTTGACATAAGCAATAAGGCAGACTTATTTCTTCAGTTCTATAAAAGTTTTTTTTTTTTTAAATGTAGAAAAAGTCTTTCTAATCTGGGAAGTCTGTCTCAGTAAACTAAAACACCATTTGTCATACAGATCTTCAGTAGTAAGAGTAAATTTTTACTAATATTAATTCCATGATCAGTGCTTCTTTAACAACTCTCTCCCATGGGAGCACCATGAGTCTCAAAAAGTGTTATTCAAAATTTCCCCAGAGTCTAATGAAGATAATTTGCTAATGGATGTTTTGTTTGATTTTTATCCAAAGGCAAAAGAGGACATAATTGATTAGCATCTGAATGTGAGAAACACAGGAGGTTCCTCTAAAAAATGATGCTCTCATAGTTCAAACAAAAGCTGTGATTAATGTTTTTGTCAAATCCTTAAAAGAAAATGGAGAGGACATTCCCTTCTCCCATCAAAGATGTGCAAGGATGAGAACTATGCTTTGGCAGATCATTTGTGCATTCCCTTTAGATATGGCACTAACTCCCTTTTTTTCATCTAGAGTTGTAAATAACTGAATAGGCTACTAACATTTTGATCAATATTTGGTCCTGCCCTTGCAGGTTCCACATTTGTTTAAGTTATAGTTTAAGGCTTGTGTCACTTGAAATAAACAGATATTATGATGGTACCTAGTTTGGGTTTATATTATTTTTATATACGTATATTTGGAAAAATATATTTAGAATAAAAAAATAAAATTTCTTTTTTTTAATTTTATTTTTTATAAACATATAATATATTTTTATCCCCAGGGGTACAGGTCTGTGAATCACCAGGTTTACCCACTTCACAGCACTCACCATAGCACATACCCTCCCCAATGTCCATAACACCACCCCCCCAACCCCCTCCCCGCATCAACCCTCAGTTTGTTTTGTGAGATTAAGAGTCACTTAGGTTTGTCTCCCTCCCAATCCCATCTTGTTTCATTTAATCTTCTCCTACCCCCTTAGCCCCCCATGTTGCATCTCCTCTCCCTCATCAAAAGAAATGAAATCTTGCCATTTGCGATGACGTGGATGGAACTAGAGGGTATCATGCTTAGCGAAATAAGTCAATCAGAGAAAGACAACTATCATATGATCTCCCTGATATGAAAAAAATAAAATTTCTAAAAACACAGAAAGATATACCATAGAAATTTCCCTTGTGCCTTTTACCTATTTCACACCCCAGACTTAACTAGTAACAGTTTCTCATTTACCAAAGTAGGAATAAATATAAGAAATTGATTGTAAAATGACTTCAAAATAATACCTTGCATATGCAAAGAATTTTTTGGCTTACTAAGACCTCTCCTTTTTATAATTTTTTATCTTTATGCAGAGAATAAAGCTGAGACCTAGAAGGGGAAGTGACAAGTTAGATCATACATCTAATGGCTGTAGGGTAGGACTTTGCTGTGGATCTTTAACATTGCTTGCTATCCAACACAGGCAGACATGCTTATACAATCTGCAGAGGACATCACAGTGCAGTGGAAGAAAAAGACAAAAATGATAAAGATTTCTAAAATCCAGTTGGTTAAATGAGATGAATTTTAAAAAAGCAAAAACACAGTATCAAAATGCAGAAACCTCATTAACACAGTGGGAGGAAATGGCCACAAAGGAAAGAAGTTGAAGGATCTTCTGTGGACCTTTAAAATACCAAGGGAGTAAAGAAACAAAGTCAAGTTAATATTGGACTTTTGCCCCCAAAATAAGAAATGGTCTTCTTCAGTTGATAACCCATTTTTAGGCATTATGAATTGTGTAAGATGTGCATGAAATTTCTACTTCAGTGTTTCTTTTTTTTTTTAAAGATTTTATTTATTTATTTGACAGAGAGAGATCACAAGTAGACGGAGAGGCAGGCAGAGAGAGAGAGAGAGAGGGAAGCAGGCTCCCTGCTGAGCAGAGAGCCCGATGCGGGCCTCGATCCCAGGACCCTGAGATCATGACCTGAGCCGAAGGCAGCGGCTTAACCCACTGAGCCACCCAGGCGCCCTACTTCAGTGTTTCTAAAAGTGACCACTATGGCACACAGATTTTATAAGATGCTTTAAAAAGAAATCAGTGCTTACACAACTTTGGGTAAAGAGGTGTACTGTATTCTCTATTCCAAACCTTGGGGAGTATGAGAATATTAAAAGCTCTGTGAATTCTGACTGGGTGGAACTCTGTTTAATGTTATTTTTGCTAGTTTTTCTCAAATTTATTTGACTCTTGCTCCCATTATTGAAGTCACACTGGTAACTTCACTGGCCACCATTTCTAGGAAATGACAGCTCAGTGTAGAAAGATTTGGACTCAACATGTATCAAGTCATCTAAAGAAATAAAGCATAATGTTCGTCCCATGGCAGTTCATACCTCATTCTTGTTCTTCACTTTTCAAAGGCAAGGAAATCTATGGACTCTTTATTGAGAACTGTCACAATTGCTTCCTAGACAGTAATATAACCAAGAAGACCTAACTGGGGAAGACTTTTTTTTTTTTTTAAAGATTTATTTATTTGAGAGAAAGAGCATGAGAGGGGAGAAGGTGAGAGGGAGAAGCAGACTCCCCATGGAGCTGGAAGTCTGATGCAGGACTTCATCCCAGGACTCCAGGATCATGACCTGGGCAGAAGGCAGTCACCCAAAGAACTGAGCCACCCAGCCACCCAGGGGGAGACATTTTTTTTTTTAATTTTTATTTTTTTTAATTTTATTTATTTTATTTTTATTTTTATTTTTTATAAACATATATTTTTATCCCCAGGGGTACAGGTCTGTGAATTGCCAGGTTTACACACTTCACAGTACTCACCATAGCACATACCCTCCCCAATGTCCATAACCCTACCCCCTCTCCCGACCCCCCTCCCCCCAGCAACCCTCAGTTTGTTTTGTGAGATTAAGGGTCACTTATGGTTTGGGGGAGACATTTTTAACTTTCCATTGTTCATGCTGCTTGACTTCCTTCATAACTAAATGCATACAATCAAATAAGCAATCAGCACATATTTTCCTTGTTTACAGGGCATTCTGTAGGGCCAACATTGAATCCGCCTCAAGGAGCTTGCAGTTCAAATGAGGCGGCTGGGTGGGGATACACTGACAAATTATATAACTATGTGATGTTAAATATACATCATCAGAAATGTCACAAGGCAGGCATGATTAATTGCCGAGTGAGTGTCACAAGAAGTTCACACACTGTGAATTCAAAAGGAGTGAGGTCACAGTGGGTGGTAGTGACTTAAGGTGGTTCCTCGGATTCACATATGCTGAAGCATATATTTATGGCTGAGTCCAGGCTCAGTTTGAAAAATGGCAGAATGCTTAAAAGCAAACAACACAATAACACATTTGCATGTTTGAATTAGAAGAGTCACAGGAAGAAAAAGTAGGAAATTGGCCACTCTGCAGAGCTCAAAAGACAACCTTGGAAGAAAACAGTAAAACCAAAGAAATGAACTGCATACATAAAACATGTATTAATTAATTGAACTCATTAATCATTGTTCTTTATTATCTTTGGTCATTTCTAAAGAAAGAGACATGCAAATTGGTCTCCATTTAGATAGGACTGATGATGGTGGTAAGGAATGGAGATTACCCAGTAAAGCAATTCTGAGTTTATCTCAGAAATGCTAAGTGAAATTGGGCATTAGAAATTAATACAGAGATAATTCTTTGATTCTATAAATCAGAAATTAATTTAGTTAATAAAATACCTTGGAGAGAAATAAAACTATACAACTAGATAGAATAAATCTATTATTTTTTTAAACAAGTAGAGGATTTGTAATATTGTTTATATCTGGAAATTGGTATGTATTTGTAATGGATATATGGATACTATTTGGCATACTTTAATGTCGATGTGTACTCTTTAAAAATGTGAGTATAGGCTATACAGATGTTTTTCAGAATTTTAATTTTTTTTTTTTAATTTGACAGAGATAGAGATCACAAGTAGGCGGGGTTGGGGGGGGATGCAGGCTCCTTGCCAAGCAGAGAACCTGATGTGGGGCTCAGTGCCGGGACTACAGGATCATGACCTGAGCCAAAGGCAGAGGCTTTAACCCACTGAGCCACCCAGGTGCCCCCAGAATTTTAATGTTTAAAGGAAACCTCCATGTCATTGACTTGATCATCTTTGTCTTCATATGCTATATAAAGGACATAGGCAGTAGTAACTCAATGTGTACAAAGAGGTCCCCCAATTCTGCCTCCTACCTTATGACTTTTTTAAAAGATTTATTTATTTATTAGAGAGAGAGAGCAGTGGAAGGGGCAGAGGGAGAGGAAGAAAAAGTCTTAAGCAGATTTCGTGCTAAGTGTAGAGCCCCATTTGGGGCTTGATCTCCCAACCCTGAGATCACCACCTGAACCAAAACCAAGAGTCAGATGCTTATCTGCTTAACTGATTGCACCACCCAGGTGCCTCAAAGTCTTTTTTTTTTTTTTTTTTTTTTTTTTTGGTGGCAGGGGGCAGGCAGGTGGGGACAGAGGGAGAAGGAGAGGGAGAATCTTAAGTAGGCTTCATGCCCAGCACAGAGCCTAATGCGGGGTTCCATCTCACAACCCTAATCATGACCTGAGCCCAAATCAAGAGTCAGACCTTAACAGACTGGGCCACCCAGGTGCCCCTGCCTCCTACATTATTTTGACAATATCAAGACTCCAGAAGAGATAGGTGCGGGGGACCCAGAGTGGTACATGTGTATATACGTGTATATGGTACATGATATATATATGTATATACATATACACGTATATATACACGTATATGTACGTGTGTGTGTATATATATATATATATACACATACATATACAAGTTTGCTCTAAGAAGCATGCTGGAAAGTAGGTTATTACTTGGAAACCTAATTCAAATTAACTAAAACTAAACCATCCTCAAAACTGAAATCTAAACCTTATCGCAGTTCAAAACATTTTTATAGTGCCATTAAAAATTCTAATATTAACTTACCAAAACTGAATGTTGTCTAAACAGTTTTAAAATCTATTCTGAACCAAAACTACACAATGTATCTCTCTAGCTCTAATTCCCTTGCTCAGTTCAGATTACTTCAAACCATGCTGTTCCTAGTCATCAGAATGAACCAGACTCATCAAAGAACCAGCATAACATTGAAATAAAAGGACATAAATTGGGCCAGTAGATGATCTGCTTTTTGCTTCTGAGAAGTTTAATGAGATAACCAATGTATTCATTTGTTCATTTGAAAACTATTGAACATCCGCTGTATGCTCAGCACTACATAGGGCACTGGGAGATACAGAGAGAGACTTGGCAACGGTTTTGCCCTTGTGGAATTTACTATCGCAATCGAAGAAAACAGGCATTTATCAAATACCTTCCCCCAAATTTGTGCAGTAGATTGTGGTATGTGTGCAGAAGAAGCAACAAAAGCCCTTATAAGAGTAGAGGATACATGGCTCTCTGAAGCAAATGTTGCAGTCAGAAATTGGAGCTTGAATCGAAATGCTCTCATCTGTTAAACTAAATTTGGCTGGTGAGTGAAATTTTTCTGGATGTGTAAGTGATGCAAATTTATGCAAATACTCTATATCCTGACTCTTCACACCCCTTTTTGTACAATTTCCTTATTGGGCTCATTGCAGTTCAAATAATGTTTATACTGTAGAGAAAGTCTTAAGACTGCATGAGCTTTGAAATTATGAGAAAGTTTAGAGCCAGTTTTTTTTTTTTAATCTTTGCAACTTTATAAATCTGTTACATTTTAGATTGTTTTAAAGGTGGATATATTCATTGTAGCCTATCTATTATTTTAGTCTGATAAAATCTCAGGGGTGTATATGTAAGTTGTCTGATGTAAGTAATTTTGCAGTATCTAATTCATATCTATTTTATTTCTTAGTTTGGTGGAGATAGAAGTTTGTATTATTAAAAAACATGGAAATATTATCATTTTTGAAGAAAAAATATAAAAGATAATAGTAGGAAAAACACCAACCTTAGCATCATTCTCTTGGAAAAATATTACACATTTAAAGCTATCTGCCATCCTTAAGTAACTAATTTGTAGAATTTAAAATTATGTGTACTCTAATGTCTTAAAGATGTATGGTTATGACAATGCACTTTGCCAATTTATTCCTCACTTGTTTATGTTTACATTCTCAAAGATCCTTTTTCTTTGTATTAGTTTCTTGAATTGCAGGCCATTTTTCATTACATCTTGCTTTGTAAGGTTTACCAAAAAACTTAGACAACACAAACAGAGGGATATAATTTGTGAGATTATAAATGGCACCTTTTTACTGTAATAAAATAAGCAAAGAATAAATAAAACTGAATTAAACTGAAGCTCATTAGTGAGATATAAAACAACACAAAAAGAAACTTGAAGTATTTAATAGCAAATCTTCAGAGTCCCCCTTTGTGTAATAAATGTTTGACTCGGGTGGGAAGCCTGGCAGTGTTTTTCAGCATGCTAGATTTTCCAGTGTCTCTGCAGCCAGGTCAGAGGAGAACTGCGTGGTCCATGTATATGACAGTGGCATCCTCCTATCTATGGGATTTAGAAAAGAGAAAAAAATTAGGAAGCATGGAAATACAGTCTAATTCTAAAATAATTTACTTTTAATCCTATCAGTGACTTCCATTATGTAGACACTGGCTTCAATTTGTTCTTTGTTCTTCAGATGCCTAGCACCTTGGTTTTGCTGTCATGTTGGGATGAGGGGAGGGAGAAAAATGAGGGAAGGAGGAAGGAGAGTAAGAATGTGGAAGCTGAAGACAGGTAGTCAGGACTCAAATCTTATCAGTTACATGCTACATGACTTTAGGCAAGTTACAACTTTCTAAACCTCAGTTTCTACCTCCGTAAATGGGTATAACAATAGTCCCTACTGCATAAGATTTGTTGTGACAGTTTGTGGAAACATAGCATGTAATGTACTCTATATAGTGCACCATACAACAAGCTATTATGAGGAAATTTAAAGCAGAAGAGAGTATATGCTAAACATCAAATAAGTAGTAAGAGCAGATACAAGCAATGAAAGGCCTAGAGAAGAGAGGGATGTAAATATAGTAACATTTGATGTATCGTGGTGGCTTCCACACATAAATGAAGAAGATATGATTAATAGCCTTAGTAAATCATAGTCAAATTTTGGTTTCAGAAGCTATACAATCCAGAATATGTGTCTCCCCCTTCCTGAATTTTCTGTTATGGTCACGATTCACAATTCAATAATTTGCTTTAGAGTCAGTTAAAGAGCTTTTTATTGGTTCAAACAAAAAACAAACACATGGGCTGTCAGTAGTTACTACCAGGTGCTGGAAATACTGAAGGAGTTTTGAAAACATCCAATTTGGCATTGCCACTGCAGGAGTCTCTTAGTAACTGTTGTCATGTATAATATCCTCTGACAGAACTTAATATTTTAGCTGATACTGGAAGAAGATACAGAAACTCTGGTGCTTAAATTTCTCTGTTTGTGGAATTCTCATGTTAAATATTTTTATGCTAAGTAATTCAGTTCCAAACATATTAATGCTTCTAATAACTTCCCATAACCTAACCCGGAGTGTTATCAGTGAGCTGGATAAACTGGTAGTGATCAGTTGGGTGAGAAGGTACAAATAAATTGTTCTGTTCACCCCAAACATAAATGCAGCTGACTCTCCTTAGTGACAGAGTATAAATAGATCATGTTATATAAGGCACATAGAGGTTTTTTTTAACCTTTCAAAAGAATTAGCATTGCACATAGCATTACTATTTAAGAATTTCCTCTACATGGAACATGGTGTTTAAAAGTCTACCCCCACTGACACTCGTCAAAACCAAGAAAGCAAACAAAGATTGAGAATCTGTATTTTGAGGAGTCTTGGTAGGTGAACACAGATTGGTGTAAGTATAGACAGAATGCCCTGAACAATGCTGAGAATAGGCATCTGGTTAAATGAAGTTTCTAGTGAACAGAAAGTCCAGCAGAAAACTTAGTTACCTGTCACAAAAGTCAGATGGCTATTTTTACTGACCCAGAAAATAAAGTAGCACACAGAAGGGTCCTTAAATTTTATAACTACTTTGTGAGTCCTGACTGTATTCTTACTACTTCTACTATCAGTGACAGCCAAGAGATATCAATCTAGTTAATTTACATCAGAAAGACCTTCAGTAGACTCAAATCTCGGTTTGCCCAGGATTAAATCCTTTAGGAACTCATGATTCAGTGACATTGGTGGTTCTTTGTTGTTGTTTTTTTGTTTGTTTTTTAATTTAATTTAATTTTTTTCAGTGTTCCAAAATTCATTGTTCATGCACCACACCCAGTGCTCCATTGCAATACGTACCCTCCATAATACCCACCACCAGGCTCACCCAACCCCCACCCCCTCCAAAACCCTCAGTTTGTTTCTCAGAGTCCACAGTTTCTCATGGTTTGTCTGCCCCTCCAAATTCCCCCAACTCACTCCATCTCCCAATGTCTTCCTTGTTATTCCTTATGCTCCACAAGTAAGTGAAACCATATGATACTTGACTCTCTCTGCTTGACTTATTTCACTCAGCATATCTCTTCCAGTCCCATCCATGTTGATACAAAAGTTGGGTATTCATCCTTTCTGATGGAGGCATAATACTCTATTGTATATATGGACCATATCTTCTTCTTTTTTTTTTTTAAGATTTTATTTATTCATTTGACAGACAGAGATCACAAGTAGGCAGAGAGGCAGGCAGAGAGAGAGGAAGGGAAGCAGGTCCCCCGCCGAGCAGAGAGCCCGATGTGGGGCTTGATCCCAGGACCCTGAGATCATGACCTGAGCCGAAAGCAGAGGCTTAACCCACTGAGCCACCCAGGTGCCCCTGGACCATATCTTCTTTATCCATTTGTCCATTGAAGGGCATCTTGGTTCTGCTATTGCTGAATGAACATTGGGGTACAGATGGCCCTTCTTTTCACTACATCTATATCTTTAGGGTCAATACCCAGTAGTGCAATTGTAGGGTCATAGGGAAGTTCTATTTTTAATTTCTTGAGGAATCTCCACACTGTTCTCCAAAGTGGCTGCACCAACTTGCATCCTCACCAACAGTGTAAGAGGGCTCCCCTTTCTCCACATCCTCTTCAACACTTGTTGTTTACTGTCTTGTTAATTTTGGCCATTCTAACTGGTGTAAGTTGGTATCTCAATGTGGTTTTGATTTGAACTTCCCTGATGGCTAATGATGATGAACATTTTTTCATGTGTCTGTTAGCCATTTGTATGTCTTCTTTGGAAAAGTGTCTGTTCATGTCTTCTGCCCATGTTTTGACGTGATTATCTGTTTTTCGTGTGTTAAATTTGAGGGGTTCTTTATAGATCTTTGATATAAACCCTTTGTAGTCATTTGTGTAATATCTTCTCCCATTCCGCAAATGTCATTTGCAAATATCTTCTCCCATTCCGTGGGTTACCTCTTTGTTTTGTTGACTGTTTCCTTTGCTGTGCAGAAACTTTTGATCTTGATGAAGTCCCAAAAGTTCATTTTCGCTTTTGTTTCCTTTGCCTTTGGAGACATATCTTGGAAGAAGTTGCTGTGGCTGATATTGAAGAGGTTACTCCTATGTTCTCCTCTAGGATTTTGATAGATTCCTGCCTCACATTGAGGTCTTTTATCCATTTTGAGTTTATCTTTGTGTATGGGGAATGGAACCAGCATTCATGTCCTAGAGGTAGAAAGAATACCCCCCAATATTAACAAATCTAGAAAGACCTTAAAGCACTTGATTGTAAGACTGATGAATCATAATTTTAGACAAGAGCTTTTGAGAGCAGCTAGGGTTAAGAAATTCCATACGTACAGTGGAAGGTCCATCAGAATAACACCAGACCTGTCTACAGAATCCTGGCAAGCCAGAAAGGGCTGGCAAGACATATTCAGGGCACTAAATGAGAAGAACATGCAGCCAAGAATACTTTATCCAGCAAGGTTTACATTCAAAATGGATGGAGAGATAAAGAGCTTCCAAGACTGGCAAGGTTTAAAAGAGTATGTGACCACCAAGCCAGCACTACAAGAAATATTAAGGGGGGGGGGGGTCTATAAAAGAAGAAAGAACTCAAGAGTATCATAGAACAGAAATTTACAGAGACAATCTATAGAAACAAGGACTTCACAGGCAATATGATGTCAATAAAAACGTATCTTTCAATAATCACTCTCAACATGAATGGCCTAAATGCTCCCATAAAACAGCACAGTGTTGCAGATTGGATAAAACAATAGGACCCATCCATATGTTGTCTACAAGAGACCCATTTTGAATCTAAGGATACATCCAGGCTGAAAGTGAAGGGATGGAGAAGCATCTTTCATGCCAGTGGGCCTCAAAAGAAAGCTGGGGTAGCGATTCTCATAGCAGATAAATTAGATTTTAAACTAAAGACTATAGTCAGGGATAAAGAAGGACACTACATCATTCTTAAAGAGTCTATCCACCCAGAAGATCTAACAATTATAAATATTTATTCCCCAATAGGGGAGTAGCCAACTACATAAGACAACTGTTAATCAAGATAAAGAGTCATATCAATATGAATACATTAATAGTAGGGGATCTTAACACACCACTCTCAGTAATAGATCATCCAAGCAGAAAATCAATAAAGAATCAAGAACATTGAATTACACCTTGGACCAGATGGACCTCATAGATATATACAGAACATTCCACACTAAAACAATAGAATACTCATTCTTCTCAAGTGCACGTAGAAGTTTCTCCAGAATAGACCACATGGGGTCAGAAATCAGGGTTCAACCAATACCAAAAGATTAAGATTATTCCCTGCATATTTTCAGACCACAATGCTTTGAAACTGGAACTCAACCACAAGAAAAAGTTTGGAAGGACTTCAAACACTTGAAAGCTCAAGACCACCCTGCTTAAGAATGTTTGAATCAACCAGGAAATCAAAGAAGAACTTAAATAATTCATGGAAACCAATGAGAATGAAGAAACTTTGGTCTAAAACCTATGGGATAGGGCAAAGGCAGTCCTAAGGGGGAAATAAATAGCTATCCAAGGCTCCCTCAAAAAAATTGAAAAATCCAGAATACACCAGCTCTCTTTACACCTTAAAGAACTGGGGAATCAACAACAAATTAAGCCAACCCCACACACAAGGAGGGAAGTAATCAAGATTAGAACAGAGATCAATGAGATAGAAACTAGAGATACAGTAGAACACATCAACAAAACCAGAAGCTGGGGTTTTTTTGAAAGAATCAAAAAGATTGATAAACGACTGGGCAAACTAATCCAAAAGAAAAAAGAGAGGACTCAAATTAACAAAATTATGAATGAAAAGGGAGAGATCATGACTAACACCAAGAAAATAGAAACAGTCATTAGAAATTATCAACAGTTATATGCCAGTAAGTTAAGCAACCTAGATGAAATGGATACATTCCTGGAAATCTATAAACTTCTAAAACTGAATCAGGAAGAAAATGACAATTTGAATAGACCAGTATCTAGTAACGAGTTGAAGCAGTGATCAAAAATCTCCCAAAAAAAAACAAGAGCCCAGGACCTAACAGATTCCCTGGAGAGTTCTACCAAACATTCAAAGAAGAAATAATACCTATTCTTTGAAGCTGTTTTAAAAAAAGAAAGAAAGAAACAGAAGGAAAACTTCCAGACTCTTTTTATGAAGCCAGCATTACCTTGATCCCCAAACCAGGAAAAGAACCCAGAATTTCAGTCCAATATCCTAATGAATATGGTTGCCAAGATTCTCAACAAGATCCTAGCTAATAGGATCCAACAGCACATTAAAAAGATTATCCACCATGACCAGGTGGGATTTATCCATGGGATGCAAGGGTGGTTCAACATTTGCAAATCAATCAATGTGACAGAACAAATCAGTAAGAGAAGAGAGAAGAACCACATGGTCCTCTCAATTGATGCAGAAAAAGCATTTGACAAGATACAGCATCTGTTCTTGATTAAAATGATTCAAAGTATAAGGATAGAGGGAATATTCCTCAACTTCATAAAATCTATCTATGAAAAACCCACAGTGAATATCATCCTCAGTGGGGAAAAGCTGACATCCTTCCCTTTGAGATCAGAAACACAACAAGGATGTCCACTCTCGCCACTGTTGTTCAGCATAGTACTAGAAGTCCTAGCAATAGTAATCAGACAACAAAAAGAAATAAAAGTATTCATATTGGCAGAGAAGAAGTCAAACTCTCTTCGCAGATGACATGATACTTTATATGGAAAACCCAAAAGACTCCACCCCCAAACTACTAGAACTTATACAGCAATTCAGTAATGTGACAGGATATAAAAATCAATGTACAGAAATCAGTTGCTTTCATATATATTAACAATGAAAATATAGAAATGATAATTAGAGAATCGATTCCATTTACTATAGCATCAAGAACCATAAGACACAGAACACTCATGAAAGAAATTGAAGAAGACACAAAAAGATGGAAGAGCTTTCCATGCTCATTGTTAAAATTATACTGCCTAGAGCCATCTATACTTTCAATGCCATCCTGATCAAAATTCCACAGACATTTTTCAAAGAGCTGAAACAATCCCAAAATTTGTATGGAACCAGAAGAGAACCCAAATTGCTAAGGAAATGTTGAAAAACAAAACAAAACAAAACTGGGGACATCACATTGCCTGATTTCAAGCTTTACTACAAAGCTGTGATCACTAAGACAGTATGGCTCTGGCACAAAAACAGACACATAGATCAGTGGAACAGATTATAGAGCCCAGATTATGGACCCTCAACTCTATGGTCAAATAATCTTTGACAAAGCAGGAAAAAATATACAGTGGAAAAAAAGACAGCCTCTTCAATAAATGGTGCTGGGAAAATTGGACAGCTATGTGTAGAAGAATGAAACTTGACCATTCTCTTACACCATACACAAAGGTTCTTTGTGATTTGACCCAATAAGCATTCATATAAGTGTGTCAAAATCAGTGGAAATAATCAGAAGATATTCTTCTTCACCACATGCCAATCAGCTTGATAAGAACAAAATTCTTGACAGGATCTTTACACTAATTTTGTGGGATCAGTGGCAGTTAGGCACCATACCGGATATTCAAGGACACAGGGTAGAGCACTCCCCTGCCTTACACGTGCTCTCTGTGAGCCCGGTTGTAAAGACACTCATGTGAAAGAACTTCAGATCATTTTCCAGTGTCTGTGACATCAGTCTTACCATGCGTGTGACAGTTGCACCTTATCTGGGGAGTTTGTTGGAGTTCAGATACTCTGTTGTGTTCCTAGCATCTCACTGACCAGACAGCACCACTATGATGAGAAACAAGTGTTAATTGTGAATACAGGAATACTGTGAACTGAAATAGTTAAATTTTCTCCCCTGAAGCACATTTTACTCATACTTGCAAATATCTGGACGTATTTTAACTTCATAATTTTTCTGCCAGAAAATAAATTGAATGGTGCTTTAGAAAACATAAGGCCAAAAAGATGGGGGGAAAAGAAACAAAAATTAGAGTGAGTCTCATTTTATTATAAAATCTGGGCTGACTAGCCATATAATTAGCTAGTTAATTAGGAAAAATAATTAGCATCTTAAGATGTTCACTTCATCATCTGTACATTGGAGACCTTATTTCCCTGGAACTTCTCAGGAATTTTTGATGCCTGAGAAAAAGTATAGTAAACCACTTTTGAGGATTATAAACTACATATTGTAAGAAATCATTAGCACCAACTATTTGTTTGAAAAGAATAAATAACCATCAAAGAATTATGGTCAGACTTTATTTGGATAGTTAATCTAATATAAATGTATTTATTTGTATAGGGAAAAAATGACAGGGGAGGAGAAAATACAGTTGGAATATGTTAATTTTTGCTATCATAATTTTCCTTTCACTAAACTTGTCCTGCGTAAGAGCATGATATGAAAGTAACTGAACAACTGTGTTGATTGCCAAAGGGTTAATTTTGTCATCCCCGAGACCCACTCTCCCTTTTATTCAAGGATATATAATAAAAGAGGGAAAAAAGACATATGAAAGAAAAATATGGGAGATGACGTTAATGCTTAAGAATAAGGTGAGTAGATTTTTTATAGTCAGAAAATATAGCCTTTATTGTGTTATTTTTAAAATTTGAGTATATTTGACACACAATGTTACATTAGTTGCAGGTGCACAACTTAGTGATTTGACAAGTTTATACATTATGCTATGCTCACCACAAGGTCCCATTCCATTGCTATTACAATACCACTGACTATTTTTCTTGTGCTCTGCTGTTTATTCCATTACTGGAGGCCTGTATCTCCCTCTCTACCTCTCACTCATTTTGCCAAACCTCCAGCCCCTCTCCCCTCTGGCAACCGTTAGTTTTTTCTCTTTATAGCCCTAATTATGCTTTTTTCCCCCATTTTCTTAAAGATTTCATTTATGAGTGGAATCATATGGTATTTATCTTTCCTAGTCTGATTTATTTCACTTAGCTTAATCCCCTCTAGGTCCATCCATGTTGCTTCAAATCTGATCCTTGTTATGGCTGTGTGAGATTCCTTGTTATGGCTGTGTGAGATTCCTGTGTGTGTGTGTGTGTGTGTGTGTGTGTGTGTGTACAAATAATGCAGCAGTGAACAGTAAGCATAGGGGTGCATATACCTTTCTCAGTTAGTGTTTCATTTTTCCTGGGTAAATACCCAATAAAGGAATTATTGGATCATATGGTGTTTCTAGTTTTAATTATTTGAGGAACCTACATACTGTCTTCCACAGTGGCTTTACCAGTTTACATTCCCACCAACAGTGCACAAGGATTCCTTTTTCTCCACATCCTCGCCAATCCTTAGTGTTTGTTATCTTTGGTTTTAGCCATTCTGACAGGTATGAGGTAATATCTCGTGGTTTTGATTTGTATTTCCCTGATGATGAGTGATGTTGAGCATCTTTTCCTATCTTTTAGCCACCTATGAGTCTTCTTTGGAAAAATATCTAAGTCCTCTGCTCATTTTTAAATTGGATTGTTTGATTTTTTCCTAGTGTTGAGTAAAAGGAATACATTTTTGACCTGAAGAAAGAAAGGATCCTTACAGAGATGAAATTAGAAAACTGTAAGACAATAAAGAAATTAGTAGGTAAAGCATCCCAGTTCCCTTTGCAGTGTTTATTTTAATGACCACTGCAAAACATTAAACTGAAAATAAATAAGTTAATGAAACAAATGATGTTTCTCTGTGCTTTTTCTCATCATCCCTCAGCCACCACAAGATACAGCAATTCTGGTATCTCTGGAGATAAACCTGCCAGTTCACCTTGTCCCTTTTCTTGCCATTAGCTAGTATCCAATCAAAACCATTTCATTTGTCAATATAAGTTAGGACCAAAAAAAAAAAAAAAATCAGAAGGGTGGCAAATCTTTTGATTAGATATTTAGGTTCATTCTTCTCACTCTGCAGATGATGGAAACCAAGCCCATGATGGTTCTATGCTTTTATGAGGTCAAGTACCTAAATTAGTGACAGAAGCAGGAGAAAAACCCAAATTTCCTGACTCAGGCTTCTTGTCTTCTTTCCAATATACCATGCTCCCAACATTTAAAACTTGGAGTATTCATCAGTGAACCCTGGTGGATTCAATGGCGATTTTATGGGAAATGAGAAGATGGTAGTATGGTTTTCTAAGGGAGTAGTGACAGAGTGTACTATTAGAAATAAATTTATTCTTAATATTTGTTTCAGTTTCATATTTAGGTCTTTCATCCATTTTGAGTCTATTTCTTGTGTATGGTGTAAGTAAATGGTCCAGTTTTATTCTGCTACATGTGGCTGTCCAGTTTTCCCAGCACCATTTGTTGAAGAGACTATCTTTTTTCCACTGGATATTCTTTCATGCTTCATTGAAGATTATCATAGAATTAAGTGTCCATTTCTGAGTTCTATGTTCTGTTCCATTGATCTATGTGTCTGTTTTTATGCCGGTACCATACTGGCTTGATTATTACAGCTTTGTAATAGAGCTTGAAGTCCATAATTGTGATGTCACCAGCTTTGGTTTTCTTTTTCAGCATTCCTCTGGTTATTCAAGGTCTTTTCTGGCTCCACACAAATTTTAGGATTATTTGTTCCAGCTCTGTGAAAAAAGTTGTTGGTATTTTGATAGGGATTTCAGTGAATGTATAGATTGCTCTAGGTAGCATAGACATTTTTAACAATATTTGTTCTTCCAGTGCATGAGCATGGGATGTTTTCCCATTTCTTTGTGTCTTTCTCAATTTCCTTCATGAGTATTCTATAGTTTTCTGAGCACAGATGCTTTGTCTCTTTGGTTAGATTTACTCCTAGGTATCTTATGTTTTGGGTGCAATTGTAAATGGGATCGACTTCTTAATTTCTCTTTCTTCTGTCTTGCTGTTGGTGTATAGAAATGCAACTGATTTCTGTGCATTGATTTTATATCCTGACACTTTACTGAATTCCTGTATGTGTTCTAGCAGTTTTGGAGTGGAGTCTTTTGGGTTTTCCACATAAAGTATCATATCATCTGCAAAGAGTGAGAGTTTGATGACTTCTTTGCTGATTTGGATGCCTTTTTTTTTTTCTTTTTGTTGTCTGATTGCGGAGGCTAGGACTTCTAGTACTATGTTGAATAGCAGTGGTGATTGTGAACTTTCCCTGCCATGTTTCTGACCTTAGGGGGAAAGCTCTTACTTTTCCCCATTGAGAATGATATTCCCTGTGGGTTTTTAATAAATGGCTTTTATGATATTGAGGTATGTACCATCTATCCCTACACTGTGAAGAGTTTTGATCAAGAAAGGATGCTGTACTTTGTCAAGTGCTTTTTCAGCATCTATTGAGAGTATCATATGGATCTTGTTCTTTCTTTTATTAATATATTGTATCACATTGATTGATTTGTGGATGTTGAACCAAGCTTGCAGCCCAGGAATAGATCCCACTTGGTCATGTTGAATAATCCTTTTAATGTACTGTTGGATCCTATTGGCTGGTATTTTGGTGAGAATTTTTGCATCCATGTTCATCAGGGATATTGGTCTGTAATTCTCCTTTTTGATAGGGTCTCTGGTTTGGGGATCAAGGTAATGCTGGCCTCATAAAATGAGTTTGGAAGTTTTCCTATCATTTATAATTTTTGGAACAGTTTCAGAAGAATAGTTATCCAAAATCCTTGAGGAGCACACAGGGAGCAACCTCCTTGACCTTGGCCACAGCAGGCAAAAATGAACTCTTGGGACTTCATCAAAATAAAAAGGTTTTGCACAGCAAAGGAAATAGTTGACAAAACCAAAAGGCAGCCTACAGAATGGGAAAAGATATTTGCAAACAGATAAAAGGCTAGTGTCGAGGGGCGCCTGGGTGGCTCAGTGGTTAAAGCCTCTGCCTTCAGCTCAGGTTATGATCTCAGGGTCCTGGTATTGAGTGCTGCATCGGGCTCTCTGCTCAGCAGGGAGCCTGCCTCCTCCTCCTGTCTCTCTCTGCCTGCCTCTCTGCCTACTTGTGATCTGTCAAATAAAAAAAAAAAAAAAAGAAAAGAAAAAAAAAGGCTAGTGTCGAAATTTGTAAAAAAGTTATCAAACTCAATACCCATAGAAAAAATAATCCAATCAAGAAATGGACAAAAGACAAAAACAGACATTTCTCCAAAGAAGACATCCAAATGGCCAGCAGACACATGAAAAAATGCTCACATCACTCGGCATCTTGGAAATACAAATCAAAACCAAATGAGATACCACCTCACACCAGTCAGAATGGCTAAAATTAACAAGTCAGGAAAAACAGATGTTGTTGAGGATGGGGAAAAAGGACTATCCTTTTATACTGTTGGTGGAATGCAAGCTGGTGCAGCCACTCTGGAAAACAGTACAAAGGTTCTTCAAAAAGTTGAAAATAGAACTACCCTATAATCCAGCAATAGCACTACTGGGTATTTACCCCAAAGATACAAATGTAGTGATCCGAAGGGATATCTGCACCCCAGTGTTTATAGCAGCAATGTCCACCATAGCCAAACTATGGAAAGAGCCCAGATGTCCATCAACAGATATGGATAAAGAAGATGTGGTATATATATACATTGGAATATTACTCAGTCTTTAAAAAGAATGAAATCTTGCCATTTGCAATGATGTGCACAGAACCAGAGGGTATTATGCTAAGTAAAAAAGTCAGTCAGAGAAAGACAATTATATGATTTCACTCGTATGTGAGATTTAAAAAACAAAACAGGCGAACATAGGGAAATGGAGAAAAAAATAAAACAAGAAAAAATCAGAGAGGAAGACAAACCATAAGGGACTCAGAGACTCTTAATCATAGGAAAGAGACTGAGGTTTGCTGTAGGGGAAGGATAGTGGGGGAATGGAGTAATTGGGTGATGGTCGTTAAGAAAGGCAAGGTGATGTAATTAGCACTAGGTATTCTATACAACTGATGAATCACTGATCTCTGCCTCTGAAACCAATAATATACTATATGTTAATTAATTGAATTAAAATAAAAAGAGTAATGTTTAACTTAGTCTTTATTCAATGTAACCCCAGAATTTAGTCCCCTGCACTGTACTGTAAGTTCTACAATATCAGAAATGTTTGCCTTGTTTCCTAGTGTATCCCCAGAACCTCGCACAGTGCTAGGTCCTTGAAAAAATAGGCAGTCAATAAATCTTCGTGGATGGAATAAATAAAATGAATAAAATAAAAGACAGTGAACAAAGGCATGGACCTTGCCCTCTATTGGAAATTATGGTATAAAAACTGTTTTATTGCAAAGTCAAATATCCCAAGTGCTATAATGAAGGGCTCAAGTTCTTTGTGATGAGTGAAATTAATAACGAGGTGAAGTCAGCAGAAATGGGGAATCATTAAATCTTTCAATGAGCAGTAGTTCCATATTCTGCCTTTATGAACTGGAAAAGGCTTATTTTATATAGAATTTTTCTGGGTGCAAGAACAGTGAGACAAGTAATCTCTAAGGAAGGAGGGAAATGGAATTTATCATAATGAGACATATATTTCTTTGGGATTGAGGTACAGAGATCACTATACAGCCAGGAATCACAGAAACAGGAAAACTTTCAAAAACAGACCCAGCTCTATCTATCCCTCTCAGGAACTGAAGGACAGACAGTCCAGCTTTGCTAGTCTTGCCTAGTCAAGCTCTCTCTCAATCATTGAAGAAGAAGGAGAAGGAGAAGAAGACACGTAGACCCATGGATTCCAAGAGGAAGAAACGGCTAAATCTGCCACAAGAAACAAGCAAGTGAGGCTTCTTAGGGAAAATAACATTACTCTTATTAATCCTGCAATTCTTATCAAAGAAGCACAAACTGGTTAAGCTTGTAGCTGGAGGAGACGCAGGAGAGATTCGGCCAGCTGGAGAAATGTCTCTACTATTTGAAATAGTTTGGAGTTTATCTTGAAAGCAAGAACAAGTCACTGAAGGATAAGACAAGTTAGAGATTGTTGGAACAACCCAGAGAAAGATGAAGAGAGCTGATAGTGCTGAGGTCTTGGAAAGCAGTGAAGAGACTTGGAGATATTTAGGAGGTAAATAAAATGATGTTTATCCACCAATTAGATGTGAATTTTAGAGAGATGGGAGCTGAAAATTTTTAGTGGGTTTATTAGTAGGTGGTGGATCTGTGGGTATAATGCAGAGCCAGGATGGATCAGTTTGGGCTTTACTAAGTTTGAAGTAATTAAAGGATATGAAACTAATAATACACTGTATATTAATTAAATTGAATTTAAGTAAAAAATTTAGAAAAACAAAAACCAGAAACAAAACAAAACAAAAAGGTCAACTGGGGCTATCTTTCCAAATTGTAACTGATAACTTCCTCCCAAATTTCAATGACTCTACACTGCACTCAAAACAAGTCTAAAATCCTTTAGAATTTTATGTCCGTGCTTAATCTGGCCTTACCTAACTTCCCATTATTATCTCCCGTCCCTTTCCCTCTCCCTCACACTGTTGTTCTATTGTTGCTACACCCCTTCCCAACTAGAGTCTTTGTACCAGCAGTGCCTGAAATGTCTTTCCATCCACTTTCCTTCTCTTTCAACTAAATTCTACTGGTTACACAGACCACAGCTGTTTTTCTAGCTCTACATTGTCAGGACAGGCTGTGTGCTTTGTAACAAACATCATATAGTTGTTCATAAACTGGCCTTTTCCCTTGTCTAATATTCTTCTGTCTCTAAAGAATAGAACCTCCACAAGGTCAGGTTAGGGATTTATCCATTGGTTTACTTCTATGTACCCATTGTCTCATACAGTTTCTGAATATAATGGGCAATCAATAGATACTTGTTGGAAAAATGAACAAAATAATGGATGTTGAGAGGAAAAAAACATAAAGTCACTTATAATTAGTATGACTTCAAGTGATTTTTAAAATCACCCTCTGGAACTTCAGTCTGAATACCAAAAATTGTAGACTGTATTATGCTAAATAAGAGAAGAAAATGAGTTCATTGAATTTCACTTTCAACAGTAAGAGCAGGACCACCCAAAGAATATTTTTTAGTTAATGAACCAGAAATTGACTGTTCCTGAAGATCCTTTCCCCCAATATTTTCTGTTGTGGTGGTAGTAAAATACATATAACATAAAATTTACCATTTCATTTCCAAATTTTAAGATTAAATAAAGACATAACGTGTGTGGTAGAGTACTTAGCTGTTCTCCAAATCTGTTTCTTCTGTTTCCTGTACTTACAACTATACTTTATTTCCCAGCTGTTCCATTAGTTCAGTGTGGCCATATGGCTGGGTTGCAGCTCATGGCATGTGGAGTGTGAGCAGAAGGTAACACGCTTCCCTTCCATACTTACTTCATAAAATACATGCATTGAGGGTTCACCCATGTTTTCTCCTTATCTAGTGATTAATGAGAGGACCAATGAGAGGACTTCAGGGGTAGTAGACTCATAAGCTGGAAGAATGCTGGTTTCCTGAATGATCATTTAGAAGTGTTCACTTGTGAGGCGCCTGGATGGCTCAGCGGGTTAACTCTGCCTTCAGCTCATGATCCCAGGATCCTGGGATTGAGTCCTGTGTCAGGCTCTCTGCTCAGCAGGGAACCTGCTTCCCTCTCTCTCTCTAACTGCCTCTCTGCCTTGTGATCTCTGTCTGTCAAATAAATAAATAAAATCTAAAAAAAAAAAAAGTATTCACTTGCATTTATGATCAGTTAATGCGGAGTGGAATTTGCAATTTTGATGCTTCACAGTGGTAGAACCTGGCACTATTCTAACAAATACGATGTGTTCTTTGTAGCTGATACAAATATTGACTGATAACTTTTTCCAGGTATTGCAGTAGTGAAACATACTGTGGGTGCTTTTCCCCTTGTTTGTTTGTTTTCCTCTTAACTGACAGCATCCAGAAATTAATGTTAGGAGTTGAAGAGACAGATAAAATGGACCTATATTACCAGTAACAGGAAGACAGGCAAGGATTGGCTGTCCATTTGGGGGGATGGTACAATTCTGCATGGAATGCCTGAGGCAGACATGTGTTCACATAGAACGGAATGATGGATGCCATGACAATGGGGTGGTGGCATTTATTTCTACTAAAAACATCTAAAGCACATGCTGCACCTTTTCCAAATTGAATACTCTACTAGAAGTAATTTGCACATATTTCCTATTCTAAACTACTATAGTTCCCAGCTGAGTCCTACTCCTTACTATAAAGGGCAAAGGGCCTCCTATGCAGACTTGCCTTGTCACTGTTGGCTCCCTTTTCAGCTCCTCAGGGACAGGAGGGGAACACAGAAGGATTTCTGTGACTGGGAAGAACCTGAACCATAGAGGTGACAGGGTATAAACTGTTCTCTGAGAGAAAGGGGGAAGTTCTAACTGTGTTCTGAATCGCTGTATTTGGATGGATCTGAAAGTGAACTAGGGGTAACTTAATAGAAAAGCTAGCTCTACTTCTCTTCTTAAACAGTTACAATAGTATTAGGAAGATGATGACGTCTTTAGGTTAGTGAAGCTCACCTAGAATGATTCTTTCGTAAAGCTGCCAAAACTGCCAGGGAAATCATTCCCTTATTTAAAATATTTTAGTGTACTCCTATCAAGATAAACATTCAATCTTAATGAAGAGGGGCCTGTGTAATCTTGCTGTTGCTTACTTCTACATACTCATTTCAGGACAATCTCCCCTGTCTTTATGGTCTTTACTTCAGCTTTATTTCTTTCAATTCTTTAAAAAGCCATGCTTACTTGCATTGCATGATATTTGTACCTGCCATTTCTACTATGTGGGGTGTTCTCTGTGGACCACAGCTTTTAGGCAATCATATTTTATCCATTAGAACACTACTAAGGCAGTACCTCAAGCTTTCTTTGACTCCCTGACTAGATTAAGGTTTTTTCTTATATCTTTTGTGGGCGGTATTAGTTGTTAAAAATTTCCACTGCTTTCTTGACTCACCCTGGTAGGACCCTTCCCTGGTGTCTCCTCCTCCTCCTCTTCTTCTTCTTTTAAGATTTTATTTATTTATTTGACACAGAGAGAGAGAGATCACAAGTAAGCAGAGAGGAAGGCAGAGGGGGAGGAGGAAGCAGGCTCCCTGCTGAGCAGGGACCCCAATGCCCCACTCGACCCCAGGACCCTGAGATTATGACCTGAGCTGAAGGCAGAGTCTCAACCCACTGAGCCACTCAGGTGCCCCTTCCCTGGTATCTCTTCTTACACAAGGAAGATATTTCTTTCCCCATTGATGCCCAATTTTATAATAAGGCTTGCTTTGTACAGTACCATGTGAGTAGAAGTGATGTCATGTCTACAAAGAGGTTTTGAGTCATACAGCTAAAGCAGGAAATTTTGTTTTCTCCTGGATTCCAGAAAGAAAAGGATATGGAACAGAGTTGCAGCTGACCTACAAGGGACATTGACATGAGCAATAAATAAACCAATCTTTATTGTTATAAGCCACAGAAAATTGGGGGTATATTTGTTATTTCAGCATAATATAGTGAAAGCTGACTCATGCATTGTCATAGCATACTTTTTTTAACATGAGAGGAAGTAAGAGTATGATAATATAAGACAGGCTCTAAGATTAAGCTTCTATAGTCAGTGTCCATTCTGTTACTTGGTATTTTATGTTCTAAGATACCATATGATTTACTATCTCTGGCCTCAGTGATTTCACTTGCAAAATGGAAATAATACTAGGATATACCACTTAGGGTGGTGGTGAGAATTAAATGAATTAATCCTGTTAAGGTATTTATACCCATGTCTGGCACAGAAAAATCCCTCAAGTGATGTTAATTATTAGTATTCGTAGAACTTAGCGAATTTTTCAACTATAGTTTTTCTATGATTATTTGATTAAAGTCTGTTTCCCCTATTTGACTGTTAGGATACTGAGAGAAGAAACCTCACCAATTTGATTCACTTTTAGATCACCAGTGAGTAGCATAAATCTGTAAACAACTAACAAATACTTGTTTTCTGCAGTGAGTTTTTAAAAAATGAATGAATGAATGAATAAATGAATTTTAAAGCCCAAGCTAATGTCAGTGGTTATACTGAGAGTAATAAAAAGTAAATACTATTAATATTTTAAAATTTATAAGAGGACTAATATTTTAAGTAATACTAGCTTTATCCACTGAAATTGTATAAAATCTAGACTGATGAAAACAGTCAGGCTATTGGCTGAAATCTGCAGGAGCCAAGTTCCTGTGGTAGACTGTACTATAGGTATGTGTGAGTACCATCACTCTTCCTTTCATAAATCACAAATGTGTGAAATATAGAAAGGTGATTGTTAAGATGTTTTATTCTCAAAGAATACTTCAACCATTATACATCTAATTCTTGAATTTTATGATGAATAAAGCCAGTCCTATTATCTATGTAATACCTGTTCTCAAACTCTCCCATTGCCATTTTCTGCCACTCCAGAGGACGTTTCCTTGTATGCGATATTGGCCATCATTTTTCAAATCATCTGCTGTAACTGCAACTTAACTGCCCATCTCTTTTCTGACAGCCAGTCTCTATTTACCTAGCTATTCTTCTTCCCATTTCAACATCGTGTACCAGGCAATGTCCTTTCATAGAAGCTTGAAATTCAAAAATTAGATTTCATGGCATAAGATACATGACTAGATTAGTAAATTAAATTGGGCTCAGGCCTAGATAAATAACCTGGAAGAAAAAAATTGGAGTACAGATTTAAGGCTTAAGGAAGTTAGACTAGAACCTGGGTAGGGACAAATATCAAATGCAGAACTCAAGAAAAGTGGTTTCAACTATGTATTTTTCCAGATTTATTGAGATATGATTGATATATAACACTGTGTATATTTCAGGTGAATAGGTGATGACTTTAGCACATGTATCATACTGTGAAATGATTGACATAGTGTCACAACACTTTCATCATCTCACATAATTACCCATGTGTATGTCTGTGTGTGTGTGGTGAAAATGTTTAAGATCTACCCTCTTAGCAATTTCAAGTATGTAATACAATGCTGTACAATGGATATCTAGAATTTACTCAACTTAAAGTTTGCTCCCTTTGACCAACATGTCTGCATTTTCCCTATGCACCACCCAAAACGTGGCAACTACCATTCTACTCTGTTTCTGTGAGTTTGGCTTTTTAAATTCCACATGTAAGTGGAATATGCATTATTTGTCTTTCTCTGTCTTATCTTATCTTATCTTCTCTGACTTATCTTAATATAATGCCCTCAGGTGCCATCCATGTTTTCACAAATGGCAGGATTTTCTTCTTCTCATGGCTGAATATTGTGGAATTTATCCATTTATCTGTAGATGGACATTTAGGTTATTTCCATATGTGGGCTATAGTGAATAATGCTGCAGTGAACATGGGAAGGTATGTATCTCTTTGAAATCCTGATTTCACTTTTTTTTAATATACATCCATAAGTAGGATTGCTGAATCATATGGCAGTTCTATTTTTAATTTTTTGAGGAAACTTTATAATGTTTTCCATAGTGGTTGTACCGATTTATATTCCCATCATCAGTGCCCTTTTCTCCACACCGTAGCCAACACTTGTTATTTTTCAAGTTTTAGATAACTGTCCTTCTGAAATTGATACCTCATTATGGTTTTGAAGTCACTTCCCTGATGTTTAGTTATGTTGAGAAAATTTCCATATGCCTATTGGCCATTTATATGTCTTCTTTGGAAAAATGTCTGTTCAGTTTCTTTGACTATTTTTAATTGAACTGTTTGGGGTTGTTGTTGTTGAGTTGTATGAGTTGCTTATATATTTTGGGTATTAACCCATTATCAGATCGACCATTTGCAAATATTTTCTCCACTTTATAGATTGCCTTTTCATTGTGTTGTTTCTTTTGCTGTTCAGAAGCTTTTTAGTTTCATGTAGTCCCTCATTGGTTTTTGCTTTCATTGCTTGTGTTTTTTGTGACACATGCAGGCAGTCACTACTAAAACCAATTGTCCAGGAGCTTTTTTCCCTGTTTTATGCTAGAGGTTGTACATTTTCAGGTCTTATTTTTAAATCTTTAATACATTTGGAATTAATTTTTGTTAATAGGAGTTCAGTTTCATTCTTTTGCATATGTTTATCCAACTTTCCATTACTGTTTATTGAAGAGAATATCCTTTCCCTATTAAGTATCCTTGGCTCCCCTGTCAAATATTAATTGTCTATACATGCAAACATTTCTTTTTCAGATATTTTATTGTTGGTGTTCAGCTGTATTTAAGTTAAGTAGTCCATATGCCCAAATGGTTTTACTCCTGAGAGGCTCCATTGAAGACTTTGGCCCTGGTACAGAGTTGAGCCCTTGAGATTGGGAAACCTGTAAGAGTCTCAGTGGTGCTCAGATAAAAATACGTGCATGTTCCATTAAGGGAGAAATGAACATAACAAACACCTAATAAGTCAATTTTGTTGTTGCTCTCTTTTTTTTTTTTAACATTTCTTTTGCCAACGGTACTTTCAGACTCTCCAGGAATAACAATTGGAGATATCTTCAAAGGATGCAAAATAGGTACTTTGACTTTCAGTTGATGACATTTTAGGGTCAGGCTTAGGGTATCCTTTCCTTGATTTGGCAAAAATACCACACTGTGAAGGTGTGGGGATGGGATAGATAGGTGAGGTGGAACCATTTAGGGAACAGAAAAATGCTAATAATTTATCAACCAATTAATTAGTAATACACAATAACCAACTGATCACCAACTAGGCATTTTTTTTAGAATTACCCAGAGACGGATATCAGTTTTCATTCTCAATGCTTATAATTCATATTTCACAGTCATGAATATCCAAGAGAAGTTTAAATAGATGGATAAGAATTATTTAAATAACAGAGCTATATTCATCAAGTGATAGATGAGATTCATATGATTATAAAAGTTTTTTCTTTCCTAAATACCTAGTATTGGAAAGATATTTGATTCTTCATAGACCAACTATCAAATTATTTTTAAGGTCATTTTTCCTTTCCCACTCTCTTTTATTCTCTTTTGTCACTGTGGTAGATAATCATGGTAAAATCACTTAAATTAAACACTGATGTAAAATATAGCAGTGGAGATAGCTTGGGTGAAGAGCAGAGGCAATTTATAACAGTAAATTACAATACTTGATTTAAACAAGGAGGTTTAGAAGTATAATAAACTTTGGAGTCTTAATTTCATGCTATGATATCCCTATTAATAAGGATCAGACTTATAAAAACTGAGGTGTTTTTGCTCCCCCAGGTATTTTCTAGATCATATTTTATCTCCTCCAAAGAAAATTTTATATCTCTGATACATTATGTAAGACTCTGGTCCTCCTGTGCTCTGTGAGCTGCCTGTCTTATGTGCTTGGGTTGCAGTGGCCCCACATAGATTGTGGGCATACTTAATCTAGGCAGGATACCAATAGGGTTCAGGGCAGACCCACCCCAGAATGTACCACATTTGCATGTGGATTATTTCAAACTGAGAATGATCAGAGCCCAACAGACTCAAGAGCTTTTACCTCTCCCTTAACTTCCTGAAAGAATTTTAGGTAAAGAGCTTATACCCTGAAGAGAGCTATTACCAAAGATAACTTTATTTTTTAACATAAGAAAGGCCTCTCTGCAAGACATGCTAAACATTTATTTATTTATGAATTGCCTTCCTCCCCTTTGAAGCCTTAGACCCCTATCCCCTTCTCTGAGGCTCAAGATGGCACATAAACCTCAATTACCTGTCAGTGAGCCTCTCGTGTCTTATGGGACTTGTGTACAAACAAAATTAAATTTGCTTTTCTCCTGTTATCTAGTCTTATGTCAATTTAATCATGAGGCCAGCCAAAGAACCTAGAAGAGAAGAAGGGAGGTTTTCCTCCCCTACAGTACTAAAGAGATAAAAGTACATTCCTGAGCCTTCAACATAAAGGACTCTATTCATGTAGCCTGGCTCCAGGATGAAATATCAATTATTACAAACACATTCTAGGCACTGAGAGGTCTTAATCATTCTTCGATGTAGAATGGGGATTTGTGCTTTCAGGAGAAAAGAGGGAGTTGGCAGGTGCAATAAGTGTTGCAGGAAAACTTTCCCTTACAAAGAGAGATGATGTGTGTAGAGAATACATGCAAAACCTCCCGCATAACTTAATCCATTTCTCTTGGGGTGGAGAAGCGAGTTTACATTTTTCCAGTGAACCATATCCATTGACGATTGCTTTGATTTCATTGTACACGAGTCTTAACAAACAGCCAACAGATTTATGTTTTAATGAAATGTACAGCATAACCTTCAGCAGAAAACCTTCAGAAAGAAACTATATGCTTACACTGCCAAATACATTTAAGTGTTGCAGCGGTCTAAGAAAATAGGACATTTGTGTGCCATATTCACCAGGCTGTGTCCTCTGAATTACCCCCTTGGGGACAGGTCCACACACAGTAGTGGTCACATGCTCCTTGACCTTAGCAACTTATGAATCTCTGTTGTTGGTGCCATAGAGGCTGGAGAGAAACTATCTGATGGTAAGATTTTCTTCTCCCTCGTAAGGAATTTATGCCTTTAAGAGATGTTCCTATTTAACACACACATTTTGTTCTCTGTTAAGGACAGAAGCAAAACAATAATGCAGATAATACAATATATCATCTGAAAAGATCATTTTCCCTGATTGTAAAATTTAAATTGTAAACACTACAATCTTAACTGCTCTATTGAGATATGATTAACATCCCCAAAACTGTAAATATTTAATTTCTACAAGCTGATGTGTATGAAGATAAATATACACCTGCGAAAGCATTATCACTATCCGTGCCATAAACTTATCCATCACTTCCAAAACTTTCCTCTTGCCACTCCCCTATTTTTCCTTTTGTGTTTAGAATACTTAACATAGGATCTATCCTCTTAGATCTGAATTCTGTTCTCTGCCTCTTTGTGTTTGACTATTTAGATTCCATATAAAAGTGAGATCATGCAGCATTTGTCTTTCTTCGTCTGGCTTATTTCACTTAGCATCATATCCTCCAAATCCACCCATGTTGTCACACGTTGTCTGATTTCCTTTTCTTTTAAGGCTTACTAATATTCCGTTGTATAAATATATACCACATTTTTCTTACCCGCTCATCCATTGATGGACATTTAGATTGTTTATGTATTTTGCTATTGTGAATTATGCTGCAGTGAACAGGGGTGCAGATAATCTCTTCAAGATATTAATTCCTTTGGATATGTACCCAGAGTTGGGATTGTTGGGATCATATTTTTAACTTTTTGAGGAACTTCCATATTATTTTCCATAATGGCTCCTACCAATTTACATTCCTACCAAGAGTGTATGAGGATTCTTTTTTCTCCACATCCTTACCAACAGTTGCTATCCTTTGTTTTTCTGAAAATATCCTAGTAAGTGTGAAATGATATCTCATTGTGGTTTTAATTTGTATTTCCATGATGACTAGTCATGTTGTATCTACTGGCCATTTATATGTCATATTTAGATAGATGTCTCTTTAGGTCCTTTTCTCATTTTTTAATTGGGTTTTTTTTTTTTTTTTTTGCTATGGTATTGAGGAGTCCTCTATATATTTTGTATATTAATTCCTTTTGAGATAAATGGTTTGCAAATATTTTCTCCCATTCTGTAGGTTCCCTTTTCATTTTGTTGCTTTCTTTGCTTCACAGAAGCTTTTTAGTTTGACATAATGCCACTTGTTATTTTTGCCTGTGTTTTTTTTTTTCAAAGATTTTATTTATTTATTTGACAGACGGAGATCACAAGTAAGCAGAGAGGTAAGCAGAGAAGAGAGAGAGAGAGAGGAGGAGGAAGCAGGTTCCCCACTGAGCAGAGAGCCTGATGCGGGACTTGATCCCAGGACCCTGAGGACCCTGAGATCATGACCTGAGCTGAAGGCAGAGGCTTAACCCACTGAGCCACCCAGGCGCCCCTTTGCCTG